>NC_069716.1:15150831-15488688 GCF_027358585.1 Pangasianodon hypophthalmus | reverse complement strand
CAATGTGAAGGGATATTCCAGTGATCATGTCATCTGACATGACTAAAGTGAAGTATGCTTACCAGTCAAATGGGTGAGGTCATAATTTCATGACTCCAGAAAAAACACACTAAACATACGTCTTGATTCTGATTTAAGTGGATGAACAAAACTGGATTGCTAAAAACACTGAAGTTTCAATATTCTTAGCACAGGGCAAAAGAATGGGGGAGAAAGAAATACACTGGGGGAGATTTCCAGATTTCTAAAAATGTATAATGCAATAAATCACTAAAAACCTCCTCAATTCCTTTTAATTGTGAGTCAGTCAGTCTATAGTACTAAATATAGGACCTTCACTGTTCTTCACATCCTGCAAATACAATTTTATAAAGAGAATTTTTTTTTTCTAATATATGTTCTTAAACACGCAATTCTGATTCCTTATATTAGGGGTTATCAAACTTCTTGTATCCATGGAACCATGGAACTCTGAAGTGAAGTGACTTGTGGCCAAGTATGGTGACCCATACTAGGAATTTGTGCTCTGCATTTAACCCATCCAAGTGCACATTCACAGTAGTGAACACAAACACACACAGTGAACACACACCCGGAGCAGTGGGCAGCCTTTTTTGCTGCGGCGCCCGGGGAGCAGTTGGGGGTTCGGTGCCTTGCTCAAGGGTCTCACCTCAGTCGTGGTATTGAAGGTGGGAGAGAGCGCTGGTTATTCACTCCCCCCACCTACAATCCCTGCCGGACCTGAGACTCGAACCCACGACCTTCAGGTTCACCTTCGGGTTGCAAGTCCGAGTCTCTTAACCATTAAGCCACGACTGCCCCATAGAATAGATTTATTTCATGAACGTTATTTAAATGTGTACAATAATATTTTGTCTATGTATTAGAGTCATAGAGGTCTGGATTAAACCCTTTCAATTCAAATGACTGGTAAATAACTACAAGAATTCAACAATAAATATAACAATTTTGGTAATGGTGGGTTGTGATTTCCACCACAGTAAAAAACGTCAGTCCCTTGGGGAACCCTGAACCCCACTTTGAGAACCCCTGCCTTATACACTATGAAGAACACTTGTATAACCTTAAAATCACTGAAGTCACATTTCTATCCCTCTTGAAAGTAAATGCCAAAATGCCATAACATGAAGTCCATTTCTTCAATATATCTGAGGAGCTGTGAAGTACTGGCATATCAGCCTGACCTTGCAGAAGAGGGGAGGATCTGGGTTCCACAGCGCTGGCTGAACCATGTAGCTGGTCTCTGGTGCTCCTCTTCAAACAGTTTGCGATACGAGGACACTCTCAGCATGGCCATGGCTGCTCCAAAGCTACACAAGAGCTGGGCAATGTGGTGGTCACTGCTCCAGCCTGGAGACTTTATACACTGCTGGGTTGAGAATGTCACACACACCTGAGGGATCTCTCACAGAGCATTGAGCAGACTAACTATAGGAATGGTATCAGAAGCTAAATGTTTCACACAGGAGAAACAACCATGCCATGGCAACAATGTTGAAATCCATTGCCATTGCCATCTGTAATAAGAAAAGCGTACCATATAAGGCCTAGCTTTGGACTTAATTAGCTCAAAATATTTCTTTAAATGATGTTGCCTGATTGCATTTGCTAAATCAGTGAGGGACAAATATACATATCCTAGTTTCATTACTATGGGAATGCTTCCCAAAATGCTAGTGAAGTAGCCTATAGCTAAATGTGATTCACAGATTGTGACAATATTTTAGTTGTCTATGAAGGCAATATTATGCGTGTTGTATTACCAGCCCATGCTGTATTGTACATGTACATAAACCGTGAAAGCCCACTGATCCGATATGTAAATGACAAATATTTGTTATGTCGAGTGCTGGTATGCTTAAACACCTTCTCTGTGCACAGCCTCTCAATCACGGCCTCCAGGCTGGAGTCTGAGGGGCAGTCGAGACTGATAGTGCTGGCGGGGCTTGGTTTGGCTGCAAAGCTCAATAATCTGAGCCTCCAAACACTCATTCTTCTTCTTCCAGACATCGTACACATACAGTAAGAAGCTACACATATGATGGAAACAATGTTGAAAATCCATTGCCATCTGTAACACATAAGGTATGTTCATATACATTAATGATAAAACACAAAACAAAAAGCATAGGAGAGCATCAGACTGAAGCTCAAATTCATAACCTAAGGCTATATATGTTACTAGCAACTTAAAATGACATCTGTAATCCTTGCAACATGCAAATATGTAAGATAATGTACTGAACTCAAATGACTTCGAATGACAATGTTAGGTTTCAATATTTTATTTCCATTAAATAAGTTAAAAGTACCAAAAAAAAAAAAAAAAAGTGTTCGGTTGCATATGTACCATAATTATAAGACAAACCAGTGCAGAACCCAACACATGAAAACAGAAATAGAATGTAAGACAAGGGACAATATAAATGAGTAAACTTCCAACTATATTTTCCCAGGGAGCTTGAGGAGGAGGAATGGAGACGTCATAAAAGCAAGCAGTCTTCCATCAAACGAACATTTCATCAGAAATCTCAGATCACTGAGCACTAGCACGTCTCCCATCCAGGGGGGTCATGCACTGGCAAATCTGAGCAAGGGCTTCACACTTTGAGGAAAGCAGAAGCTGAATGCTGGGCCCTTTTCAGGAATCTACTTATGACCTCTGTTTTAGAGGAAGTTACAAAATAAGAGGCCTAGTGTTGTGGGTGACTAAATCTATCCACAGACACAGGTTTATAAAAATGCCAGACATGGATAATTGGTCAGACAGCAGAGATCAGCCTGTCTGTGTCTGAGGCAATCTCAGGTAGCTGAATGTGAGAGTTTAGTGGCATTAGGCCATGCTCATTTTTACAGTGGCATGATAATTGCTTTTTAAGACAGCAATAGCTGATACTCATCTTTTAAATTCATGTAAGACTTTGGGGAAATTTGAGCTGTGGGAACAAGTTGAAAAGATGAACGTTTGTTTCACTTCTAATGTCCTTTGATAATATCAGTAACATATTTTCAGTGCTCTGTTTCCTGTTCTATCATAGCTGGCATACCACATGTGCCTTGCATGGTTAACTTCAGGGACAACAGGTTTAACTGTTGGTTTCTTCTTATGCGACGTGGCAGAATACTCAGACTTTGCTGTGTTGACTTACTATGACTTAATACTATGTTAAATAAAGCCTGGCCTGTAATCCGTAAATGTCACAGCACAGGACAAACCCAATGACTAATCGAACTACAACAAATGTGTATAGAAGTCAAGTCAAAGGGCGCTCCTCCTTTCCTCTTCATCTTAAAAACATAATTAGGCACTGATTCAGTAAACCTCTGGTTAGGTCATTAACAATATGCATGATTAGGATCTATATTTGTAGGTAATATTTCATGACAAACCTAAACACAGGTTTTAGTATGGATTGGAATACAGAAAAAGGCCTTGACTAAAGATAGTAGTAGCTTATATGGATTAGCGAACTATATACAGCATATGTAAATGTACAAGCAATGCCCCTAGAAAGCTATTAGGGTGTGTACATTTCTATTAAGGGAACAAAAGAAAAAATTTCCCCTAATGATTATTTTATACAGTTTGCATGGTTTAGGTTACTGCACATATAGTATAAACAGAAGAAAAGAGGAGACATTTTACACCAATGCTAAAAGTGATGACAACACAGAAAACACCCAGTATGTAACAAGAGAACACACTTACATCAGATAAGACATCAAGTAGACATGACTTTGAAAACCAGAAAGCTCATAGCTGAATTTCGAATAAACCACCAGAAGCATGCTGCAAATTAGTGAAACAGAACAGCCATACACCACAACACTGGAGTGTAAAGTGTTCTGTTGAACCACAGTGTGAAGATCCACAATGTTTAATAGCACTTTAGCAGCACTGTTCGGAAAATGCTGAACTCAGCTATGAAGGCGCTACAGCATTAAAGCGGCATTAACAGTTAAACATGATGAACCAGGACAAATGGGTCTAAAACCAAATTCCAATGTATATGACTGAGGAGGAAATCTTACTGAGCTTTGAGAAATTCCCAGTGTCAACTGGTGGAGAAAATGACACATAGCAAAATAATATATAATATATAAATAAATTTACACTACAACGGATAAACACCACTGTGACTCAGGTTCACTGCCACAGAAAGCCTTCCTTCAAAAGGCAAACGATTGTCAAAGTCACCTTTCAAGAATAATATAACCCCACCCACTAATACCAAACTGAGAGGGACAGTCTGTCAACTAGTTACATGGTAAACTCACACAATCCGCTGATAGCTGGATTGGAACAACAATGAAAGGTGCCTCAACACTGTTGAAATCTGTCAAAATGAATGCAGCAGTCAGAAGTTTCCTTACTGGTTGTATTTAGTGTACAAGTCAATTCATATCGGCTCTCTTCAGATGCATGTAACACACATACATACACACAAATAACAGTTTTTGGTTTTGGCATTAAATTTTCTGAAAAGTCAAACATCTGAAAAAGGAAAGGAAAAAAAAAAAAAGGTTCATACATAAATCCTCATAAAGGTCTCAAGGCCAAATAATAAGGAGCCGTAACTCTCAGAGCGACACCAGTTTGACCTGAAACTGCTTCATTTAAGCACTGGAGAAGGCTCTACTAAACAAAAAGAATATTAGAGCCAATTGCAGCGTTTGTGCAAAAGAGGTGCTGCCATTTTTAAAATCGGTATGGTAGTGCAGGGAGGGCCCAACGTCTAATAAGTCATTCACACACCTGTGCACGTACACACGCGCGCACACACACACACACTCATACACACGCACACACACTGCCATCACCAGGGCACCACCTGCACCTGGATGAAAAGTTATGACCCGTGATCTCTCGGGAGCTCCTCAGTCCTCATCGCTGCTCATTAGGAAGCCTAAGATGAAATCGTTGGCCCTCTGCCGATCGTTTGAGGTCTGCCTGCTTGTGAGGTTTGGTGGAGGCCTGATGAGAAGGCTTGCAAAGAGGGTAGCTGGAAGAAGAGAACAGAAATGAAGATGAAAAACATTTTTGAACAGTTAGTGTGGGTACAGAGAAAGGTGGATTACTGACTGACCTATGAGGTTGGCAGTGAGGTTGTTGTCGATTGCATGCTTTAGCAGCTCCCTCAGGAAGGCCATTAGGTAGCGGAACACGTTGCGGTGTGCTCTGGGGAGCTGTGATATTAACTGTAAAATAAAAAAAAAACAAACAAAAAACCAATACCCAAAAAAAAAAAAAAAAAAAAAAAAAAAAGGGAGAGAAGTCAGTTAGTTTTATTTTATTCTATTTAATTTTTAAATTTAATTTTTAGAGAAGCAAATGGATGCGTCTATTATATTCGATATATGGTACAAATATCCCTTTTCCAACTCTATAACCATACCGAAACTGAGGCCATAACTATACAGTCAATAGTAATTTGCAAGAGGCATGTGTATATATTAAGTAAATGATTTATTTACATTGTATATCCACTCATTTTTTCAAGCTGCCACCCATTTCTCATCTTAAAAAGGAGCTTAGTGGATAGCTAACCACTTAATTCTGTATACAAGATCTAAGACTCCCTCACTTGGCTAGCACACAGAGGCAGAGAAACTAAACCACTCTATCTGCTCAGGCCAACTGTGCCATGACATCACTTACAACCAAGAGCAATGAGCCAAGCATTTCAACAATAACAAAAAGCATTTATACACTTGTATTAAGAAATTACAAGAAAGATTATCAAAGGTAGCAAACACAAATGAAAATCCATTAATAAAAATATAATTAAACAGCGTCCATCAGGGGACACAATCACACAGTTTGGCAATCTGGGAAAACTTTTCTGGCCAACAGCCAAAAACATAAAAAAAATATAGGTTTTAACCCAAACTAAGGTTTTCTGCCTGTAAGACACTTTTCTCTACTTTAAGAAACCATTAATATATTTTGACAAAACGTCGCCAGTGCTTATTTTTACCAAAACCTTGCCTGTGTTTTTTGCCTGTAATAAACATGGCTGCAAAACTGTCAGCCGGCCTAAAGGTGGCTAAGTGCGTTTCTCACGCAGTGAATGTCATGTTTTAATCAAGCTGATGTTTACATGCTGCAGAGAAAAGGACCTAAGCCTAACAGATTCAGTTGTCTAACTAGCCCAGCTAATCTAAATATCAGCTGTCAAATTCTCCATGAACACACACAGTCAATTACATTGTAGAAGCAGCGGAGGGCAAAGTGCTAATAAAAAATATAGGAAAATAGTGGGAATAGTGGATGATGGCTTATGATCCAAGTGTCCCATTGGAGCTTAATAATCTTTGATAAAGTGCCACTAATGTTGTTTTTCTATAGATTACATAAAGTACAAAATATAAATTACAAATGTAGAGGTGGGTGAGGCGTTTGCTTGTATGATCCTTTGTCAAGATAATATTAAATCAGGTTAACATAATTCCAGCTCAGACAATCCAGAAATGACAACAGAGTTACTGAGAATTCCAAATATAGCTTATAATGTAGACATAATGAAGTCTATAACCTATAAAGTTTATTTGTCTTTTTTCAAAAGTAAACTGAAGTATATCATTATTAAAGATAGACTGCTGGATGGCCGGGACTGCCGTAGGCTGTAAATAAAGACTTGTATTAAGATAGTGGTAACATTTCTTATGTTTATATATTTTTTTAATATATATTAAATTAAATTAAAATTGAACAAATCAATAATAGTTGATTTTAGAGACTAAGTGTGTTGGTGTCTCTCAGTGGAGTCAGTATGGAATCTTTTAAAAGTAATTTTTCCCTGTTTTGGCTTTTGGCAGTAGGCAGACTTTAAAATGCTATAACCTTATTTCTGGTTGAGAAACACATTTCTACAGTGTTCAGAAGTTCATATAACAGAAAATATCCATGTGAATGGGTTTCCCAGGGCACCACACATATAGTGCAATATCATTAATGACTGCCAATTTGCTGGAAAATCAGCCATTTAAAAACTGAACAATGATTTGTCGTAAGTGGCTTATCTTAACTAAATCAGTACTGTTTTAATCATCATGGACTACAGTCAATTACATTGATTTAGAAAATGTATTTCTTCTAGAGTGTCTGTATACCTGTTTACAGAGACGAGTGTCATGTGAGCATTCCAGACAGCGTTGATAGAGTTCATAACACACCACGGGCTCAGGCAGAGCCTCCAAGAAGATCAGCAGTGCTTCAGCTACTGAATGGTTACTGCCAGCTGATACACACAGTTAGGGTGCAAACACAAAATGAACAGCCACGCATACACACACACACACACACACACACACACACACACACACACACACACACACACACTAGCCTGGCAATTTGAGAAGAACCATGGTGACATTTAACAAAACTGAAGAATGCAGGACAAATTGGACTGAGAGGATCTCTGTGGCAGTGTGCAGTGACAGACAGCAGGAGAAAGTAAAGCAGTAAAGACAAGGAAAGAGAGCAAAACAGAGGATGTACTGTGTCTCCTTGAAGTACTTCAAGTCCCATTATAAAAGGACCAAAAGTGCTTCAGGGCTTTTTTGTCCAAAAAAAAAAAAAAAAAGAAAGAAAGAAAGAAATATACCACAAAAACAGCTAGTGTAGAGTTGCAGAATTAAATGTGGGAGAGAAGAGGTTAAGCAGAGAACTTTTACGTCCTGGGCAACTTTACAACCGCAAGTGCCATCTGACTGACCTGTTTATAATACTGCCACTGAAATCCAAATACAAAACAAATCAGCTGGGTATGTAACGCATGCTTTGCACTGGCTGTAGCTACCACAGAGAAAGCTAACTATCAGCACACACTTAGAAGAACCAGGAAGTTAAGTCCACATCACTATTACAATCACTATTTTTCCCAGGATAATAAATAAAACTGACATATGTAACAAATAAAACCCTTGGGGGCATGCGGTTATAGGAAAATAATCAACAACAGAGTGGTTTGATGCAGACCATTATAAAGCAGAGTTACTGTAACCAGCTCAATGTAAATTATTTTCCTATAATAGCATGTACCAAAGAACGTCATATATTATATCCATTTATATTTGCATTTAATGTTGTAAGTAACTAAGTACACAGCCTTTCCTTCACCGGCCTCTCTTTTTTTCCTCTCTTGAATAAGACAAAAAATATAGCTTGTCATGTTACCAAGAATCTGCAAAAGACCCCTAAAAACAATGCCGTACAGCTTTACTTCTGACCATCGCAAAGCACTGACAGTGGAGGTTCAGTTCAAAAATGGTAAAGAACATTCTCCTCACAGAAAACCTCACCCCATCAACAAGTTCACGTGTAAGCTGTTACTACAGCAATAGCATAAGACACATTAATATAAACCTTGCAGCTGGAACTACTCTCAGAGCCATGCTCTTACAGAAAATTCATCAACTCCTTCTAACCAATCAGAATCGAGCATTCAATAGTGCTGTGGTTAAGAAAAAAAAATATATATATATCTGCAGAAAACATGCCATTAGGAACACAATGTCTTTTTAAACTAGACTGTGTTGTAAAAATTTAGTAAGTGCGTATTATATTTCTACAGCTGCGCAGTGAAACATCTGCTGGAAAACATTTTCCCTACATTTTTATCATACAAGAAACAGTGTACAGCATATAGTCATTTGGAGGAAAAGGATACGGATGGAGTCTGGAATACTGGTGTCCAAACAGTCAATGATACTCTGCAACTCATCTTGCAGGCCAGGGGTCTGGAAAAGGTCCTCCTAGAAAAATAATTATAATTTCACTTATAACATGACCCAATTAACTAGTAAATAAAAAAGATCTGTATTTTTATTTTTATTGCAGCTGCACTGCTAATGTTCATCTCTTTGATTCCAGGTACAAGTTTGCTCCCTAGAGCAGGTGGGATTTTTAGTATCTTTATGTTTTTTTTACACTGCCATTTTAAAGAAATCTAAAAAGGAATATAGGAAAACACAATCTTGATGGTTAGTGTTTGGACATTTTTGTGATTTTAAAATCGTGTCTGTCAAGCATTTAGATATTCATTACAAAAAAGGCAACAATTTAGCATGACAGATAGCAAACTATTATTTTACAGGTCGTAACAGCTGGCTAGCTATTAAAAAAACATTATACATGCTGAAGGCAGTAACTTTATATAAAAGTAAAACTATAAATGGTTGTCTTTCAGTTAACAAGAGCAGAACATAGGTTTCAATTAACAGCAGACCTACAATCTACCCCTTTCCATTTTCATTGGTTCTTTGACATTACCAGTTATAGTATATATTTCTGCTATTAGAAGAATAAGTAAAACTCCTTTGATCAGTAAAACGTCTGGATGTAAATGCATCAGAAAGACTTGTGTAACATCCATGAAAGTTGCTGAGTCTGTAATCTGGGCCCAGCTTTTAAAGCTTATAATGCAGAGCAGTGATCATCAGCCCTCTTCTATCTTCCTACAGAAGCAGACTAAATGGGCCTCATTGATCAATATTTTAGTCACGTTGTGTGTAAATGTTTGCGTAAGCCAAACCAAAATAAAACGTTTCGGAAACACTGATTTTCTTCCTACTTGAGTGTGTATGTTGAAAGAGAATCATCCATAAATTACCAGGTGTATGCATGGCACAGCTGATTTACATTTGGTGATGCCCACAAAACTCCATAAAAGGCAAAGCTCACACAGCTGAAATGATGAGCAAAAGGCAAAAATGGACCTTCGCGGAGGTGAAAGTAAAAGTTATTTAGACTTTTGTCTATGCCAAAAGTGGTGAAGAGACAAATTACAGAAAAAGTGAATTAGGTGTGAATTAAGTGTGGTGAAAAGTAATTAGTCTGATATGAAAACAGGGAAAAAAAAGATATACACTGTATTCAGGTAATCAGGCACACTGAGCACATCAAACAGGGAAGCTATTTTTTACTTGTTTTAAGTGTATTAGTCGACGTGCTGGAGTGGTGCACAGCATTAAATGAAGATGCCGTGGCAAATGGAACGATTAAAAGCTTTCATCTGTAAAAATCATACGGCTATGCACAGACAGACGGCCCGTTTTATGCAGCGGCATGTCTTTTGTCATAATTGGATTTAATTTATTTGTTTTTGATAGAGACTACAAAAGCACTTCTGTAAGTCGTTGTGGATAAGGGCGCCTGCTAAATGCTGCAAACATAATAAAAATAAGCAATTTAAACTCCACAGTATATTCCACATATAAAAGTGCAAGTAATCCATGCACATTAGATGATCTGAAGTTGATCAAGTCGAGGTTTACATTAGTTAGTTTTCTTATGCATAAATTTACACGCACGCAGGAGCATGAGTAGGATACAAATGTTTTTCTGAAGTTACAGGATTTTCATGCACACCATGCGTAAACGCTCGTAAAAGCGATTAACAAATAAAAGCTTTTGTGCCCAGCTTGATAAATGAGGCCCATTGTGTGCAGGAACGGTGATGGATTAGGGTTCTTACTGTATTCTGTACAGGGGTAAATTCTTAGAAACACTGAGCACAAAGCAATGACTGCAAACACTGATCATTTATATTAGCATTAAAATGGCGCAATACAAATGTAATTTTTAAATCTCTGTTCTTCTCCTTGGTACCTTATATGTAAAAACTATAGAGCGGATTTAATATGCAAGCTGCGGTAAGCTGTGATTTACCTGGTGACAGGCCTTGGTGAAAAGATGGTTGACAAGCAGCCAGATCTCCTTGGGGATCTTTAATGGTTTGTCCTCTGTGTTGCCACTGTCCAATAGGAAGTTCACCTTGGATTTCTCCTGAGAAGTAGATTAATGTTAACCTGTTAGAATGAAGCAAATCAGTGTGCTTTTACCTGATTTACTCTGTGCTGCTAATAATGAGCAGAATTTTCTTGAGCTATTAATTAAAGCAGGTATATTTTTTACATTCGAGGTTAGAGGGAGGTCAAGCGGGTCACACATTATTTACAGGGGACTGTGAGACTGAAGGAGAGCTATTTTGTACCAGACATATCACATTCCTTTAGCCACTGTAAATGTATCGCTTAGAACTTAAAAATACACCCTGACATGCCCTATGATCTCTCTCTCTCACATATACACACACACACACATACGAACAGTGGTGTTAAAAAGGGATCTCACTGTCCAGATCCAGCCTTAAAAGCAATTTAAAGAGGAACAGAAGCAAAATCTCTGCATCTGTCTATTTTTTTAAGCACACAGACCAAAATACTTTCTCTTTTACTCATCTCTGAAGAATTGTGCAATTGTCCAACCACAGAAGTCTCAACACCATTACACAGACAGGCAGTTTCTAAAAGTCATGATGGTGTTAATGTGAAGGTTAAAAGTGTTTCAAAAGTAACTTGGTAGCTTCTGAGTGGCGTAACAGAAAAGTACCCTATCATCAAGAGCTCACGAGTTGCCAGGAGTCAAGAAAGCAAAACTGGCAGTGCTTTCTGGGTGGGATGAATGGCATTACTCTCTCTCCCCTGTCCATCACAGCAACACTGGCTAATTGAGGTGTCTGTGAGCTCATGTATGTGGAAGAGGGCAGATAGCGCTCTCCACAGAGTGTGTTATGCTGTCCTGCAACGCTGCATGAGCAGCAGTTCAAAAATACGCAGAGGGTGGCTTCATGTGTCTCAGAGGAAGCGGGTGTTCACCCCATCCTCCCTGGTTGGTAGCAATCATGTGAGAGTTAGCTATTGAATGGAACTTGGCAAGACCAAAACTGGGGGCAGAGGTAACTTGGCATGTTGACAGTAAAACCCATAAGAATAGAATACATGCACTCATTTCACTTTTCTTTGGGCTCCAAAATTCATTTTCAGTGCTCCTAAGCTAGACAAGCATGAAGTGGCGTACAATGTTGGCCCACACATTTTTGACAAAATGTGGAGTGTCATGATTTAAGGAGCGCTAAGGACAGGAGCGGACAATTCACTAGGGATATCTAAACTGAGCAAAACACAGAACAGTGCAGGCAAAACTATCGTACAAATCTAATCACATGTCGAGTGAAAATAAACATGCAGCCAGACTTAACATCATAACATCTTTTATGAGCAGTGCAAGAACATTACAGCTCAGAAGAAAAAGGTTAGCCAAAGACTTGAGTGCAAACACAGCATGCTTCACCAAAGACATTATGAGGACAGAATAAGGACAATGGCTACACAGAGTAAATCCATGGAAGAGCTTTTCCATTGTCTGGGCCTTACAGAGAAAAACACCAATGGTGTTCCGATCCGACTTTTCTTAACAAAATATTTCCAAAGATAACTCTAACGCCTGGGCAACCCCACAGTAAACACTGCCTTGGAAGAATATCAAGCCCTGCTAATTAGACAACCTTAACAATTTATTAGACTAGTTGTATTATTCTTTAATTACCACATGAAATATTGTAATGACAGTGAAACAGTAGTGCTGTTTACAAACTGACATTCAGAACCAAGTGTCAGAGCCAAACTCCAAAAACTCCAAACAGCCTTAATCACTGCCTGAACAACACACTGAGTCTGCTATGAAGTAACATTTGAGAGGAGTAGAAAAAAAATCCTGCAAGAAAGTGGGAGGCCCGCTGATCATTAAATGTGTTAAAGAAGACATAGTGCAAAGCAAACAGAAACCTCTGCAAACTGTTTCCACACATGCAAGAATGTTAACTGATACATACACAGAAATCAAAACTACTCACACCACACATGCAGTGTAAACAAACTGTCTCTAATTCTGTAACGAAATGCCATTTAGCAAGCCAGACAAAACACTGCAGCAGCCCTTACAGTACAGCAATCTGTAGAGCTTTACCTTCTCCATGTAGCTATCTTCTCCCTGAGAGTGAGGCAGTCCCAACAATTATCGGTTGGAAAGGAATGGACAATGCATACAGGGGAGATTGAGAAAAAGGAGGACAGGGAAATTAGATAACCAGTGAAAAGAAAGCATAAGAGATGGTAAGCATTTTCACTCACCACTGGTAAGCAGTCTAGAAAACAGATAAGCAGAAATGAAAGAAAAGATAACTCATGATCATTCATATTTGCATGTATGAGAAATGGCAAAAATGCAGATGATAAATGCTGACAAAGAAAAAGACTGAGGGCATTCTGAGTCAGCAGATGTTACTGAACATGCTGTAACATTCTGGAAAAGCCTTATAGTGATCTCAGCCCTCAGGTGACTTACAGGCGTATGGAAACAGGATACAGATACAGCTTCTGAAGACGAAAGTCTACAGTTACATACAGAAGTGACAATGAAGTGCAGTGGCCCTCGTTAGTGCATGACATGGCATCTCATAACAGTTGTAGTGCATTATGAGACACTGAATAGCACTTGTATTGTGAACAGGAGATTAGCTAATGTCTTATTCTAGCACCTTTCTCCATTTCAGGTTTTATATTCAACCTTTTAAAATCAAATTTCTCTCTAGTCTGGATCTCATCCTCTATATTGATAGATGGGTTTAATGGGACTTCCGATATCATATACACTTATTAAATGTCATTTTACTTAATAATAGACCATTAGGCCGGAAATAAAGTCACAATCATGGACAGCACATTACTGATTCATACCTGAAGTTAACTCTGATCCAAGTTGTAGAGCGTCAATAATTTTCCTGATTAAAAAGCCTCTTTAAGACAAAGTCGGGTAATAATAACAAACGTACGTAGCTGTTACGTGTGAAACGAATTTGATACAGTATTGAAAAATTGAACGTTCCAAACAGTATTCTGAAATTTAAAACTGTATCCTTTTGATCTCGTCTAAGGAGCTCTCTTTTCCGCCGATCCACAATGGGTATGTGTGGGCAATCTATCAGAGAAGGAAGGGGTTTATACTCTACACACTCACACTCAAACATCATTACGTTAAATTCTAGAGGCTGCATTTTTCAGCCTCGGTGCAAAATAATACTGTAAAAGTCTTTATGGGAACTGCAGATATAATTATAGGATTAAGACTAAGCTCATGTTTCTGTCTCATGCATCAGTTCCTACTGCCTTGCTGCCTCAGTAAATCCCTCACGTGTTCTCTGCAACTAATATTTAAAGGCCTACAACTGCACTGAAAATAGAAGTGTGAGAAAAATATTCCAGCCCTAACTGGCAACCCTACAAAATGAGCAGTAGCTGAGGACACAGAAGATGATTGCTACTAGACACAACCAGAGCAAGCAAAAGTTGGAGCACCCTCATTCTGTCAACTTCAAAATCACTGCAATAGTAACATTTTGGGTCTTGTGCTGAACATGTGCATATTGGTAACAAAAAAAAAAAAAGAAAACAGTATGCCATTTGCACTACATGTACATGTTTCCCATGTACACCTGGCAACACAGCAAACACAAAACAAAGAAACTGACCTCGGGGCGGAAAAAAAAAAGTAATCAAAAATGCAATAGCAATCATTATTCCTGATCTCTAACCATTTTAGTTAGGAGAAGACACAATGTTTCAGCATTTAATTAGCATTCCTGACCAAAAAAAAGAAGATGCCAAGTGGATCTCACTTCAGTTCAGTAAGATCACAATTCTGCTACAAAATTTTGCTTTGAAAGTGGAATCAGTACATTCATCATTACAACCCTAATACCTGTACATGGTCCAGTGAGAAGACCATGTGTCTCTGCATGGGCTTCAGTGTTGTGCATCATTCATTTACAGTACATCTACATGATTTACCCTCTTAATAAATCACTACTTCTACAAGCTTGAAGCTGCGGTTTATCCCTCACCAAGTCGATGAGCTTGGTGATGGGAATTTCGCGGATGGGTTTCTTCATACGACACAACGTCTCCAGAGAGGTTCCGAAACAGCTGGGCAGGTAGTTCCCCGACACAGTGATGAAATAGTCTTTCCCCCGGTCCAAGTGCAACACCAAGATGTCCTCAATTTTATCCTCTCCTGAGTTGAGCATAGTTACTGAGTCTTTACTCACATACACCTCCAAGGATATCTCCATGGTCTCATCTGCAAAAATAAATAAATAAATAAATAAATAAATTAGTCAACAACTTTAGCAACAGTGAAAAGCTAATTATTTACATTTTTAGTACATACTCATATCACCAGCTTATTTTGACTGTTGACATTGTGTGTGTTATCAGTTTTCCTTTATTTTCATTCTGGATAAATTCTTCAATAAATGCAAGAACAGTCTTAAGTGACTGGTACTCACTAGGGTCAAGAACACCATCATTAGGATCAGCTCGTAACCAGGGTTTGCAATACTGGGAGTCTGTGAGTTTGGGGATGAAGGCAAATGTACAGGGCACTTGACCGTCATTGGTAATAAGAAAACTCTGCTTCTGTAGCTGGCGAAACTTCACATTCTCAAAGTGAAACTGCCCAGAACGAGAAAACACAATACAGACCAAGATTAAGTCACTCACATGCACATATATGTGGTTCTTATGACGCAAAGCCCCTGGTAAAGTCACACTGACACCTCTGTAAATCACACTTCAACCAATATGAACATTTCACACAACATCACATAACTATACAGATTTTAAGAAGCTAATCATTAATACAATTTTATATGCTCAAACATTTGACAGACTCCAACAGCTTTAATGAAAAAAAAAAATGAAATGCAAATAAAGAGCAAATACACTTAGAAAGACCACTACAAATGTGTTGGTTATTACAGGAAGAACTCTGTGTTCAGGACCGGATGCTAGCTGCCTTGACGTAACTCAAAGGAAATGATTACATGTATACTGAGAGATGTATATTGGTCATTTTCACAGTTTTCACTCCTTTAGTTCTCTTGGTAGATCATGACTTTATAAAGCCAAGTGTGGTTACGCCCTGTACAAATCCTAATGGGAGGAAAGACTTTATCCTGGGTTTTCTTCCATGTCTTTGTTTCGCTCTGCATGTCTTTAAATGGAAGGTGTTTATGCACTGTACTTGTAGAATTACAAGCTCAGTGAAATGTTATGACCGGTACAGCCTTAATAAACACTCCTTTATTACCGGCTGTGTGGAAAGCAGGTATTCTCAAGCCGTATTCTCAAGCTAATCAACTTTATTTGATCATCTGCAGCGGTAAAGCATGTTTATGGTAATCTAATGGTGAAATACAGACAATTTACATGATATATTTATGTCTTCATAGTGAGAAAGCACAGAAATTAGATTTCATGCTCCAGTGAAGGAATAATATAATGGCTGTCTGTAAACTGAATGAATGAGTCATGGGCAATAAACATGTTGCTAAACGGAAGCTAAATACATAGAAAGGCTCCCTTCCTGTAAAGATTACGTTTTGTTGTCTGGCACTTGACTTCGCTTAATGTGTACTAGCACTTCCAGGTTTTGAGCAACACGCTCAGGTAAACGAAAACCTGTAGAAAACTATGGAAAAAAAAAAAGTTTGGAAACCACATCCACACGTCAGAAGTTTTGCAAGAAGATATGCATTAAGACGAATATATCAGTTGCCTTTGTGGTTTTTCACTACTTCCATATAAACAAGAAAGAAGAAGCCCTTTCTCAGGGAAAAAACATCTAAGCCCACCTAAATCATCCCAAACCACATGGCAAAATGTGTTATGGTATAACTCGATGACACCAAGGTAGAACCTTTTGGACATAATTCTAAAAGATGTGTTTGGCCCAAAAACAAGAGCTTATCACCCAAAAACACCATACCCCTTGTGAAGCATGGTGGTGGCAGCGCCATGCTATGGGGCTGTTTATCATCAGCTTCGACGGTTAATTCAAATTAATGTTTTATGTGATTTTCAAAATGTTCTAATCGAGACTGTTTATATATATGTACATTTTTAATTTTTAATTAATACATCCATAAATGCTATTTAAAAGTTTAAACCAATACGAAGGAAAAACACAGCTGTCTTAACCTGATAAATGCCTCCTACAGCATGCACTACTCCCAAACACTGCGTGCTTACAAAGAAAAAAACACCAAGATAAACAGGAAGCACTTCACCGAGGACTGAGCTCATAGCAAAGAAACATTCAAATATCCCTTCAGAGATATGGAACTGGTACAGGTTTGAAAAATCAGATGAACTAGTTTATGTAAAATATAATTTTGCATAACATCCTAAGTGGTAATTCGCCAGACAGAATTAAAACATTTTCGACCACAGCATGCTCGAAAGTTGACACCCCGCGTTCCTATTTTGTTAGCAAAAGGGCTGTCAGCTAACTCGGATGAGTGATATTTTCTTTCTCAAACAGCAAATGAATATGTCTGTATGTTGATTAATCTAAAGCTAATACTTGTATATATAGTAGAACTCATTTTAAAGGTAATAAGATTTACTTTGTTTATTTCTGATGCTGTGCGCAACCAGGCTAATTTGACGCACGAATACCCCAAACTGACTTCTCAGTTGCGGGGGCATTTCATGTCACGAAAGACATGGTCCCCATTTACTGTGTCCAGAAAGAAGGGCTTACTAAGTTGTGCAAAAATAGTAACAGCGCCACTTATATCAAATAGTGCAATGTTTTTTTTTTTTTTTAAATATCCTTTCTTTAAATATTCTTTATTTAAAAGAACCATTGCTTGCACTATTTGCTATAGATGGTGTTGTTACTATTTTTGCACATCTACATTTTCCAAAGCCCATTTTTTATGTAAGAACAATTTTTTTATGTAAGAACAATTTATTTTTTTTTTTTTTTTTTTTTTGGGCAATATCTAATCTATGTTGTCACAAAACCTGCAGGCCTGGACAGTTGAAGATGAAGAAAAATGTGACCTTCCAGCAACCCACAGCAGAAGAAATGGCTTCAGAAGAAGATGATTAACGTTTAGGAATATCCGAGTTAGAGCCCAGATCGAAATCCCATCAAAAACCCGTGGAATGACATGAAGAGCGCTGTACACACGAGATCCCCTCACAATTTATGACAGATCTGGAGGCTTTTTACAAGGAAGAGTGGAATAAAATGTGTAGACTTTTTATATCCACTGTATATCTAATTAGTTTGAAGTCAATTGACACTAATGAAGACTACTGATCAACTATTTAAACTGGCCGAATCAGTTATGGCTCTTGGTTGAAATGAAAACCCGCAGCCACAGAGTGGCCCTCTGTAGGTAAGACTTGGACACCCCTGCATTACAGGTACGGCATGCACAGCACTATCAGCAGAATGGCAGATCAAACTTCTGTGCATATACACCACGATGTATAATCCTGCTTTTGCTCTCATTACTCACCTCTCTCTGAGTCAGTGCCAAAGAGGGTAGAAAGTCATTCTCCATCCTATCCATGTCACGAACTATTTCCTCAAATACCTTCTTATAACGCTGCTCATTTACCATCTTCACCTGTTACACATAAACAGAAAATACAGACGCACACATTTGTGAACAGTATCAAAATTAGTAAAATAAAGCCAAATAATGTTGGAATGTTGGACAGTGAAGCTCACCCCGATGCTAAAAACAGAGCTGACAGGTTTGTGGTCACTGGTCTGCAGTTCCATATGGCTGCGGTAGCACAACTGCTTGACATTATTACCTCTCCATAAAATACGATCGCACCAGGCAGGAACTCGACATTTACCACTGAATCAAAAAGAAAGAAGCACAACAAACAAAAAAAAAACAGACCAGTTTAAAGTAGTACCCAACTATACTCTTATTTGTTTCACATAAACATATATGATAGAAGTTTTTTTTTTTGTTTTTTTTTTAAACTGTGATATAGTGTGATGGATGTGGATCTACAGTAATACCTCGAGTCCCATCGGTCTGATTTTGCATCGTATTTGTAAGTGGGGAGAAAACCTATTTCTCCTTCCATAAAGTCAGTGAAGGCACGTTTAGTCTGCCTCTGGATATTCAGCTGTCAAAAGAGAATAAAGACAAAAAAACAAAACAACTGTTTTATAAGGGTAGAGGAACTGTCTCTTCAATTTAAGCATATCTAACAGGACACGCATAAATATGACAAAGAGGAAACAGGAACAACAACAACAAGGGATTCCAATGACTTACTGTGAATTAGTGTTCCCAAAAAAAGTTTTGAGAACTGAGAAGCCATATTCTTACTATATCCAAAAGGACTTCCTCTTTCTTACCTAACTATTTGGTTAAGCATGTGGAACGTTCTCTCTCGGCACGTACCTGATCGTACTCCTGAAGCCGCCGCAACTCATTCTCAGCAATGAGCTTCTTTACCTCAGCTGCCTCATGTAAAAACAGTCTGTAGTTCAGATCTCCCAACCAAATTACCACACTAAGACAAACAAATTAACACAATCTGTTAGAAATAATACAACTGGATTCTGAAAAGCGGGTTATACATGAGACACCTAAACTGATTAATGCCTCAGCATAAAGTGATGGAGACATGAATTAACTGTTATATGACTAATGTCTTGATACTGTTGTTTAATACTTGATACTGTTACTATCTCATGTTTAATTAAGCTTAAGAAGGGGTTAGAATAGTTAACTTTATTGATGTTTGACAATCTCTGTGAGGGAGTGAGACTAATAAAAAAACGTACTCGTGTTTGACTATACTGAGAGGTGGATGCTCCATGAGGTGAAAGCTCATGCGCGCACAGATCTCCTTATAGTCCTGGTTGCGTCGCTCAAAGTCTTCGACATGGGCTGCCAGGTGGGAGTTCACAATGCAAAAGCTGGTGTTGTAAAACACAAACCGCACTGCCACACCTCCTTTATTTCCCTGTAGGTGTACACAAATCAGCCAGTAGTTACCTCAGGAGTTATTTATAAGGTGCATGAACTGAAACTAGGCACTGGCAACCTCATTACCTTCTCAAATATAGGACCGCTGGACTAACGTTAGACTCACCATTTTGTTCATTAGGCCCGTTCCAACAGTCTCAGCAGCAATTTCACTGATGTGGTTTTTGTGTTCCTTTTTGACAAACACCACCAGCATCATACCAACTAACCGTATAAGTCGTACCTGAGGATTAAAAGTGTCCTCTAAGTTAGTCTACAGGGCTAAACAGGTAGTCTTTTAATATAAGCTACAAAACCTGCCTTTTCTTATAGCGGTGACAAAAACAGGCAGTTTCAAAATTGAGCTTTTAGTCTAGATGTTATGTGGTCAGTCACTCACTTGTCTGTATTTGGCTTTGGGATGAAGACTCCGCTCCACTGCATCAACCCAGAGTTGCTGTCTGGATGAATCCATGTACAATAATGCTTCTGTACTCAAATCCAATTCCTGAAACCTAGTAAGCCACAATGGTTTTCTTATAACATGTTTAAAAAAAAAAGGGGGGGGGGTCAACTAAAACATACAACTGGTCTGAGGGAGCACCTCCACTGTTACGCTGAAAGTCACTGCTAATTAATAAGCATGTAAATGGACTGATAAATCAGTGGAATGTAGGAAGTTGAAACTAATAGATTTGGTGGAAATTTGATACAGAAACACAGATGTTTAACTGCAACTCTTAGTGACACTGACCCCACTGCATACACATCAGGAGGATCAGGGTCACAACACAACCAGGGATCCAGCCTGCTATCAGGAGACTGACCATTCACATTCCACGTGCCTGCAAAAAACCTAGAAAATAAGTTGGGGGGGAAAAACGTCAGCCTTACAATAGGTGGTACAAATGAACTAATTCAGTTTCAAGACAAAAAAAAAAAAAACAATATTAACCTAAAGTTCTGGATGTCCACATACTCCTTCTCCTTCTTGCCCAAACGGTATCTGAGAAGGCCCTCTCTCTGGCCTGTCTGGCTACTTAACATAGCCTGCCTCATGGTTTGTGTAGTTGGACTGTTCGACCAAGAGTTGGATCGGTCTGTAGAGTGATTATACCTGTAGGATGAAATAAGACACTATATCCACTCCATAGAAAGAGAGAAATGTCCTTAAAGCAACAGAAGGATGCTCAGACTTACTCTTGCCTGACAGGCGTGGCCATTTGTAATTGAGGCTGTCTATCTTTGGGAGGTAGGCCTGCAGGAGGGGCAACTGAGGGGGTGTAACTGCCTTTCCGAGGAGGAAGGGGAGGCGTGGGAGGAGGAGGGGCTTCTCTCGGGGCAACTATCCGATTTTGTCTATTCTTCTTTTCCTCGACTTTTAAACCATGGTTGAAATGATCCTCAAAACCAAAGTCTGTCACCAGTTGGCCTGAAGAGTCTACAGAATCTGGTGAAAGTACAAAACAATAATGAGATAACAGCTTTAAATATGCAATGGTTAGATAAACATAGCATGTATTCAACTAGTACATTAATGGAAGGCACTGTATGTACCAGCGGTTAAAGGCTTTCCTGGAGTGCTACTGTTGGTATTGCCTTGTAGCACCGCCCTGGAGGAATTGCTTGCTGCTTTGGAGATGCTTCTCTGAGGGGGGATTGGGACAGAGCCTTTAGGTGGGGCAGGAACAACAGGCTCCATCTTCTTTGTTAATGAACTTTTTCCTTCAACTGGAAGAAAAAACAAGCAATTGTTAAAGTCTTAAATGTACCAGGCAAAACGTCAACCCGAATAAAAGAATTTCAGAGACAAACAGGTATGGAGTAACACCAACTATCGAAACGTATGTGTGCTCAATATGCTGGAGAGAGTCTGTAAAATTAAAACTCCCTTAAATAGCATTTTTTTTAATAAGGTACAGCAAAGTCACACTCTACTTAATACCTTAAAAAGATTACCTTTAATTTACTGTCATGATTGCTGCTAGTATAAAAACAACCTACTAGAAGGGCTGTAGGACATTAGTCTGGGATGGCTCTTACTGGTGAGGTCCTGCTATGTTGTTCCTAGTGACCTCATTAATATCCTGCTACTAAGAGATTAACTATGACGTGTTGACCAAAAGCTAACAGGAAACTGGAAACTGGATGGGCAGGCTCTGCATACAGAAAAAAAATGCTGTGAAATTGCAAGCAGCAGTAACCAGGTGCAAAAGTTCATATTTTTCTTCTTTTACTATTACCAAATGCAAATGTGAAAACCCTCTTATTTTTTATTTTATTTAGACATTTTCTCCTGTATGTAGTCCTGAAAACTACAGGTTTTCCTGAACTGTCTTCTTTGCTCATTTCTCAACCAAAAGTAAAGCAAGTCTTGTTACCTCCAGAAGTGAAAAGAGAGCAAAGATACATACTTCATTCCAACTCCACTGAATGGTCCCAAAGCTTTGATTTTCTCAAAGCAACTGCTATTTATTCATTTCATTTCTATTTATTTTAACATGTAATAAATAATGTATACAAATAAGAAATGTATACATCAACCTTTACAGCAGACTTTATTTTTGAATACTGACTTTCCCACCCCTCCAGCAGGAATGTTTTTTTTTAAATAAGATCCATTACTTTAAATATAAATAGCAAACATTTATAGATGATTGCAAATTACTATACACTATATACTATTTTAATAACTCTGTTGCCATCTCCATATTGTCTCAGTTGTATTATCTTAATCTTTTACAACCTGCCAGACTATAGAAAGCAAACACCCTGCCCTGCTTGACATTTGCAATCTACTCGTGATCATTTGAATCAATGCCTGCTGTGACAGTGACAGTTACAGGTTATTTATGGAACTCGACTACAGAATATAGTACAATCACTGTACTGCTAGGCACCACTGTAAGTTTGAAAAACTAATCTTACATGTATAGTATAGGGTTCTTTCCAGCCGAGAATCAGATGGAAACTTATCAACTACCTAACTAACACTCAAACTCTGCTTGCCACCACAGATTCTGGGAATGGGAGCTTCATCCACATGGGTATGAATGGGAGTTCTGATGTTTTTGTACTTGTAACTGCTAGAGCTCCAGATTTACCAGAGTTATAGTTAGTGATTTTGGTAACATTTTGCAGCAACTGGCTGCTCTGCAACACAAAAGTAAAACCAAAACAGACCCTTCTTTTACTATTCCCTCCAAATCCACACCCAAAACAGATGCCTAGTCTAAAAGGGACCACAGTACATTTCCTCTGAGTGGATATTTTACTGACAGTGAACGCCAAAGATTATAAAACGTGTTCTCTTTGCAATAGAGCTGACTGTACCTTTAACCATATTCTGAACTGCCTTATCCTAAGACGGTAGTACACATACATGATAACTCGGCTCTTAAGGTTTCCACTTTCTTTAAATACTTCGGCTGTCCTTCAAAATCCAAAACTTCCAGCTCTTTTAAAATAATGCTTACATATAACATGTTTGTGCCAACAGCAAAGTTTTAAGGTTTAAAAATATCTAAAGCTACACTATACATAATTTTTTACATCCAATAAAATGATAATGTTTTTACATATCTTTTAATTTCTCTACTACATCTTTATTAGATCTTTCAGGACAAGTCTGAAACAGTCATCAAAGCTAAACATCTTGCAAGAGTGTAGTGTAACAACAGTCCAAGTGTGCAAACTTGTGGTCTCTGGTCTAATTTTAACACCAAATGTAGTTGCTGAGAGCATTTGACCAGAAGAAGAAAACTAAGTCATAACAGAAAGCCACATTAAGTTAGCCTTATGCTAAACAAAAGCTAACTGGCACTCCTAAGACATGAACTTGGGCACATTAGAAATTATGACTGCACTCGTTCAGGTTAATAAGCAACCATGGTAAAGAAAAAGAAAGCAGGAGTTAATAAATAATCAAATCTGAAGGAGCATATGCTCACCTTGGTGCTTAGCCTTCATCACTTGCTGGAAAAAAGTCTGACTGCGCTCATCGTCCTGTAACTCCAACAGGAGCTCTGGAGCTTGCTCCCCTCGAATACGGATCCTGAGCGTCGCTGCCGAAAGAAAGGGACAAGAGCTGTTAGACTACGCACAACAAAGGTAGGGGGAAAAACCAATACATCAGAAAACCTTTCTGAGAACGTACAATATACAAGCTGGAATCACATTCTGACACTACAACAGTAAACGGACAGAGCATGCAAAAAAAAAAAAAAAAAAAAAAAAAAAAAGAACTAATTACAATGACTCATATTGGAAATAGGATCTTTCTTAGTCTCTTACTTCCCTTTATAAAAGTAGTAACTTATCTGTCAAGCAGGATATTAATAGAAACCACATTATGAGAAAAAAAAAAAACTATTGTTCTTACTGCTTATTGAGAGGTCAATGAGAAGAGCCTCCTCTGCTTCTGGGGAAAAAAGGCAGTTGCAGGAAGTTATGACTCGTATGTGCAAAGGTTGCTAGGGGCTGTCCTACTGTAAGGAAACAATTCCTATAGGCTCTCTGTAAATGTTTGCTTTCACGTTTACAAGGAACGTAGAGTATGGAGGATTAAAATAGGGTGATCTGTTCTGATGCTTTCGTCATCAAGCTCAGTGCTGTGTGTTTTTTTTTTTTTACGCACCACAGACACTAAAAATCTGATAAAGAGCCGTAGGACTGGCGTGACAGTGTTCTGAGAGAAAAAAAAAAAAAAATTGCACAATATAACAGCCACTTACCACGTACTACGTGAAAATGCCTATTGATCGGTATGGAGAGCTGGGGTACCGGACTGGATATGACTGCTTCAGGATTTGCCAAAACGCTCAACCTTAAAGAGAGAAGGCGAAATCTTTCTTATGCAACTTTGTGTAGCACAGCATTTTTGATTGTTCAATAATGTCAGCACCACAAGTGAAAAGAATTACAATCCATAATTATAGAGCTTTCCATCGCACGCTGTGGCACGACCTGGCATGACCTGGCAAATTACACATGATCCTACACTATGTTGCATTTTTCATTGCAAAATGAGCTGTGCCCATACGAACATACCCATTTGGTTACTCTTCTTGCCCAGGTATGTGAGAGGTATCAGGTACAGTCACACAGACATCCTGATTCATGTCTCTGGCTAGAACTGCTTCACTACTGACACAAAGAAGTAGTAAGCAAGTGTAGCGTCTGCCAAATAGACAGATAGTGCCGCTAAGTGACAAGTTGTGTCCCAAAAGACATACTATACACTATACACTCTACCGTCTAGTGTCTAGTGGAAAGTAGTATCGTCTCTAATAGAACACTAAAGTTTTTTTACTAACCGGAAGTATAAGCCGTTTCCCAGTCGATGGCAAATGATGTCAAACGCACGTAACGTGACGTCACGAGCTTTAGCAGAATACCCAGAGTCAACAAAAATGCATTTCTTCATTTTACTGTTCATGTCAGTGTTACCTTTTATGCCCAACATGACCTCAGTCAGCATCAGATAGAGGCGTAATCGTCTCCGCAGGTGAATTTTGCTCGCACGATCCAAAATCAACATAGTAAGTTGTGGTTGTGGCTATGGCTGCTGGCAATGTAAATATTTAAGGAGCGTAGTGCCCCTCCCCTCTTCCACTACGTAAGCAAAGCTATAACCGGTGAGTGCATGAAGTGTCCAACACTCCATACTTAGTTTTTTTCGGCTGAATAAGTGCATAATCCGGGTACTTGAAGTGCACTTCTTCTTGTTGGAATTTTCAGTGTGAACACACTACTCACACTATTTATACTACAAAATGGCCCAGAATAGTGCATAAGTATGTGATTTGGGACGCACCTATAGTTTACACTTTATTCTCACTAAACATTAAATTACTGTCATGCTTGTGTTTGGTTGTGCCTGCTGCCTTTAGCAAACACGGCATGTCTTGTGCTTACAAGTTCCCTCGCTATTCAGTGGAGAAGCAGTAACAATCCACAATCTGAACCACACTGTATGGCTTTTGTTTTATTACATAATCATCTAATAAAAATGTTACATTAAAACTTGGTAGTACAAAAGATCTAATTATCCAGTTGTTCCCATATACTTTCATTTTATGCAGTTATGTCTCCACCCCGCAGTGCATCTGAGGGCTGAGAGAGAAGAGGAAGAAAAGAAGAAGAAGAAGAAAAAAACACAGTTGTTGTGGCTTTCATTTTCTACCACAAACAAGTTTCCATATCTCCTCCTCCTCCATACTAGCTAGTGTGAAGCTCAATACTTTAATATGCACTAATATTAATTAGTGGTCATACTTTTTCCGTTCCCAACAAGTGTTCCTCACAACATGCTTCAACTTCCTCTTAACTCAGCATGAAATTTAAACAACAGGAAAATTCACCGACTGCATGGAGCCAAAAAAAAAAAAAAAACCCGACGAAACTCCACTGACCACCGTTTCTCCCAGACTGTGTGAACTGCTTCGTGTAAAAAAAATAAAAAATAAAAAAGTCACAACCCAGACGCTCTCTACTACACCACATTCAACCAAAATAAATGATGACCAAAACATTTTCAGTGTCTTAACATAATTTCTTGTATTGCCAGCTGTGAAAGAAAATGTATTTTGCTTAAGATGAGTGTAACATATTATTATCTGCTCTCAGTGTTATTAGAGTATACATTAGACAGCCCATGATTCCTATAGTTTACTCACTACCCTCCAAAATTCACACTTTTGACAGCTGTGACACATTTTACATTTACATTTTATGTTTTTTTTTTTATTGTGACAAATAATTATTTCAATATTGAGCAAAATAAATGTGATTATTGTGCAGCCCTGCAATCACCTAAACTTATCTGATTAGAAAAAGTTTTAGTTGTCTGGAAAGCAGGTCACTTAAGGACACTGTCACACCTATTAGTCTGGTTGCCGAGTCGGGATCAGAGTGAAATTTAATACTTTTGTTTCGTTTGCTATTCGGTTTGGTTTGTTTTCAGACTGCACAGAATTAAATGAACCAAAAAGCATAAAAAAAAAAAAAGTTGGCTGACAGGTGTGTAGGGCTGAAAATACACACATAAAACTCGAATGGTGAAAATGGTGAATAAACCTTTACCGATTTAGTATATAAATCACAAAAAATCACCCAAGCATGGTGGCAATGCTCAATAAAATACTAGATCATTATATAAATAACTAGGTTAAATATTTTGTGTCACATCCACTGTTTATCTTCTTTTTTTGTTTGCTGGTCCAAATGTCCAGAACACATGGCATTTCCGCACAGCTCTGCGCTTTGGCTCAGTTTGAACCTTGCAGCTCAACCCAAAACATATGTTCAGTTCACATCCTGCAGTTGAGCTGATTCAGGATCTAATCACTTTCTCACTGCAATCCAACCACGTTAGCGTCTGACTGGAAGTGCTCAGATGGTCTCAGATCGGTTATTCTGGTTCTCACCTGCCTAAACACTCCACCCCAAAGAGGTCCACAAACAATCCACCCCTTCATACTGCAACTGCCTAGTTCAAATCAGTGAAACGGATTCTATCCGGCCCAACCCGATTTACTTTAGTAATATTTTTAAAACAAAAATATTTGCCAACAAGTGTGTCTTTCAAAGATGTTTCATTCACTAGTCGGAAATACAGTGAGAGGAAATGTCCGCACTCGAGTGTGATTGTTGTGTTTGCTCCACAGGCGATTGCTTTAAGACTACACAGGAAGCCCAGCTTCCACTAACATGTCATTACAATGTGGCAATGAAGTGTTTACAGAAGGGTCTGTATTATTCATCACTCTTGGCGAAATTCAATATTTTAGCGATTGAAATTATTAAATATCTCACTGCAATATTGGGCTGTTCGTTCATTTAAGGCAGGGGTGTACAGTCTTATCCGGAAAGGGCCGGTGTGGGTGCAGGTTTTCATTCCAATCCAGCAGGAGCCACACCTGATTCCACCCGTATAATCAGCTGATCTCGGCTTTCACTAGACTCAGGTGTGGCTTCTGCTTGGATGGAATGAAAACCTGCAACCAAACCGGCGCTTTCTGGATAAGACTGGACACCCCCGATTTAAAGCGAGTATTTTCTGTGGACAGCTGCTTTGAGTCCCCACACAGCACTGCTAGAAACCCAGTGAAGCCGTGCTTCTATGGCAGATTCAAGGACTCTGTGATTTAACGGGAAAAAAGATGAACACTTATTGGACAACAGGCTTTTACTGCGAGTCCTCCCCAGAAGCTTCTCCATTTGATGATTGGGAGATCTCTCAAAAAGGCAAAACCTCGTCACACACTGTCAAACACTGAAACGTGTTAAACACACCAGCGTCAGTGAGAATCACTTGAAGCTGCAGTAGTGGTTAGTTGAGTACTCTAATCCACTACAGTTTCACACACACTAACAGATCGAGCGGTCACTTCCTTCTTCAGCTGGCAGCTTAGCTGCCGTTTGGCATGAAATGACAGACACTGCTAATGTTAATGATAAAAAAAAGAAGGACAGAACAAAACCCAAGACTTTAATTCAAAATTCAGACAGCAGAAACAGGTCCTTTCAGCTCTCTTGGTGTACACACACACACACACACACACACACACATCTCATAAAGAAGCTGTATTACATCAGACTTGATTCCACATGCTCCCTCTTCACTGACCACATGCTCTATTAAAACATTGCGAGCGTGACACACAGCAGTGTTGGTAAACACCTATAACACATCACTGTTTCCTGTCTAGTGCTTGGAGCTCTTTACAAGCTTTAACTAGCAGAATACATACACCAGGTATGAGTGTTCTGTCTTGCTTGCTCTGCTCTTGAGTAAGAAACACTGCTGTGAGGTATACAAGATTACATTGCCTCACAGTACTGCTCCTGAATCCAGCGTGCCGTTTGGCGTGGTGAAATTTTAATGCAGTTAGGAGGACTTTGTGCTCATGTGAGGCTCATTCAGGCTTCAGGAAACCACAGAGGAATGCAGGATAATGGGCAGCACACTGCCCGACAGCAAAACTACTCACTTTCTCTCAGTCACAAACACAAACACACACACAATCTCTGCAACATGGAAAACATGACTGCTTAAACACTCTCCACGTAACAATACGACATATACAGGCAACTCCACACATCTGGAGATACCAGGGCATCTGGATTTGGGAGCCTTGTGAAAGTGCAGAGAATCCATACAAAGCACAAGATACAATAAACATATTTATATATTCTGCTAACAGCTGCTCACATTTAAAAAAAAAAAAAAAATAGAAAATCCCCATGGAGCAGGACAGCAGTTTTGCACTAAGATATAATAAACAGAACTAAATCTAAACATGACCCCATCAGTAGCAGATACTCACGTGAACTGTCCTGAACTCTCCAGTAGAGACAAGAGTCGAGGTTCTCGCTGCCCCGCCCTCAGCTCATGTCCCTTTACCGTCTGAACATTACAGTTAAGGATTTAATACTGTGTAATAGAGGATGAATGAAAAAAAGAAGGGGAGGGGGAGTGTTATATAACACCTGCATACAAAATACACTGTAAATACAAAATGAAGCAATGTCATGTTTTGGGTGATACCCAATACCCAAAGGAGTATAGAATAACAACCAATTCACCAGACAACAAAACCCTTTCAGGCAGACAGAATCCTCGCTGTACCTTTTTCCCCCACAGCTAATAATTAGAAGCATCATTAGTCCAAATAGTATCAGTGTCAATTTTTTTCCTAAGACTAATTTAGCTTATGCAGCAGTTATGTGCCAGTCTGATATCACAGAAGTCATGGGTTTACCAATTAGTATGTTCTGTGTAGTATATTGCAATAAGGGCTGCACAATATTGAAGAAAAATGCAATAATGCGATAACTTGTTAAATTATGCAATATGTGGCCCGATAATGCTATAAGTGTGTAATATAGAGAGTCGACCTTGCAACCCGAAGGTGAACCTGAAGGTCGTGGGTTCGAGTCTCAGGTCCGGCAGGGATTGTAGGTGGGGGGAGTGAATGACCAGCGCTCTCTTCCACCCTCAATACCACGACTGAGGTGAGACCCTTGAGCAAGGTACCGAACCCCCAACTGCTCCCCGGGCGCCGCAGCAAAAAAAAAAAAAAAAAAAAGGCTGCTTACTGCTCCGGGTGTGTGTTCACGGTGTGTGTGTGTGTTCACTACTGTGTGTGTGCACTTGGTTGGGTTAAATGCAGAGCACAAATTCCGAGTATGGGCCACCATACTTGGCCACAAGTCACTTCACACATTATATATATATATACATATATATATATATATACACACACACACACACACACACACATACATACAGTGCTGTGTAAAAGTCTTAGGCACCCTATTTTTTTTTTAGTACAAACTTTTAGATTTCCAAACATTAGTTTTCCAGCACAAAATTAAATATTATAGAAAAATGTTTGTATGTCAGTAAAGAAAGCAGCATATTACATAAGAGACACTTTTCAGACAAAAAACACTGGGTTTCGCTGCAAAAATAAGAAGTAACTGCATCAGTCAAAGTCTCCAGAAGAACTGCGGCTGCTTCTGCAAGATGCTCAGTAACACTTACAGCTCATTTCCTTATAAAACTGCACACACTTTACCTGAGACTACTATTTTTTTATTTTAAAGCGAAGGATCGTCACACCACATGTTGACTTTGTTTCATTTAATACTGTTTACTGCTCTTTATAGTGTTTTTTTTTTAATGTAGAAACATTTAATTTCATTATTTTTGAAGGCATTTGAGACTTTACTCTACAGCATTTCTTTGCATGTGCCTAAGACTTTTGCACAGTACTGTATGTGAGAGGAAACATGCATGTTTCATGTTCTTTCGAGGAAAAGAAAGCATCCTCTGCTCTCTGTGTTGCCCTAAATCTGATTTTTCATAACTTTTTGAAGTATTAAAATCATTCAGTTATTGCAAGCCTTTGCGATATGCATATTGCGACATTTACATTTGTGATATTTCGATCATTTCAATATATCCTGCAGCCCTAATTGCAAGCACATTGTTCAGCAATATAGATGCAGTTTTGTCCATATCGTTCAGCCATAATCCAGTTATGAACTGTAATCTGAAGAAGGAAATGTGTGGAATGGATACTGGGCTCATCTGTCTGTCTGTCTGTCTGTTCTCCCTGTGTCTGTGTGGGTTTCCTCTCACCTCCTAAAAACATGCTGATATGTGATGCTTTTTAAAACTAAATTACACTGGTTAGGCTAAATTGTCCCGGGGTGTGAATGTGTGTGTATGGTGCAGTGTGATAAGACTGGCATCCCATCCACTTATGGGAGCTTTTGGTATTTAAATCTAAGAATTATCAAGGATCAATACGCAAGACTTTTCCCAGAACAGAGAATACAAAGGTTCTTACAAGGGTGTGCTATGAAGCAAGGAAGGAAGGAAGGAAGGAAGGAAGGAAGCAGTTACACCTGAAGTACTAAGTAGAGAGATGATACATTAGATAGATAGATAGATAGATAGATAAACACATCCTGTAAGACAGTTTGGCTAACCCACTGAATTACTGCAGATATGTTAAAGCTATCTAAAACAGTTCAAGTTAAAAGCTCCTTGTTTGGTTAGACTCCCTGGTCAAGATGTCAAGTTTTCCTAACTATGTGTTAGTTAAGCCTCTAGTGAAGCTAGTTTAGCGTCTACTTCACAGCCCTGTCATAGCTCTCTAGCTAAAAGCCTAGCTCTGTCACACTCAGGGATTATTCAACTATCTAACTCCACTCACACCACTTCCAAAGGATACTGCCAGGCAGTTCTGCTCACAGATTCCAAACGAGGACAACATGGTTCAGCTCTCCAGTTAGCTTCTCGCCAGATATTTCGCTAGCCACTGGCTAGCTGGTTAGTTAACTGGTTAAATATTTGTCTCATACCAGTCCACACCCCTGCGGTCCACTTCTACACTCCTAGCTCCGGAGACACACTTCACAAACAGCTTTACTATGGAAAGCTCGCTGGGAAAAACCCTCTAATTTACTGAAGATAACAATATTCCTTTTTTTGGCAAAAGAAAAGTCACTGAAAAATAATAAAAAATAAAAAAATCCACTGTTTCGTTAGCTAACTCTGCAGTTTCATAGGTGACCGGCTGAGATGGGGCTAGCGGCTAGCTAAGCTAGCTCTACCCCGAGAGGCGAAGCTTGCGGTCTCCGGCAAGAAGGAGGAAAAAAAAAAGCTGACATGACCTTGCAATAGTAGAAAGCCTTCACTAACTGTACTGTCTAACATTTTACTGTTAGAAAGCTCGCCACATCCTGTTAAGACACATCTAAATGTTAAACTACGGCTGCTATCAGCAGCAGCGCTAGCTTCGGCTTCCACATCTGCGAGTATCCGTGAACATAGACACTGCGCACAATTTGCGCATACTCATTAATACACACTTGGCTGCAGTCTGATACAGCCTCCTCAGGAGACTGCATGGTTACAGCAGATTCTCTTCTATCAGTTCTGTTGTACAGTATATGAGTGCCACTGTTATACACACACACACACACACACACACACAGGGCCTCATTTATCAAACTGATTTATTCGTAAATCATTCGCAGAAGCTTTTATTCGTGAAATTTGGTATTCATGAAAATTAAAATCCCGTCATTTTGGAAAAACATTCGTGTCCTACTCATGCTCCTATGTGTCAGTTTACACCCAAGAAGACTAACTAATATAAACCTTGATTGATCAAATCATATAAATCTCCAGGAATTACTACACTTTTATATACGGATTACACTGTCAAGTTTAAATGGCTTGTGTATTTTTAGTTACACACACAAATTTAATTAAAATTTTGTGAAACCCAGTCATTTCATATTAATGGCATTAACTAAAGAAATATTAACTATGAAATAAAAAGAAAACAAGGCAACATAAATCTATAAATTAAGACAAATAAGACCAATCATTCTATAATGCCGCTGTATAAAAGGAGGACGGGCTGAGGGAGCGTTTAAGTCAGGTCCGTATGCTGTGGCACTTTTCTTTGAATGCTGTGTAACTCTATTAGAGCCAGCACCAACTGACCGATAAGTGACTGATCTGGTATGTCTTAAGCTACAACGTATTGTTTACTCCCTAGTGTGGGGAGGGTGTGAGGGATTTCTGGTCGAGAATCATAGAGACACTTTGCTTTGAATAAAAAAAAATAAAATACACCTAGTCACAGTCACTGTGTGATGTGCTTGGTGTCAATAATTACCTGAGTGAAGGATTTTTTCCCCTCCATTTTCATGTCAAATCATTTTATTTTCACCTCACTTAATTCAGCTATTCCATAAACTGGCTCCAGATTTTGACCTTTTCAAGGGCTTGTAATGCTGGTATATAATCGGCATAAACATGAGTCAGAGTAACTTTGACTTCTACGTCTGAGAAGGTCCATTTTTGCCTTTTGCTCATCATTTCAGATGTGAGCTTTGCCTTTTATGGAGTTTTGTGAGTGTCACCAAATGCAAATCAGCTGTCCTGCGTACACACTCAGTAATTCACAGGTGATTAGCATTCATCAACATACACACACGAGTATGAAGAAAATCAACATTTCCGAAAATTATAAATCTGGGGGACATTTTTAGTTTTTTCAGTTTGGCTTGTGCAAACATTTACACACAACTTTACCAAAAGACTAATAAATCAGGCCCATTGTATCTACTACACTCACTGATAAAATGTTATCAGGAACACACCATACAAGTGCACTTTGTAGGTACACAAATAATGACTGCAGCTTATCTGGTGTTATGTAGGCACTACTATTTGTCAGCCTCATCTACCTTGCTTATCAGTGGAAAGGGCCACAGGACTACTTATATATAAGGAATACTTATTTCTTAATAATCCATTATTTTACGTTATACCCCAGTGCTGCTGAATTCTCAAATCTGATTGGTCAGAAGATGATAGATATATATTAATGTATATAGCATATACGAATATTAATGTGCTTATTCTAATATGTTATCTTTCTACCGTTTCACAGATCGATATGGTGACTTGTATGGTGGACTCTGTACAATAATATTAACTAAGACTAGTAATAAACATGTCATTTAGGTTAAGCATTCTGCCACAGGAAAGCAAAAAAAGAGAGAAAGGCTCGTGCTATAAATGATAACAGGAACTAACTTGTCTTGTGGTTCTTGCACAACATTAAACATTACTATAAATGGTTAAAAAGCATGACATGTCATTCAATAATAAATACCAAATTGCTGTGAGAAATAAAAACACTTTAGTACATTGTTATAGGAAAATACTTCACTTTGAATCGAAGCCAGACCACCCTGTCATGGATTATTTTCCTACAACAGCACACCTTGTGTTTTATTCCTTTTCTACTACACTACAGCACTGTAGAGCAGAAACTTTAATGACTGGGAGTTCGTTTGTTGTATTTCTCAGGCTACCGTGTTCAGGAGACGTATTATTGCACATGCGCAAACATGTAGCATCAGAAAAATGTCAGACTGGACTACATTACTTCACTCGACACTTTACTTACCCACTCAACCCTATACAGAGGTGTAGCTAAGGGAAAGGGTGGATTTCAGGTTTAAACCCCCATGAAATATGTTATGACTGTTCCAAATGCTAAATTGTGGTTAACATAACCAGGGGTTAAAAGTGATGGAACTCAGACAGTGACTGGAGAGGAGACTCAGTTTCTGTTAGATCTTATAGAATATTACAGCATTATGTATGAAAGGAAAAATCTCACACCAACACACCAGCCCAGTACCCTTGCCTCAGTGAAGCTGGGTGAGGGGTATTGCTGCAAATCAGTTGGGACATATCAGTTGGAACAACATGGAAGGCAATTAATTTAAACTCAATTAACATCTAATATTCATTGTAATAGGATAATGGGTTTTGCAGATTTCAATTAATTCACTTAGTCAGCAGTTTTCTTGCATGTAGCATCAAATCTGAGATCGCAAAATCAGAATATACTATATACTTGCTATGTACTAATTAAAATAATCACCAAGCCAACAAGCTAGCTACATTTGCACACAGTCTGATAAACAACTTTGGACATGATTAGGACTTGATTAAAAGTAAAACGATCACATATATCATTACAAGTGTGGTAAGATGAACATGGAATTTAACAGTGCTGTTATAGTCAACTATCCGATGTAATTTAGAGTTTTTTCGTTCCCACTACTCTCACTACTTTTATGTTTAAATGCAGCCTAATAAACCTTTAATAATCTGACTGACCAATCAGAATAAAAAATGTTCATGTATACACCCCAATCAGTTTAGTATCCAAATGAAGGCAATCTGAATTAAAATGGGTAATCCTTTCAATAATCCATTAAATAGAAAAATAACAGCTGTGTAAATCTTTTGTGTCTGATTTCTTTCATATTATGATCTACATGTGCATTTGGGTCAAAATGTGCTCCTTGTGCAACAAAACAGTCCTGAAAGAAACCGCAGTTCATGTTACAGATATGAATCTATTTAAAATAATTTTGAGGTTAGATTAGCATCAAACTGACATTTTGACGCAGATGTGGGACACGAACTGAACTCAGTAAAGTCGGCTCAGAGTTTGAAATTGACGGTAAGGATGCAGAACCTGCACACGGCAAAAAAAGTAGAAAAAACATTGATAAAACCATTATTTCTTGTGCATTTATTCCCATACAGTGGCTATTAAAGTTAGTAACATTAGAAGATGAGTGAAGACATTATACAGATAATGCACTTGTATGTTAGTTTCAACAAGCAGAGCATCCTTGTTCCTGAATCTCAGGCAAATATGAAATGCTGAGCAACTTTATATCCTTCATAAACTCTTCTTCACACTTTGATTATTGATTCGATTACACTTCAACTCCAGTCACGACTGCTACACAGCTACTCGTTGGCAATTGTTTTGCAGGGATTCAGCATTAATGGCACGTCTCATTCATGCATGCTTTATCTTGTTGTCCTGTCTTGCACTTTGTTTAGTGTACTGTTTATTGCTTATTGTTCATTGCTGTTTGTTGAGCCGTTGTGTGGCAATAAAAGAATCTTGTCTTGGCTTGTTTTGTCTTGATGACATTTGCTGAGATGGAATTGTTTTAAAACGCATTAAAATCACTGTGATAATCAGTGTGATTAAAAAGCTGAATGCGCTGACTGGATTCACCTCACTCCATGCATGCACATAACTTTGGATTTGATTATATAGCCTTTAAATAAGAGCTGGCAAAAAAAAAAAAAGTGTGTGCTCTCTTTCAGGGAAAGTTTGCAATGCTAAAGCTAGCGTGCAAGACTCTGTGGGAGTGAGGCAAAGAAATGCCATTGCTATTAGCAAAAAAAGACCATGGCCACCATTAGCCATGGGCCTAGCATAGTCTAGTTTTTAATTTAAATGTACCTGTTTTTATTTAAACAGACAGTTTTCTTTTTTAAGGCGACAGTTGCTACTGTCTCCATGCAGACAGAAACCTGAGCCCAGAAGTCAGCAGAGCAGTGTTTTCTTTCTCAGCAAATGTCGAAGCTGAGCAGGATAAGTGGTGGAGTCTGCTGTGTTCCCAGAGCAGCATACTGTTAAAAACATTATAGGTTTTCAGGAATTATATAAACAACACTGAATTATTATTTTTCTCTGTTAAAATTTAAGGCTGACTTAATAAATGTTTAATTAAAGTAATTATGCCAATTCCTAAATCCTAATTTAACCTCTCCAACTATGCAATCGCTAGCACTAGTGGTTCATTTTATTTCCAGTGAAATAACACCAAGGAGACCATTAGAAGAAATCTTGTCCTTATGCTGCCTTCTGAATAAAACAGATTTTATTTCTGACCAAAAACATGCTGCCTACCTCAGGAGCCTCCTCCTCAATGCAACACGGAGTGACACTATATAAATATTGTCATATACTGAACTGTATAAGTAGACCAGGCTACATCTGTGTAACACCTGTGTACATATATCATTATACTGAACTGCACCATATATCACTAACGCAACATATTGTGATGTATCATCCAAATTTTTATTACGTGTCCTCACCAATATCACAACATGACCATCTTCTCTTGCCTGAAGCAAAGCAAGACAATGTGTAAAGAAGAATAATCTGTAGTAATACAATATAAATAAGAATAATCTGTAGTAATGCTATAAAAATAAGAATAATCTGCAATGTGCAAGTGTCAGGTATTTGAGGCGGATGCAAGTGCAGGCCATGTATTAGGAAGTGCAAACCGTACAAATCAAACAATATTAAGACAACAAGCATGCACGTGATCTTGAGAATGTTTTTGGATATAATTAATAGTGCACAATGCTGTGTGTTTTGTACTCCGCTTTTGTCCTTGTCCTCCTTGTCCTGCTTTTTCTTTCACAGGCGCGAGAGTCACATCAGTAGCTGTAGCTGCATCTGAAAGGAAACATTAAGTGAGGTTCAGGCATCGTCACAGGAGGAAACCAGTCATATTAAAGTAGCTGCTAAACTAATCTAGAAATCCAGCTTGGCTTTTCAAAGGATGTTTATCACATGGACACAGGTACAATATATATATATATATATATATATATATACTGTGTATATATATATATATATACATATATATATATATATATATATATATATATATATATATATATACTGTATATGAATGCCAGGATCCAAGCTTTCCCAGCAGAACATTGCCCAGAGCATCACTCTGCCTCTGCCGGCTTGCCTTCTTCCCATAGTGCGTCCTAGTGCCATCTCTTCCCCAGGTAAACGACACACATGCACCCGGCTGTCCACATGATGTAAAAGAAAACATGATTGATTAGACCAGGCCACTTTCTTCCATTGCTCCACTGTCCAGTTCTGATGTTCACGTGCCTATTGTAGGCGCTTTTGGAGGTGGACAGGGGTCAGCATGGGCTCTCTGACCGGTCTGTGGCTACACATCCCCATACGCAGCAAACTGTGATGCACTGTGTGTTCTGACATGAGTACAGACAAACAAATCTACTTTTGCTGTATGTATATATATATATATATATATATATATATATTTTGTTGTATATATATACATATATATATATATATATATATATATATATATATATATATATATATATACATATATATATATATATATATAACAAAATATATATAGTGAAATAAAAAAAATATACAAAACTAAATATTATACACAACTAAAAATACTGATTACAGAATACTAATTCAATTATACATGAAAAAAAGAAAAACAGAAAACTTAAAGCTCCATGCATCTTACCAGGTCTCTATGCCACGAGTTAGTGAGTATAACATGACACAAGCTAGTATGTAGTTAGATTGGATTTAACTGTAACTTTCAGTACTTGCTGAGAAGCTTGTAAATATCACTGTGGAAGGTTATATAGAATACATCTCTATACAATGTGTTTTGGATCAAAACTGGTAACACATTTCAGCAATAGAGAAACAATAGCAAAACCTAAGCAGAAGTTTGTTTTTAAGTGCCAGCAATTTGGGTGAAAATCTGGATGCATCCTGTTCTAAGAAAAATGTCTGAAAGGCCTTAAAAGTGTACTTCAGCTGTTTGGGATATCTGAGGTTTAAAGTGTATGTGAGGCCAAGAAGAATGGCACAGGCTTTAGCCATATTTCTCAGGTTAGTCACCACTTGCTCTCCCTCAGCACAATACTAAAGTCCTTCTACTCACCCCTATTGCAGCCGGTGATTTTCATCATGTGCTGCATGAGATCTTGCTGAACATTTCCATCATCACACTGTGGAACACAAACACACAAACATTTAATGCTTCTCAATATTGATTATGGATTATCTACCTGTATTTTATCATTTAAACTGTATTCAGTGCAAACTATCTATATTTTAACAACAAACATGAAGTAGTATTGTAAATAAACACTTAGTTCTGAATAGTTCTAGATGCTTATGTTGTTCTCTTGGATGAGATCATCCTCCTTTTCCCCCAGGTCATGGACTAAGCAATGAATGACACTGTCTCTTGTCTGGTCAATGCTTTTATCAGGGTTCTGAAGTGGAAAAAGAGTAGAACTGAGGAGAAACGGTCTCACATATTTATACTGAAACTGATTACAGATAACAGATAATACAGATTTTTTTGGAGTCTGCCCAAGTGCTCCTCCTTTAGAAGAGAATATGCTGACAAGCTTTGGGGAGTAGTGGCCTAACATCTTGATAAATGTTGGCTCCAGATGCACAGTGGTAATTCTTTTAAATTCCTCATTTATCTGACAGGCAGAAAACATATAAATATTATTGTATGTATGTATGTATAATATATTGTATGTTCAGCACAATATAAACCACATTATTGTCTTTGCTGTTTAATGGTGCTATAGGACATTCACAAACAAGGTTCAATCTCATGTTTCCCAAGTTGAGGATATAGATTTAGGGTTTGATGACCTACCTGGAGGATGTTGAACAGGATGGGCCATCTCTCTTTGATATCCATAATACTGGGACACAGTTTGTCCACCTCATGGCAAAGTTTTGTGCCATTTTTTCTTTGATCACAACAGTATTGTCTCTGTTTTTCACTTCAGTCAGCATTTCCATTCTCACTTGTTCCAAGCTCTGTTCGCTTAATTCACTTCTGCTTTGCATGGTTTTTTTTGGGTTTTTTTGGCAGGCTTCCTGTCCTCAGGGTTTTCGTTTTTCATTGTGTTACATGCAGCTTCAGGAAATCCAAACTTACTGACTCATCTTCTGTCATCAGCTATCTTGTACTTTAGGCTCATTTGCCATCCATAATAGCCAGGAAAGAACCTGGTTCTTTCAGACAAGGGTATTTTCTAATCAGTGCTTCAGCCATACTGGCAATCTGTACCCAAGAGGGATATGCTGTGTAGGTCTGAATAGCCTTAACCAACTTGTCATTTATCTCTTGCTTCACATTTTCGACAATCATAAGGCTTCCATCTCTCCAGTGGGCCTCCATGGCCTTTTAAGCATCATCTATGTTTCTGGGGGAAAAAATGGGAACAGGAACACTTGGGGCCATGGCAACCTGTCAGGCCTACTTTGTGGGGAGAGGATGACTGCAGATGAGACAGATGTGGATGCATGACATCAGATGAGATGGATGTGGATGCATATGTGGGGCTTTGAACATGCTGTGGATGCAATAGAGGAAACTTCATCTGCTGACAGTGATGTACTGGCACTGGGGATTTCTTCATTGGTGGCATACAGTGTCAGAATCACAGAAGAAAACAGAATTCACACAACCTTGATTGTATCCTTGTGTTGAATTTGGTTAGTGGAAGTAAGGCTAAAGAAGACATCAAAGTCAGAGTCCTTATACTGAAGACTGAAAACCTCAGTAATATTAAATGTCTCTTTAACAGCCATCTTCAGCTCGTCCACTGTATTTGGGATTCCTGAGGGAAGGAGTAACTTCCTGATTTCCTGCTCAGTAAGCACTCTTAATGCTGCAGGCTCCATGCTGCCATGTGAAATGCATAAACATTCAGAAAATTGATAAATGCATTATAAGAAACCACCATGAGAGCTTGTTACTGACCTACATTATTCTTCTGAAATCATAATCATAAACAAAAACAACATAAAACTGTATAGTCATAAATAACATTTTCCATCTGGGTTAATTACCCCTCACTAACACTAACTAACTGCAGTTATACATCATCTGTAGTGATCTCATCTAATACGTCCAAAATATACGACGCTTCAGTGTGACCAAGTGGTTTTTACATTTAATGTTCAGAGATATAAATAAAAAAAGTCTGTGAGTTACATCATGTGACTCACAGACTTCTGTAAGCATATTAATTATTTATATTCATGAAAGCACAATCAGGAAAAAAGTGAACAAGTATGGCTTTTCACAGAAGGCTAGGAAATGGCTAGGAAAAAGTCCCTTCTCTCCAAAAAGAATATGGCAGCATGACTTTGCAAAATTGCATCTGGACAAACCACAAAAGTTCTGGAACAATATCCTTTGGACTGATGAGACCAAGGCGGAGATGTTTGGTTATCAGGCACGGCGCCATGTTTGTTGAAAACCAAACACACCATTTCACCACAAACACACCAACTATCAAGCATAGTGATGGAGGGCTGATGATTTGGGCTTGTTTTCCAGCCACAGGACCTGGGAAACTTGCAGTCATTGAGAGAGCGATGATCTCCACTTTATACCAGAATATTTTTGAGACAAATGTGAGGCCATCTGTCCAGCAGACACTGTCTGACACTGCAAGCATACCAACAAATCTAAAAGAAAAAACATCAATGTGTTGGAATGGCCAAGTCAAAGTCCACACCTCAACCCACTGAGATGCTCTGGCAGGATGATAAGAGAGCTGTGCATAAACAATGCCCCCAAACATCAATGAAATGAAGCAAAGAAGAGTGGGCCACAATTTCTCCAAAATGATGTGAGAGACTGATAAACTCCTACAGAAAATATTTACTTCACGTTATTGTTGTGGTTAAATGGGGTTCTACATGTTACTGAATTATAGGATGTACGTATTTTTCCCACCTAGTTTCTGAATGTTGGTTTACTTTTTGGGGAAAAGAATTGAAGTCAAGAAATTGAACTCCTTTTTCTCCTTTTTGACTCTCTCTTTCTTTCTCTCTCTCTCTCTCTTTATGGAAAAATAAAGTATCTATCTATATATGCCTAGGTAATTGTCAAAATATTTATTCATTCTTTTATTTTCAGTAACTGCTTTCTCCTGGTCAGGGTTGTGGTGGATCTGGAGCCCGTCCTGGTTTGAACCCTCAGTCTAGTGGGTCGCACAGGTAATTAGTCCTATTGGTCTGGTTGTGCTGTGTGTTCTCAATTTTGTCTTGCTTTTGGGTTGTTTTGATTCCCATAGTTGTCTTGCAATATACAGAACCAAATCCCATGAACAAAGAGTATCTTCACTGCACTTTTAAAGTAGATGTTTTAGGCGAGGTTTATAAAATTACATGAAACATATTGTTTAGTCAAACTCGTTCTCATGCAGTTATTTACAGTGAAAGTCTTTTTTTAATCAAATACAAAATAGGGAGCAAAATCATATGTTTGCTCCTCTTCTAATAAAAGTAGGGGTGCAGGTCCACAACATTAAATGTGACTATAAATAGTTAAAAAGTACAATGTGTCATTCATTAATAGATGAAAATTGTTGGCAGATCGCTATGGTATAAGAGCACTAAAATCTTCAAGATAATCCATAGATACATGTACTTTATTGATCCCTGAAGGGAAATTTGAGAAACATGTTCTTCACTGCTGAAACCTGGGATCAAGGCAGAGACTTTTATACTGTGTCTTCAGTCTAATGCTCTCCCGACTGAGCTATTTTAGCCAATAGCACAGTTATAATCAGTTTTAAGCTCAATAATAATCCACTTCAGCATGGAACAACAGCACTCCATTATGAATTGTTTTCACTGTGTTTTATTCCTTATATAACAGCGCAGCTCTTATATAACAGTTCATACTGTAATTCAAATCACAGATTTAGATTAATGTGCTCATCATCCTTTCTACAGTAACGTCTCCTTCACAGAGACGCTCCACAAAATCTAAGCCTAATAATATACCAATTAAAATGTGTTGTTATTTAGTAATGAAAAACATGTTTATTGGTAATATAGCTGCTTTTTCTCTTAATAACTTCAAGAGAGAGAGAAAAGAGAGGCTGGTGAGGGAATGACTATTTATAGCTGCTATAATGTAAGTGATAACAGGAACTCATTTGTTTCACGGACGTTCCACAACAAAATAATAATAATAAACTGTTAAATTTATGATGCAGTGTTATTAAATAAATTAACAAATTAATTGTTAGCAAACTACTGTGGTATAAGTGGAGTAAAACATTTCAGGACATACTGTTATTGGAAATTTTGGAATATATTATTTTCCTATAACAGCACACCCTGTTGTGTTTTATTCTTTACTTAGCTTTTTATCAGCAGTAGAAAAAATACACTTGCTCCTTACTGACTTACTAACACAGACTTGCTGTTTGTCTTACAGAAATGAAGAAGCCTCCCTCTGCTGGTCACTTAGTGGCAGCATGCTAAGGAAAAGTAAGAAAGTTTTCGAAAAAAGATTTTGGGTTTTTAATTTAATTTTATTCTTTGATTTATCATCAAAACATTACATTACAAAAAAACTCTCGCAAATAAACAAACATTTGTGTCCCAAAAAGAGATAAGGTTATAGAAGGTTACGTATGTTCAGTAACTGACACACAACTAACAGTAATACTGAATATACTGCATATTTTAACTCGTTTATTATATGTAACAGTTATTCATCTTGCAAGTCTTCCAATGGTTTATGAGACAAAGTATTGGAATGGATGCATGACAATATAATTTTTATCTTGTTAATAATATAGATGAGTGTTAAAGTAAACAAGTACAAATCAACAAGTAATCAATACACATCACAAACTTCTCACTGTTTTCTGGTCAAAACTTTCAATCACAAGTAGTACAATAAGCAAGGACATAACTGGTGTGTGTTCATTTCTAAAGTCAGGCAGATGAAAGCCTGGTCTTATGGATGGCATAGGGGCTGGAATTGCAGTGTGGCCAAATGTCTCCATTTGGCACCTCTGCTCTGTCCCTGTCCTCGTCTCTCTTCTCCTCCATAACCACTGTCATGACCATCTCTGGGCTGAACAAGTCAGCTCCACGGTAAGGGTGTGTAAGGCGAGGAAAGGAAGAGTCTAAGGAGATATTGTCATCACTGATCAGCCCATGGCGTGATCTGCGTGCAGTCTTGATCTCATCCTCTAGATCGGACATCAAGTCCTTCACATCCCGCACCAGCGTAGATTTCACACCGAACAGACACAGCAGGAAGACCAAACCAGCACATATGCCTGAGACAAAGTACAGAGCCACTGTCTCTGGAAGCCCTTATAACATGGACAAAAAGAGACAGAATACAAAAGCTTTAAGTCTGTGCAAACATAAATAAATAAATACTGGGGACAGTTAGAAAAAATAACAGACATGCAGGGCTTTTAAAATAAAATATTGCTGACATAATTAGTATGGGGAAAGGCCATTGCTGACTGCTGGTGTCAGTAAGGGGGAAAAGCAATCCAATTAAAAAGTATTTTCTGTAAAAATTATTTGTTTTCATATGCATGCAGAGGGTCCAGATTAACTAACCTACCCTGGATCTGGACAAAGATTTCCAAAGAGTTGGTGAAAATGTTTTGTGGTCTGTACACACCAGGGCCAGTGTACCAGCCACCTGTAGAGGGCGAAAGCAGCCTCAGCAGTCAGCAGGACCACTCATTAAATTATACTGTACAGCCAATACTATGAGCACCTCATTAACAGCTCTATCAGAAATGTCCTTTTAATCATATGTAATGGTAGATTGTGTTAATGCGCCATTTTAATGGGATTTAGTCTGCTTTTCAACATGCTTTCATCTACACTAAGCACTGTGTCCTGGTCAGACTCACAGTGCATCCAGAGCCTATCCTGGGAACACTGGGCACAAATACACACACACACACACCCATGTGCACACTTATTCACACCTAAGGGCAATTTAGAGTTGCTTTTTATACTAAAAAAAAAAAAAGGCATTATTAATACCCAGAATCATTTGCAAATATTTCAGGACCAGGTAAAATTTCTTAAAGAGTCTGTGGTCAAATACAGCGTTTACAATCACTTTGGCACTAATTTCAGAACTTTGATGTCATTTTTCAAAACTCTACACCCAAAACACACAACCAATGATCAAAAGGCACATTTTTCAAAACTCTAACACTTTTTCCAGTTGCTTGGATACAACACACAATACACACAACTAAGATCAAGATCACAAGAACTAAAATCACCTGTTCAACAAGACACAACTTTGAACCATTTCACAATGCAACTCACACATTACATCTGAGATGACTGTCTAATCATTTCATCACAATGATCTAACTATCAGTTGATACAACTTCTCGAAATGACAAGTAGCTGTTGCATTACTCCTGATGCATAGTTTTATGGAAACTGATGAACAATATTCCACGTTTAGATCATGAAAGTTTCAGGGTAACAAGATCCATTGACACCATTTACTGTGGAACATGAACCAACTGGAATACATTATATATGGATGTCATATTTCATCATTATTCTTTATCAGACAGTTTCTATGGTCCCATGTACCACTTTTCCAGACCATGTTTTCAGATTTGACATTACTGTATGTATGCAGGCCCTTGTAATTGCTTTTCCAACAAGGCCAACTCGTTACTGATGATTGATTTCACATTGTGGTGCGAGTATATAGTGAAATGAGTGGAATCCACCTACAACAACATAGCAATAATATGGAGCCAGCAGGCGATCCAGGTCACAATAGAGGTCAAGCAGTGGGAGGAGGAAGACAAGGAAGACATGGTGGTCAAACGAATGGCAGGGGACAAGCACCCTTTCTGAGAGGTGGTCGTGGGCCTTGTCATAGAGGAATGCTTAGTCCTCACCAGAGAGGCAGCCATGGGCCTCGTTTGAGAGGTGTGGGGGAACTTGGTAGAGGACAGATCCATGTGGAAGGCCACGGATCAAGACAGAGGCAGCACCGACAAAGAGTGTCCAATGAAATCCGAACAATAGTTATAGACCATGTTGTAAATCGTGGCATGACAATGACTGAGGCAGCTACAATGATTCATCCAAACCTCAGAAGATCAACCATGGCCTCAATCATCAGAACTTTCCACAATGCATACTGAAAAGGCACCAGGTGTCTCTAAAACAGCTATACCATGTGCCTTTTGAAAGAAAAGCAGACACAGTAAAGCAGCTGAGGACTGAGTATGTTCAGGTATGTTCAGTTTCAAGCCTGTTGTGAGAAATTCCCCAAAAATTCTACATCATTGTAATCAGTAATTCTCTTTCCAAAATGCCTTTTTAGAGAGTGATGGAGCTGGATGCTGACGAAAAAACCCATCACAAATGAATCTTTTTGGATGAGGTGGGCTTGAACCTGGCCAAGACAAGGAGGAGAGGTCAGAATTTCATTGGCCAGTGGGCAACCATCCAAGTACCTGGACAACGTGGGGCCAATATCACCATCTGTGTGGCTATATGGGAAGATGGTGTGGTGGGATGCAGACCTCGTCTTGGATCATATAATGCAACTCTCCTTGTAACCTTTCTTGATGAGCTAAATCAGGTCTGTAGAGCTGATGGCGTGACCTATGTCATTGTGTGGGATAATGTCAGGTTCCACCATGCTCAGATGGTGCAAGAATAGTTTCAAGCCCATCCACAATCTACCACCCTGTACTTACCCCCATATTCTCCTTTCCTTAACCTGATTGAGCAATTTTTCTCCATAAGGAGGTGGAAGGTATATGATAGGCACCCTCACGAACAAGTCACCCTTCTCCAGGCCATGGATGATGCATGCAATGACATCATGGCAGACCAGTGTCAGGCCTGGATTCGCCATGCCCGAAGATCGTTTCCAAGATGTTTGACTAATGAAAACATCCATTGTGATGTGGATGAGAACCTGTGGCCAAATCCACAAGACAGGGTTGAAGGAAATATAGAACTACAGTAATCAATTCTTTGTTTTGCTTTTTGCAATAAGCCAGGTGAGGAACACTGCAGTTGATATTTTACAGTACTGTACTTTTTTTTTCTTTTTTGTAGCTTATTATTTTTGCTTCGATTCAAAGAAACCTATGTTGTGATTTGATTGTATTTCATCAATAAATTTCAGATTATTCTCTCTACGAGTCCTTTTACAGTGATGTATTTATGTTTAGTACCATATTGAAACAGGTATCACATATTTTGCACTAGGATATTTAATGATTGTACGAACAACTACACAGTGAAACTATCAGTAGCTTGTGTGTGGGTGATCTAAATTAATGTTCCTGTGGTATTTCATGATAAATGAGTTATTTGAACTTAAAGGTATGAATGCACAATGCAGTGTTTTGAACAGCAGACAGCCTGTGTTACAAGTGATGACCGTTTTGATTTTTGTGTCTAGAGTTTTGAAAAATGACATAAAAGTTCTGAAATTAGTGCAAAAGTGATTGTAAATAAACTGTAATTGGTTTTAAATTAATAATTGACTTTCAATCTATAATTTGGATAATAATGATGTACTTTGCAAAGTGACCTCATCAGTTAATATCACAATATCCCTGAAAATAAAGAAGAAATATCTCAGAAAGGATGAATGTGTTCAGATAACAGGGTTTAGTAAATATCACAGGACACAACTAAAATAATGGCTCCTACTAAAAAAAAAAAAAAACATTTTTCATAACCTATAAGAGATGATTCATGGAAAAAAATGTTGTGATGATTTATTTGAAATATTTGAAGTATTTCAGTGATTATATATCAGGGTAGTATAGTGTAGTTATAGTGGGCTGGGACAGGAAAAATGCTAAGTGTCGTAGATAGGTTTTTATTAATGTTAATATAATCGTCTAAAATATTCATCTATGTTAAAAACGTCTTTTACCTTTACTTTATATCCATGTTTAATAAAAGTAATATCAGTGGAACACACATGGCACACCAATCATGGAATCAGCCAAACGTGGTTGTGACCTGTAGATCAGCAGTGATGCCCTGCTATGCTGGTGGTATTGAAGCTTTTTCAGGAGAGTTTCTCAAACATCTGGTGAATCTCCATATGTACATATCTACCCCCACTTCACAACGGTAAAAAATATAAATGCATAACACATACAATACATACTGTATATCTGATGTAGACACATATTCTGTGTAAATATTGTAGATGTTTTTCTTGCCTCAGTGGTTCTTGTTGTTGGGGTTTAATTAAATGCCACATTTCCAAATTTATCAATAACTGTAACAGAACTGTGCAGAAGGGTTGTGTGTAGTATTTCATTACATGATTCACCATTCAGTGCTAAAATACATTTTATATATTTAAAGACATGTATGAGTAATGTTGTGTATGCATTCTTTTTATGTATTGTAAAATTTACTATTAAACCAGTTCAATGAAAAAATCCATGTCCCCTCAGTTTCCACAGAATCCATCTACAGTTTAAATACCACTGTACACTGCTATGTGACAATTCCTATATCTTTGCTGTTGAATGTTCTGCATGTTTAAGATACTAAAAAAATCAATAAATATATGAGCCTTATTTTTTCATTGGATGATTGAACATTATTTGTACTAAAATTTGACAAAAAATCATTCAATATCCATCTTGTTCATATAAGTATTCCACATCTTACCATGTGTATAATCAGAGATTCGGAAAGGATCTGCACCTCCACGTCCCATATCTTCCAGCAAATACCTAGGAACTGAATTCACAATAACAAGGCAAAGGCATCTATGAGTGGCCATAAGATCATTTCACAATGCTCTGTGAATGTGTTCTTTTATTCCTCACTTGCTGTGGTATGTCCTGTAACTCACCACATGTGAAAGACACTCGCAGTTGTTTGCTGGTGCCAGGGAAACAGGGGTCACCAAAGTTCTGCACATTGGCCAGCACAGTGCAATTTGTCCTTCCATGACATTTCCTTGATACCCTTCTCAAGGCTGACGGAGACAAGCACTCTGAAAGAAAAATACAGGCACAGAGATTGCATTGTCTGCCTGGATTTAGGATTATTGTTTATATGTTTTGGGGCTGGATTTTGCTTTAACTTAGAGTCAGTGATGGAAATATTCAGTTTAGCACAGGCTCTGCTGTTATATAACATTTGTTCACTAGATGGCACAACAGAGTTAAGGTTCAGTCTCAGACCCATGTCAGACTTCACATACACCCCTTGAGGGCATACGGGGGTGTTATGCTCCAGGTGGCCAAACGTGGCGGAGTAGATGGCCAGGACAGTGTCGTTCTTACAGGCGAGCTTCAGCCTCTCGTTCTCACACACTGTCCGCAAGCGATGATGTGCTTTGAAAAGGAAGGAGAAGGATTTGGCTCACTGTATGTCATAGAAATACTGGTAAATGTGCTATGCAGATGTGTGTGCGCTCTAACCTGGCCGACACTTGTAGGAAACCAGGATGTACTTGCTGGTTCCAGGGCAGGGATCTTGTCCAAACACTGGACTTGCCACAGGAATCTGACATGCCCTCCGATCCTGGCACTCGGACACCACTTTCTACTCACACACACACAAAAACAAGCTCAGGCCTCCATTCAGAGGAAGCAGTACAATTTAACCTCACAACAGAGCGACACTTTAAACATCATTTCAAATTGTTATTCAGCATTCTTCCTGTATTATACCTGTATGGCGATGGCGGACGTGCATTCTGTGCTTTCCTCTGTGACGTTTTCGTTTGCCTTGGGGCACAAGTGCTGACTTGGTATTCGCCGTCCATAGAATGCAGACAGAATAGCCACTGAGGTTTTTGAGGGACACCTGATGGTCAGGGTCTCTCCCTCACATGCATGGGCCGTGTGGTTCCTCAACACTGTGTGAAGGAAATCTATAGATAGAGGGAAAAAATGCTGAACTGGGCTTTAGGTGTTATCTGTGTTAGTTCAATACTCAGCAAACAACCTGGGCATTGAAACCACATTAAACACTGGCAAGGTGTTGTGTGTACTACAAGTACTGCATGTTTAGTTTGAAAGGCCACTGTAGTGTGATGCCAACCATCCAACCATATAAAACTTATGAAACTGCCTTCCTTTCTTATCTTATCATTGTAGGTGTGGTGCATAACTATAATATTAAATCATTCACAGCACCGCCCTTATCTGTTTCCAGAATTATAGTACATGGGAATGAATAACTGAAACCTATTCTTTTTTTTGCTAATCACTTTGAAATTGATCAGCTGTGCAGAACTGGAATCTTAATAGCCAGCATCACATGCAATAGAAGATCATATTTACAGAAAAATATCATCATCGTTATCTTCACTAACTGCCTTATCCTGGTCAGGATCTGGAGCCAATCGTAGGATCACTGGGCTTGAGGCAGGACAACACCCTGGGTGTCATGCCGCCCTATCACAGCGCACCATGCACACACACCACACCTAGGGGCAATTTAGCATAGCCAGTGCACGTACCTGCATGTTTTTGGAGGTGGGAGGAAACCAGGAAATCGATGAAACCCACACAGACATGTGAAAAACATATGAAATGCTACACAGACAGTAACACAAGCTCAGGATCGAACCAGGGACAATGGAGCTGTGAGGTGGCAACACTACCAGCTGCTTCATCGTGCGTATAGCAATAATATTGTGTGTATATCAATAATAATTTATTATAGAAGATAAAAAATGTTATTCAATTTCAGCAACCCTCACTCTGTCCCTTTTATCTATTCAATGTCTATACATTTTAGAGAAGATTGTTAAGAAGCATGAATATTTCATTATTTCATTATTACATCAGTCCACTTACTATATTGTCTCAATTCAATTCAGTTCGATTCAATTCATTTACATATTGCTTTTAACACTGAACACTGTCACAAAGCAGCGTTACAGAAATCCAGATATAGACTTAAAATTTGTCTCTAATGAGCAAGCCTCTCATAAAAGTGTTTGCAGAAAATAATTACATATTATGGGGAATAAAATTTTAAATCATAAAATCATTAATTGGACCAAAATACTGCATTACAATTCAACATCACAATCACATGTTTGGAAGAAAATGTTCTTCTGTTTTTAAACATTTTAAGAATATCACACTTTTCTGTTGTTGTTTTGAAAACTCAGTTCTTCTCTGACTCCATAGTTCTTAAGTATATATTAAGTGCACATGAGAATTTTCACTATCAATATTTCTATTTTATGATCTCTGGCAATATAATGAATCTAAATTCCATACATGTGATAGATTTGAAGGTTTTAGCTTTGATACACAATACCTACCCTCATCCTCCCCTTTCCTCCTCGCTGTCGGACCACTCAGCTCTGGTTTCTAAGCTTTAACATGCAAGACTCCCTCCCCATATTTGTGTGTGAATGTGTGTGTGTGTGTGTGTGTTTTTGTTGTGTGTGTGTGTGTGTGTGTGTGTGTGTGTTGGGGGGGGATGGTGAGGAGGACATTAGTGATGTCTCTTAATGTAATATAAATACACAAATAAAAATACATTAAGTGATGATTGCAATATTGAATAGAGTTAATAGTATACTAAATCATCTTTGTTTTAGAATCTGTACTTCATGTTCACAAACGGGGTTAACTGCCTTATCCATGCTTATCTCATCCTTAGCCTAACAAACTGCAGATACTAATGTCTTCTCTCTTCTAATGTCCAGTGGTTTGTTTTAAAAACCATCGCAGTGACCCTGACAGTCACCGCTCTAAAGCTGACACTGCACAGCTATTTTGCACAGGATGTATGAAAGATAAATCTTAACAACCACTCTCTTCCTGTGAGGCTGCAGTGTTGTGTTCACTTGTCTATCGCAGAATCTTAGAAAGAAAAACTTACCAGAGAAATCTGGAGCAGTCCAGGCATGGTGTGGGTTGAGAGCCAGTAAAAAGAAAAGAAAACCCCAGGACAAGCTAGAGCTGCATGGACGGGACATAATGCAGGAGTCACATAATGGTCTGGTTTTAACACTACGAGGTGATTTGTTTGTTTGTTGCCCTCTGAATTCTGACCAGGAGGAATCACTCAATGATGCCATTGTACCAAGAAAAAAACAGGCCTCTTGTCACAGGCACTGTGAAACAGCTGACGGCTGTGGCTGGCACACTTTGGAGTGTGTGTCATTTTATTGACATGGAGCAGGTTGACAGGCTGAAGACGTAGCTTATATTGTCATTGGGTCACATTTACAGTGCAGTATTAATTTGCAAAGGAGGTAGGCATGAGTGCTGCGAAATCCTAGGTGTTATCAGTGATAGTATGTGTTGGGTGGCACATGGGAGCTGTAGGAGGCAAAAAAACATACATTCCAAAGGGTGCTCTGCTTTATCAGCACAGAGCCCATAATTATACTCTTTCCCCCTCAGCAGGAAGAAGAGCAGCATGAAGAAAAAGCCATACTCCTGCTCACATCTCTGAACTCTGCCATGTTTGTCTAATGCTGAGTATGCTGACAGGAGGGATCCATTGTCTCGTTCCTTACAACCTGACATCAGGATCTCCATGGAAACCTCTCTGTTGGTCTTTACATTTCTACTGTCAAAGGAAGTGTGCAGCATGGGTTTAAAATCAACACAGGTCTAATACTCACATAGAAGAGTGGGCGTAGGGGATACACTGAGCTAAGAGTAAACTCTGCCCTATCCTGCTTCCTGTGCTGGCCTGAGTCTGGCCTTGCTTCATTTCCATGAGTTGTTAGTATTTCCATTTTAAGGGCTTGTTTTGCAATCATATATTTTATCCTGGAAGCCCCCCCCCCCCCCCCCCTTCTGATGAATATTCTGAGAAAAGGGAACATTAACTATTCTACTTTCTGTTTGCTATTGAGTATATACTTGTGTCTTAGGGTATTTTGTTGCCCACTGGGACTGTTTGTCATACGGTTGTGAAATCCCCACAGTGATGCAACAAATTCCCCTCTAAAAAACAGAAATGAAACTCCTCAATATCCATTTTTACATTACAGTGCTTTGGAGCATGCCTGTCTATTGTTCACGGAGCTTGGCAACAAATTAAACCCAATTTTAAGGTAGGCAAATATAATTTCTTCAGTATGTTTCATGCGATGCGTGTGAGTTCAAACAGTAAAAGTACAGTTTACATGGTATCCATGGTAACAGGCAACAAACATTTGATACTGAGTGGTAGATTGAAGCAAGCATTGAATCATGAACCTGAGACCTCATCAATGACTCAGTCCTTCCCTTTACATATCTAGATGATCTTCCTTTCTTTTTCAGTGAACAACAGTTTCTTAACATTGAACACACACACTCACATGCACAACTCTCACTCCCATCACCATCGCCCTGTGTGTGACTCATGGCTAAGATCAGAGTCTGCTCTCTTCCAAGACATTTAAAGGAAGTTTCTGGAAGGCGTAGAAAACTAATACAAACCTGTAAAAAATTCTCATTTGAATTGTGATCAAATTCAACAAACTATCTATACACCAGCTGGAGTTCTGTTGGGAATTGAATTTAAATGTAACACACTGGCTTTTAACACAAATCCAGGTGTTTTTAAAGTACATTTAGATTCTCTCCCTACATGCCATAGCTGTGAAAGCTATTTTTTTTCCATTAGCATTAATTAAGCTAAGTAAGAGAGAAGGGCATTGTGGTTGGAAACATAGTGGAAGCTTTGTTTTGGGAGTCCCAGGCACTGAGAGTAATGTTACTGAGAGGCAGGCTTTACCAGAAACAGCACACATGTTAAGTGTTGATGGCTTTAGTGAATGGAATGTAAGACCACTTCATGCTCATTGATGTTTTACTCTCTGTTAATTAAAAGCTATGAAATGTGAACTATTTTTGAACACTGCATCTACTTGGCCACTAGTTTATATAAGTCGATGCCACACCCATTCGACTTTCCCTCCCCCTTGGACTTAAAGTATTGAAGGAGCAGTTCCCTGACCAGCCAGTCAACGAACTCCTACACACAGATACATGTATGTGTGGTGAATTTTCTTTTGTCTTGGTCACAGCTAATTTGTAGGATCACTGCTGAACAGTTTTGGGCTAACAAGCGTCCAGATTGTGGAAAATAATGGCACTTCAACAGGATAAAGAACCAAGCATTGAGCTCTTCATAAAGGTCAGTGCTTTCTACTTTCATTAATATTAGTCACTTAAATTTTCAAGGGTTATAGCAGGAATTAAATATTTTAACTCACTATGTTCTAGTAAGGAATGCAAATTTAAATACACGTACCTCTATCATTTACCTACCAAATAGATATACGACATGAGTTTTAGTTTAGTTTCTAATTCAAAGTGAATAGTGATGTCCGGGCTTTAACTTTAACTAAACTAAAGAGGGACAACTGAAAAAACTTCAGGGTTCTAGATTTGACCTTTTTTTATACTGGCAGGATTGTACATTATTATCACACATTAGCTCAACCTCATAATCATCATGAAAAATGTATACAAATTTGAACTAAAAAGGCTGATGTAACTGTAAAATGTTAAAAATTTATGAGTGTAAGGCTATACTGGGTTTTGCTATAACACAAGAAAAAAAATAAAATGTATATTCTAGTGTTGAATGACAGACTGCAGCTGAAATTTGTCTGCTCTGTGTGAAAAGGAAAAGATCCTCGTTATGTTCATTCTGAATTGGAAGTTTACTGTCCTGTCATTATGGTGTCGTAGTTGCATAGTAGCGTGTAACTGTCTACTTATACGCTGCTCTTTATCACAACATACACACCTCAAGAGATGAGGGGGGGTGGCATCTTATCATCTAACACACACAGGGAAACGCTGGAAATCCCAGACCCCTTCCTGAGGCCCACACACACAGACACACATGCTTGTACATGCACATGTAGATATTTTCATACGCATATTAACTAACCTATCATATGGAAACCTTTGGCAATAAACACAATGACCAGATTCCAGAAGATTATTCATTTGAAATATGGCACAAGAACTTATTTCTACCAACCATCACAACATTCCTGATTTACAGCTTTGTTTAATTTGCTGCTTTTGGAGCAGGTGGGGCTTTGAGTGGACTAAGGTGGCTTCCTCTTTTTGGATTAAGTCCTATAAAAAGCCTCAGCACCCAAACACACATAGACACACACAGCTACTGCTTTTTATCATCCTGTTTTTGAGATCCTTTTTTTTTGGGGGGGGGGGGGGGGGCGGGGGGGGGGGGTAGTAGCTGGAAAATAGACTGCGATTCAAGACGGAATAATGTCTTAGGAATTAGAAGGAAAAGATGAATGATGAATTATCCTGTCTCCTCTGTAATTAATAACTAGGAACCAAACGACATGTTCTGGTCTTGTACACTTAGGAGCAAAGCTAGACCAAAGCTAAAAGTATTTTTTCCAATTTTAGTGTGAATGTGAGTTCCTGTGTGTCAGGATACAGCGTTAAACACAGATTTGCTCTGTGTGTCTCCAGGCAGGCCATGATGGAGAGAATGTGGGGAACTGTCCCTTCTGTCAGAGTCTCTTCATGGTGCTGTGGCTGAAAGGAGTCAAATTCACAGTTACTACAGTCGATATGAGGAAGTAAGTGCTGCTCCTAACCATATCCCAGATAGTGATTTTCAGCTACAGAAATTTGATCAGTTGTTGCATTCTTGGAATAATCAGGTTGGGAGGGGCCCATGGATATGGATTTCAGAGTAGCTGTCATGCCTATGTTATTTACTTTTGTTATTACTGTTTGCAATAAGCAAATAAAATCAGTTCACTCAGTCATTCTGTTAGCTTCTGTCACAGCCAGCCACTCCCACATCCGGGTGCTTTGCTTAATGAATAACAAAACACGTGAAAGAGTAATTAATCACCACTGGCATCATAAGTGCATGATGTGATTGATGAGTTCATCCACACCCTGTAGGCCACACACTGACTACTCCGATTTTTACTGTGCAGGAAGCCAGAGGAGCTGAAAGACTTAGCTCCAGGGACCAACCCTCCTTTCCTCCTATACAACGGTGCCCTTAAGACTGACTTCATGAAGATTGAGGAGTTTCTGGAGGCAACCCTTGCCCCTCCCAGGTATGAATATAAACTTAATCCTCCATGTTTGGTGGATTTGAAGGATATAATCCAATCTTCCATGTTTGTACACTTAAACATCTAAGACTCTACTTAAATGACTTTGCTGATTAATAACAAATATATTATTGTATTGAAAGTAATGGAATAATTTCATATAGTACAACCTTTTAAAAACGTATTTGGCACCATATAAGCTATGATTAACCCACGCATACACACAGGTGTAGTACTCATACACACAGATCTCACTCAACCTCTCCTGCCCTACCCTCAGATACCCTCATCTCAGTCCCCTGAATAAAGAGTCATTTGATGTGGGTGCTGACATTTTTGCCAAGTTTTCTGCTTTCATCAAGAACAGTCCAAACAACAGAGGTTAGTTATATTTAACCAATAAAAAAAAAATGCACTTAAATGATCGATTAGTACTTTATTTACTTCTGAATATACTAAGTATCATATTAGATTGGTATCTATGCATGCAGAACAGTGGGCATTTTGTACCTTGTTTTATTCTGCCTTTTTTCAGAAATTATTCTCAACTGCCACTTTATTAGGATGCCTGCACATCCAATGCATAAATTCATGCAGATGCAGATCAAGAGCTTCAGTTCATGTTCACATCAAACATCAGAATGGGGAAATCAATGTGATCTCGATGGTTTCGACCGCGGCATGGTTGCTGATGCCAGACAGGCTGGCTTGAGTATTTCAGAAACTGCTGATCTCCTGGGATTTTCACACACAACAGTCTCTGGAGATTACACAAAATGGTGCAAAAAAACTCCAAAAAACAGTCCAGTGAGAAAAAAAAAAGAAAGCCACCTCGCTGATGAGAGACGTCAGAAGAGAATGGCCAGACTGGCTTGAGCTGACACGAAGACTATGGTACTAATCAGTTAACCACTCTTTAAAACTTTGGTCAGCAAAGCAGCATCTCAGAACTCACAAAATGTTGAAACTTGTGGTGGATGGATTGCAACAGCAGAAGCCTTCATCAGATTTCACTCCGTCAGCCAAGAACAGGAATGTGAGGTTACAGTATGAGCAGGCTCACCGAAACTGTGCAGCTGAAGATCAGACAAACATCCAACTTTCTTCAAACTTCAACTGTCCAGTTTATCTGTAACCACTGTAGCCTCAGATTACACTCTGATGTTTGATGTGAACATTAACTGAAACTCTTCACTGCTATCTCTACGATTTTATGCATTGTGCTGCTGCCATTTGATTGGCTGACTGGATAATTGCATGAATGTGCAAGTGTATGGCTGTTCATGATATAGTGGATGGAGTATAAAAAGTACTATAAAAGTAAGATAGATTTGATCATTCTTTGTCCACACAGTACAAGAACAGGCTTTGCTAAGGGAGTTTAAACGCCTTGATATTTATCTAAACACACCACTGCCCGAAGAGATAGACCACAACTCCACCGAGGACATTTCCGTCTCCAAGAGGAAGTATCTCGATGGCAACCGCCTGACGTTGGCAGACTGCAACTTGCTGCCCAAATTGCATGTGATCAAGGTGAGACAGACAGGTTGAAGTGAAAGCAAAATACATTATGTGTTCTTGAAATGTTTTAAATGTATCATGGAATAGACAAAATATTATTTGTGCCTGATAGCTCACTTTTATAGCTCAGTACTGAGTTTCAACAAGATAGCTATCCGTAATGTTTGGTATATTCTGAGTATATATTTTAACCATATGCAGTAAGCCAAAAGTCATATTCTTTCTCATTTGCCCTATATTTGAAGGTTGCTGCAAAGAAGTACTGTAACTTTGAGATTCCGGCTCATTTCACTGGCGTACATCGCTACTTGCAGAATGCATACGAGAGAGAGGAGTTCAGCCAGACTTGTCCAGCCAGCGTTGAGATTGAGAAAGCCTATCTGAGCGTTGTTAGCAAGAGGACATAGATCTCCAGCTAAGAAAGTCTTGCATTTCCATCAACTCTTTACATGAAGGAGGACATTCAGCCTAAATTTTGTAAATAGCTTTAAATTAAATAAAGTGTCAGGTTCAGTTTAAACGGCTGAGTCCTGTGAGTTCGGTATAATATTGAAATGTTTGTTAATGCTCTGAATTGTACTACTGTGCCATTTAATGGTTTTTCCATTTATTTAGCCCATGAACCTAAAACACTAGAGATTCAGATAAGTCATTCTCTAGAAATGTTTTTTAATGATGAATAATATCTTCATTTGTCATATTGGCACGTTATATATTTTGGATTTTTGAAAACAATAATTGTTTTATAATTCTGGATAACCCCTGCACAATCCCTTGGGTAGCCTGTTAAATGGGCCATGTGTGCAATTTAATGTACATCAAATGTGATTTGCTTTGTCCATAGTGTATATATGTATTTTACACACTCTTCTAAATGTTTTAACACTCTTTTTTTTTTTTGTTTTGGTTTTTGTTTGTTGTTCTGGGGGAATCTTTACAGATTTTATGTAAAGCCCTACAAAAGAGGGTTTCTCTTTGACAAAAGTCTCCAAGATGAAGCTGTTTAGAAAGCTACGTTTGTGAACCATACAAAAAAAAACCTTAAGAAACCTTATTTTCCTTAAGAGCTTATCTATTCAATCCTACATTTTATGTATATACATAGTGTTATGTATACACGTATCATGAGTGAGTTAAACACTATACCATAACCAAGCATGCTGGCAAACTTATGTCTGAATCAACATAAACTGAAATTTCATGTTATGTGCATAGATCAGGTATTCTACACAATGAATAAATGTATGAGTAATCGTATTACAGAAAAGGTTACATTCAGATCAAACATAATATTGTTACTGAAGGAAAAGGTCAAATGCATTTCATTTCACAATTTAATTAAAAATAAAAATAATTTCATACATATCAACAGCATTGTGCACATCAGTGTGTTTATGAACATGCAGATCTTAGAATGAAGATGTATTGCTGATTGAAAAATACAGAGGTGATTCAACTTTGCTGGACAAAATGCTCATAACATTTACAGACACAGTGTTGGCCTCATCAAAGCTCCACTTTTCTACACAGCTGTTTTACAGAGATTAGCTTTCTTCATGTTTAAAAATATATCCATGTGCTGTAGTTAAATTAATATACGCATTGTTAAAGGGCTGCTGGATTGATGTTTAAAGGAGAAGACAAACGTGACCGTTTTGGTGTCTGTTCCTCTGTAATTCCCACAGGACTCCTAGTTTGTTACACAGTACTTCCAAAAACAGGCTGCCAGGGAGAGATAAAGACAAAGAGCTTCATTGTTCAGTAATTCTAGCAGTGTGACAATATATTGCTTTGATGATATACTGTGATATAAAAAAAATAATTATTCTATTAACAGCATGCTATACTGCTTCTGAAAATGACAAATGAAAACAAAACCTGAAATATGCTACAAGGTTTTTAAAACAAAGTAACACAAGCACACTGGGCAAAAAACAACCTAATGACATTAGAAATTAGTACAAATTTGAACAAGCATGTGTAATTTGATTGGAGGTTTTTATATGAATTTCTTTATATTCCTTATAAATGAAGTCACAAGAAAAAGTAAGGACGCAAACCCCACTGCTTAACTTTACACATGATCTTTTTATATGATCATGAGAGTTTTACAAAGTGTGAGACCATGTTCATTAAAAAGAAGAGAAATTATATTTCTGTACCATACTGCTAAACAGTAGAAAGCTAAAGGTGTTCCTTAATATAAATATGATTATCCATAATCTTAAAAGAAAATATTCAGGTTTCTCAACCTGAATATTTTACCACCATATACCTCAATATCTGACTTCAGTGTAAAATTGCGAGCACATTCTGTGATATTGTGAAAACCATGCTATGGGGATGTGCAGTTAGTTTTCTGCTTCTAATCGCAAGCAATCTGTAGTTGTTCGATTTTTGATTAACCTGGCACATCTGGATATGAGGTTTCCTACTGCTGACTATGATTACGTCTCATTCTACAGTCTAACCATTGCATAAGACAGTTATAAACATGCTTTTTCATTGTGTACATTTCCATTATATAAGAACCCTAGAACTATAATCGCCTGATTGTGCTTTAGTATTCATCAAGAGCTATAATAACTAATATATACAAATCATGCAGTTATTTCACAAAGCCGAGTCTGACCTCTCTTGTTGGGTTTGGGTAAGTTCTGCTCGGATCGAAGAAAGCCTTGAGAGCGCAGGTTATCTGCTGCTGCTAATTTCATGACTACTTCCTTCAAGTCATCCACCTGAGAGACAATTTTCGTTGATGGTACACAATCAGCAGAAGAATCACTTGAAAGGAAAAGAAATATGAGCCAGCAGCATCATAAGGTTCTTACCATGTGGTTCATTTTATCCTGTTGGAGATTTTCTTTCGCTCCTGAAACATGCAGGAAAAAAAACATTTAAATCACAGCATCTGCTCTGCAACTGCTTAAACTGTAAAATATTCACATCCTCTCACCTTTAGGCCAAGAGTCTCTATCTCTTTCCTGGTGAAGCAAGATGGGAAGGATGGTCTTGACATCTCTTTGTGCACTCAGGTCATCGCTCTGTCCATCCTCTATTTCTGTCACCAGTTTCTGAAGGAGGTCTGGTAGAACACAGAAGCTTGGTGTGAATGCATTAGCTAATGTTGGCTAACAGAGTGGCAATAACGAATAACATAGTAAATATACATTTCTAACATCCAATGTTAAAACACAACTGTGTGAGTCATGGACTGAGTAGAGACATTTTTGCAGACATATAGAGGCTCTGAACTTTTAAAAATAATTAGTGAGGCACCTATATATTCTTATATTCGTATATATCTTATTTTATAACATCTTAATTTAAAAAGTCAACTCAAACTTAGGTCTTGGGCTAAATTTAGAAATGAAATAGCTCCACAATGTGTGGTGTTTTTGTAACCTGAAAATTATGTCTAGTTTTACTTGATGCAGTGGGAAACACACTGTACAGTAAGCAGAACAGAATCCAATAACTACTGAATTACACAAGAAATTGTATTAAACTCTTCAAATTGTAATAACATTTTTATTTCACATAAAAATCTAACTCTTTATCGATCTATAAAGGCTCCTGAGACAGCCAGTAAGTCAACCAGCACTGTAATAGCATCGATATGAAAATATAATATATATTGCAATCAAGTACAGTAGAATGTGACTTCATCATGACTTCACTATATATCATGACTATTACTGCAATCCCCATTTCTGCATCTCTTACAGATGAGATTAAATTAAAACGCTATGACTTGTCTTTCAAATTGCTCAAGAAAGCACCTGAACTTACCTTCGTGTGGTGTCAGTGCTGTATCTGAGTATAACGGTAAAGCATTAGCTGCAGGGAAAACCATGGCCAAAATGTAGAGCAGTGCCACAGACAGCATGCTGACAGAATCTCCAACCACTTGAGTCTTTGCTTCCTGGCTGTGGGAAGGGACTTCAGTTTTATATCTTCCAGGGCCATCTATCCTAGCTGGATCAATATCGCTCATGTCACCCCATCAGTGTAAATGGTTTTGATGTGACAGCACTCTCGTCATAGGTGTAATTCAGGGTGTGCTCACAATTCATAGGGTTCCTATCTCTGCTTGCACAGTGAGCCCTAACAAATGTTGACTCTCTCCTACCAATCAGCCACTGTTCAGCCATCTCACATTGTTTATGGCCTACGTGGCTTCTCAGACGTATGGGCCATATGGAGCATTTTAACAACGTCAAAGCATTACATTGTCTTCATCCAGGCCTAAAAGATGCTAGTATAAAATCATCTTGGATTATGTCATTTGTTTTATTTTAAATATATTTTTTTAAATCTAGTACCATTTTCCCTTTTGAACAAACAAAGAAACAAACAAACAAACAAACAAACAAACAAGTAGTTGGTGGTACGGAGGCACCAGGATAAAGCAGTTTACGAAAGTGAATTCATAAATGAAGTAAAAAATAAGTAAAGACAACAGATTTGAGAGTAGATAATGTTCTATTTAGATGTACAGTACTGCATAGTCAAACATGTTACCAATAAATAAGCAGTTTTGCAGAAATACAGACTAATTTCATGTTATTACTTTAAAATTTGAAATGATTGAAAATATATAAAAATTTCTGAAATCCAAATTATTGGCCATGGTAATCACATATATGTGGTAGACAGGCTCCAAGAACTCAGGACATGTTTGGACTTCTAATTTTTTTCTCCTCTTTCGGCTACTCCCGTACAAGGCTGCCACAGAGGATCACCCGTCCACATACTTTCATTCTGACACAAGTTTTACACCGGATGCCCTTCCTGACGCAACCATCCCCATTTCCGGTCTTGGAACAAGCACTGATAGTGCGCAGGCTCGTGCAACTCTCCAGTGGCTGGGGTTGGTTCCTGAAGCAATGAGAGAGCCGCATGCTAGCCACTAGCCCACCAGGAAACCACATGCTTGGAATTCTAATGATACACTGGAAATCGTTGCTAAGCAAATAGAAACACAGCACATAGTAAAATAAAATGTATAAGAATAGGTGTGTTTTAAACATGATAAGGAAAAAACAAACAATACTATTGTCTAAATGCTGAAGATATTAAAAGCAGGGAATGTACCAACTTTCAGGATTCCTTTAACTGCAACTGCAGCTGTAAGTGCTAAAATAATAATAATAATAATAATAATAATAATATAGCACACGTCATATGTATTGTACTTAAAATTCCAGCACCCCCAGTGTAAAATGCTTTCCTGTATCCCTGCAAGCATGAACTAGACAAGGATAAATGTTAAGGAAGGGGAAAAACCAATGAACATAAAGGTGGCAGAGGAAATGAAGCCAGATTACATACTGGATTACATTAGAGGTGTGAGCTGGACTGTTTTTTTTTTTTTACTCCATTCCTACTCAGTGACCAGGATAAAGCATTTATAGAAGATGAGCGAATGAACACACTGAGTTCATTTGTGAGTGAATAAGCCACTGCATGAATAAGCCGATGTATTCAATACGCTTCCATGTTAATGAACATGACCTTACTTCATCCCACAAGCTTCATATCTAACTGCCAGCTCCCTGCTAGCATGACAGTAAGAACTAGCCGCTCCTTACACTGCTAAATTTTCTCTCTTTTCTATCCAAGTCTGCCAAATTTGCAATGAGCAACAGCTTCCAAGCTCCTAGGTCAGAAGATCATCCTTACCTGGTTTATTTTATTTTACATCAGCAAATTACAGCTAAAGTATTTCAGTCACTAGTTACTGAGAATTGGCATTAATTTACAGGCTAGTTGTTAACTAAATGATTTGCAGTGTAGTTTTACTGCCTAAAAATGTTTCTTGAAAAATAGTAAAAAAAATAAGAAGTAATAGTGATAAGTGCACTCTGCAGCTGGAGGCTGATTTGATATTTAGCCATTTAGTATTTTTATCTTTAAAAATTAACTTAACAAAGTTCCATGTCCTTCCAATAACTACAAAATACCAAACACCGACTCGAACATCCTGACACTATTCTGTACTCTGAGAAACTCTCAAAATTTTAATACCATCTGCTTCATTTATTCAATTAGCTCTTGACACAAAAATCTCTCTAGATCTCTAGATAAATATTATATAAATTATATAAATTTTAATCCCTTCAACATCAAATAATGTACAACCAGTAAATGACTACCTCACTCTAAATGAACCCTAGCTATACTTGCCTTTTTTTCACAAGCAGTCTACACCTGGAACTGTTTTATTTTTAAAGCATATTAAGTGTATTAAGCTGGCTTTATCAAACCAAAGTGTAAATTCTAGTTTTACTACTTTACTGAACCAGCTGTGCATCTATTATAGAAATAATCTAGATGTTCACTTTGGCACTTAATCAGAAGAGCGCATATATTGTTACCTGAACAAATACACAGAGACCTTACGTACATAGTGACGTGTGTTCCAGGATGTTGCTGTTGTGTCTTCAGGCCATATCTATCAAAGTGAAAGGTGTATAATACAACACACAGAGGCTGGTGTTTGATAAATAACCACACCATGTGGTGATGGATATTGCTGTCTGGAAGTATGTGAAACTGCAGATGAAAGTATCAGACAGGACTAATATCCCTCATCATTTTGATCTTTGATAAAGCATAGTGTCCAGCTAACAAAACTCTCTGTAAAGACCATTATTGTCCTGGATATTGCAAGAACTTCATGTGTATATATTGGGGAATTTTCTTTCTTTCTTTTGTCACGCTCCATAGAACCGTTCCTGCACACTGAACGCCATTTGGCAGACTGATGGAATACCTCACATAACTTTTACACCCAAACCTCCTTGCTAAATGCCTTGTCTGAGAATGTTGATTACCTTTTGCAGTTGGTTGCCATGCTTGTGCAAGTAAATTGATTTATAGACTTTTAAACTTTTTGTTTGTTTGTTTTTATTGAACTTGCATCTGCAATTGGTTTAAGTTGTGTAAGAGCTACAGAAACTGCAAGAGTTTCACAGATGAGAATTTTATTTAAATGGGTAGTGGGTGGGGGATGTATATTTAAATGGTTTTCTGAAACAGCAAGTGGTGTTCTTTTGAAATCCCAATGCTCTATGTGTGTGTGTGTGTGTGTGTGTGTGTGTGTGTGTTGAATATACATTCACTTTATTAGGAACCTGTACATCTGCTTATTCATGTAATTACCCAATCAGCCAATCATGTGGCAGCGGCACAATGCATAAAATCATGCAGATACTAGTCAAAAGCTTCTGTTAAGTTTCATATCAAACATCAGAATGGGGGAAAATGTTATTTCAGTGACTCAGTGAGAGGTCAGAGGAGAATGACCAGACTGGTTCGAGCTGACAGAAAGGCTATGGTAACTCAAATAACCACTTTTTACAACCGTGGTGAGCAGAAAAGCAAAGCATATCAAAATGTCATTAACGTGAGGCAGAAAGGCTACAACTGGGAAAAAAAACATATTGAATTCCACTCCTCTCAGGAGAACAGGAATCTGAGGCTACAGTGAGCACAGGCTCACCTAAACCAGGCAGCTGAAGATTAGAAAAATCATCACTTGGTCTTTTTCTAGTCTTCAGCTGTCCAGTTTGGGTGAGCCTGTGCCCACTGTAGCCTCAGATTCCTGTTTGTGGCTGAGAGGTTTGGATATCGATATGTTTTTTTCCCTGTTGTAGCCCATTCTACTCAAGGTACAACATGATGCCCGAACTCTATAGACTGTTGTGCATAAAAATCCCAGGAGATCGGCCGTTTCTGAAATACACATTTTTTTTTTCATCTGAAGCTCCTGACCTGTATCTGCATGACTTTATGGTTGGATAATTGCATGAATATGCACGTTCCTGTTCACCTGCATGCTTGGTATATAGCCTACATAAATAGCTTCTACTTCTAATCGATCTTAAACCTAAATAGATGCAAATCTTTATCTTCTGCTGTTTACAATATGTTGAAATGAAGTGACTTGCATGTTACATTGCAGCATGACTATTTAATTACACTCTCAACAACATACATATTATTTAAGAATACAGATAGAAGTGTAACAAACGTGAGGATATACACTCAGACATGTTCATACATCACTGGAAAACAGAAAATAGGAAACATTTTAGCTAATCAGAAGAGTTAATTCAGCTACAAAGAATTAAGTCAGTGATATGAGATCAACAAAAGTGATATGAGAATGATTAACCCCCCCAAAATTCCAATAAACCCAATAAAAATGGTGTAAATTATAAAAATATGTTGAATGTTATAAATGCTGAAACCAAGCTATGACTGTGATAAATCATTAGACAGGTACTAAACGCATTTTGGGTCTTACGAAAAAATCACAACTGTATACCGATGAGACAAACACAGAATTTTCTATTAATTCATACAAATAAAAACTAGTGGTGAGAATAATTTAACAATATGCTTAGATTACAGCCCACTTTAGTGCTAAATGTTCCAACTAAAAAACTACAAAATAAATGTCAGACTGTAACAACCTCAACAAAATAACAATTTATAAACAGATAAGCAGCTCAAAATCATCAAAATGATGTATCAACTTTTCAGGTCCTTATCCCCTTTTTGTTCAAATTTCAGCAAGGATCATTTCCATTTGCTGATTATTCTGTATTTAAAACAAAACAAAAAAGGTGAAACCCAACACACAGACTAGTGTTTAAAGGACTTTAGTAAGTAAATTAAGTGTAGACATATAAAATGTGTAGTAAAATGTGTCTAAAATTGCATGACATACACTGTAAAAGTGTTTTTTATTTTGTTTTGTTTAATGAATCAAACTTCAAAATACTGAAACGGCATGTTTTCTTCCAAATCCTTATTTTAAAGAAATACTTTTCCAAAGTAAATATGATTACATCATACATTACATACATAATAATGTGACTCATTGCAAAACAAAGTGTAGTTTTGAATTGTTTTGTTGTCTTGCTCAGAATTACTACATCATTTTAGATTCTTTAGAGTAGAAAATGTACAAGCACAATGTAAAGAAGTGACCCGTGTTTTGTAAACATTACATCCTGTGGCTTAATTCAGGAACTTTACGTTAATCCTGTTTAATAATCATAACTAGCTTTAAAATTCTGCTCAAACAGTAAAACAAACAAAAAAACTTCTGTATCTTTTAAATATTGAAATACACTTTGCAAGACTCAAGCTGATGTAATGGCCAGTTGTGTAAACTATTCTGTGTTTAGCAGTGGACTTATGCCAGCAATGTTCAGTCTTATTGGGGTCAAAAGGTTTAAAAAAAGGGTGAAATAGGCTTTAAGTGGATTCCGCTGTGTGTATGAATAGTGCTGTGTAGATAAATATTTTGCAGATTTCACTTGCTAGTTATGTTCCTTCACAGCATGAGATATCCGTGCCACCTTCCTCTTCTCAGTTACAAAAAAAAATCTCAAATCCTCCTGTGTTCACTTTCTGTTTTTGTTTCTTTGGTGTTGCCATGCTGTCTATATAAACTTTTGGTAAGATTAATATAGGCCTTTTGAAGAAACTTTTAAATATGGCAAAGAGGCAGAGTTTACAGATTCGGCTTTAGTGACACCCAGTGTCCGAACCAGGAACTTCATTTTTTTTCACTATTGCACATTTCTGAAATAGTGGCCCAAACAAAATTTTATCTTCTTTTTTCTAAATTCTCTAGCAGGCTACTTCAAAAATGACATTGTGGGGTGTGGGGTGAGCCATAGCTTTCTTTTGATTTCCAAGTGTATGAATACAGTATAAATAATACAGTGAGTAGTAACTCCTTAATATGGTTTATGAATCTCTAATCACTGATTGACCCCCACAGGACTCGCTCCTTATGCCTCTGATGGAATAATTACAGTAATGTGATGTTTCCTCATGAAAAAAATCCAGCGTATTATTCAGGGGAAAGTTTCACTAGCTGTGTGAGACCTACAGCTTCTCAAAGCAGATCGAGCAGAGAAGGAAGATGGCATACAAGATCATAAGTCCCAGGCCTAACCTCCGATCAAGTCTCCAGCGATTCAGATGTACACTGAGAACCTGCAGCACAGAAGAAGAACAAATATTCACATGAAACAGCAGCTATCAGCTGTGTTCCCTTGCAGATAAAAAAAAATTTTTTAAACAGAATCGTTGAATTAATCAATCCCGTCAGCTGTCCTTAATAAAAAAAAAGGATATAGTAGTCCTTAATGTCAGTACTCACTGTGAGAAAGACTGAAGCAAGCAGTAAAATAACAGAATACACCAGTCCCCTACTATTAATGAAGACCTGAGAGGTGAATGCAAATAGAACAATAATGAGAAAAAAGTTAACTTAAGCATATATTAAGCATATCATATCTAATAGCAGTGTTTATTTGCATTCAACATTCAAATAAAAAAAGGCAAGTGAGAGCACAGAGCCAAAATTGATGTAACTGGCAGGAACTAACCGTTGACCCGTAATCCACCACAAGTGTACGCAGAGCCCACGGGAAACCAAGGCCCAGTAGAATGTCAAAAATATTACTCCCTATTGAGTTAGACACAGCCATGTCTCCCATACCTAGAAATCCACAATGCATATACAAATAGAATGTGATTTAATGAAATTAAACGATCTAGAACAATACTTTTTCCTGCTAAGCATATGTACCTTGCCGGGCAACTATAAGACTGGCCATGCAGTCCGGGACGCTTGTGCCAGCTGCTAAAAACGTGATGCCCATAATCACATCTGGGATGTCCAGTGTGAAACTGATGATGGTGACCTAAAACACAGAATACGGTTGAGCATATTATTTAAAGTTGATACAGTCCTGTAAGTTCAATACTTCCATTTGTCAAGTACAATGATGCATACCATCCACACCATGAGGTAGGAGAAAACAGCAATCCAGAGTGTGGAGACCACAAAGGTGACCATGAACCAGTGCTCCCAGTGTGGCATCAAACAGTTGGGCACAGTGTAATAAAGCAGACAGCTTAAAGGCCACGAGAGCAACCACTTCACCCGCTCACAGAACCCTCCTGTGGAAAAATATACATGGGAACGGAGTTTACGCTCAGACTACAGATAGTTTTACAAGCCCATGAAGCCCTTTAACGGAGAAAGGAACTATTGAAGAGCACATTGTCATGTGGGGGGGGGGGGGGGGGGGGGGGGGGGGGGGTGGGGGATGCGCCATGTTCATTATTTGCCAGAAAAAGCTATATAGGTGGGTATTTTTGTCATTTGCACAGAATAAAATTCTCAACAGACAAAATAAATGACACCTTTAATTAATAATGCATAGAAATGAAGCTCTGGGCTCCAGGGAATGTATAGCATTATGGCTGTGTGTAAACTGAGTTAATGCCCAGTCCTGGGCAGATGAAATAAATTAATTAGTTGTGGGCAGTGTGAAAGAATAAATGATTCACGGGTCATGTTTAAATTTAATAAATGGGTCATGGGCAGTGTGAATAGAAAAGCTCGATCTGCACTATAGGCTAAATAAAGACAATGGCTCAGTTTCTGTAAAGATTCATTTTCGTAGTGCTCTAATCCTTTGATTGTTACTAATCTTGACTTATTATTGACTTAATATTTGACTTATTACTATTTTTGTCGCTATTGACTGTGCTGCTACACGAGGCAGGTGGCTTGTTGTTTGAGCTGGAGTGTAGCAGGGTGGGTGCTGAACACGCAGAGTGACTAATCTTATGATGTTATAATAAGGCCACAACCTCATAAGATATGTGAAATGTTGAAAGCAAGGCTATGCCTTGGCTGTTCATCATCTTCCTTTGAGGCTGTGCAGCCACAGTGAAGAGAGAAGAGAGCAGCTGTTACATCAGAGGCCGCTGGGATGAAAAGATAAGATTAGAGAAGCTGTCAATGGGCGTGGGCCATATGCAAGAATCTGCTGTGCTATCAGTGACTGCATCTCATTCATGAGGCCCAGGTTGGCAGGGAGGGATGGTAGTTTAAAATCAGAAGATTGGAGTGAAAAGCAGGAGTACAGCACAGCAGTGGTACTGATTATGCTGCAGACTGGTGTTAAGGCCATCCCCCACCCAATATGTTTGGACAACTGCCTAATCCATTTTGTGGTACATCCCATGCAACAGACAGGGCAATTACAATGTTCAATGATGAGCTCTTATGCGTGTTTAAACGCATACTGAAGAGCAGGCATACTGTCTCCAATGACAGATGCAGAAGCCCTAGGCTTGAAATCAGTGCCTCGGGTAGATAAGATGCACTGTAACAGGCAATGTAATATATGATGCAATAGGCACTGAAATAGTACAGACAGCACTTCACTTGTGTGAGCCATGTATGACAAGGACACAAGTTTGGTTGGGTCAAATGCCATTGTTGGAGCCTGATAAAAGCAACCTGTCCCAGCTGCTGTTGGCATCTGGATAGATAATTGGCCCATTAGGCATTAGATTATCATCCCTTCTGTCTGAGACATAAACATTCCTATGAAGTGGGGTTTCAAAGACTGCAACAGAGGATGGTGGGAGCTATGTGGAATGCAGTGTGGGACATATTGGTACCAGAACAGAGCATGATCAAGCCTCTGAAGGTTTACTGGTGATCCAGGTGTAGTTTTTGAAATTACACAGTCAATTGTGGGCTGGTTCTCCTCTCTGCAACTAGAGAATTGGAGCTTGATTACAACAGACCAGTTTCTAATGAGTACACTATCCACAGGATATCATTTACATTATTGTCACAATTACGTGTTGACAACTTTGCTATAGGTACTTAGCAAAGGAAAAGAGCAAAGAGTAATTCTCCAACTAGTAAATAGTTCAACAGGAAACTGCCCTGGCAGCCCTTCAGTTATAGAACCCTTCAGTTGTCAACACAAAATGCTGAAGCATATTACATCTGGCTCTGCTCCACATTTAGGAAAACAAAGTAACCCTATAGACATTATAATGACAAATAGTTACTTGCGTTTAGGGTGTATTTTAGGGCTATTCTGAATGTCCAAATGCTCAAAGGAGGCGTTCACATCTGTTTTAGGAAAGTCATGGTGATGCAATGACCTCTCCCACCAAGCACTGATGGTACAGACCAGCAGCTTTGTGTTGCTGAAACCGAATGTATTTTGCCAGCAAGAAACTGACTTTTTTGTGGTTGAAAAGCATGGAACTGTTCTAAATTAGTCACTGGCACTAGCAGCATGTAAGCGGAAAAGTGCTATCTGCTGGAATTACTATTCTTTTTAGCACTTATGGCACATTAATGTGCTCAGTAGATAATTTGCTGTTCTGATCTATCTGAGGAACACAGAGCACATCCCTTTGACTTCACCATGCTGCTTAGTCTAAAGAATTTTTAGTCACTGTGTGCAAATTGGGGGCAGTCGTGGCCTAATGGATAGAGAGTCGGACTTGCAACCCGAAGGTGAACCTGAAGGTTGTGGGTTCGAGTCTCAGGTCTGGCAGGGATTGTAGGTGGGGGGGAGTGAATGACCAGCGCTCTCTTCCACCCTCAATACCACGACTGAGGTGAGACCCTTGAGCAAGGCACCGAACCCCCAACTGCTCCCCGGGCGCCGCAGCAGAAAAGGGCTACCCGTGCGTGCGTGCGTGTGTACGTAATTGGATGGGTTAAATGCAGAGCACAAATTACAAAGTGTATAGGTCACCATACTTGGCCACAAGTCACTTCACTATCGCTATTCACTCAAATTAACATGAGCACCACTAATCAGGTCACAAAGAAAAATCCCAAATGGGGCCATGTCTCAAAATAACAGACAACTAGGCTACATAAGTGCTACCAGTTCAGAGGAGCAGTTACAGTATATCCAGCCTATCAAGCAGTCTGTTTTTATCACACACGTTTTAAATTCACTGGCCTGGCACAATGAGCGGATTGAAGGGTTGTTCTTCTTCTGCCTCATCATCCTCCTCTGTGTCTTTGGGCTGTGCGTCCCCCATGTCTTCCACCCTCTCCATTGCCCCCCCCTTGCCCCTCGTCCTCGCCTCTTCTAGCGGTTGGGTCTCGCTGTCCATGTTGTCACCATTTTCTAGTCCCCAGGGTACTCCCTCCATCCCTGGGCTCTCCTGACCGGGAATTTCTCCTGTGCCACTGCCACTTTCCCCTGAGCCCCGGCTCATGATCAATCTCTGCCTCTGTGGGATAAGAGAGAGGGGAAGAATGAGAACACAGCATATTGATAGAGGGGTCAGATATTAATCCATATGCTCTGTTTAGATCAGATGATTATTTTTAATTTAGAACAATACTAAAACTGAGAGAGCAAGTGAACTGTCAATTAGTAAATAGTGAACAGAACGTCAGGGTTAAAAGCATTCTGCAAAGCGAACTTATGGATGTCCAAATCTAAGCGTGATGTGGAGCAGAGCATGGGGAAGTCTTTTAAGAAAGACATGCCTAAATTGCAAGAGTCAAGTACACAAACAAGTCATGATATGCACATGCGTGTAGATGGAATAAGCTGACATTGAGAATTGAGAAGAAAAATTAAATAAAATGTAGAAACTCTTTTCTTCAAAGAAGGGGGATTTCAGTATATAGAATACAGATAAAGACACCAGCCTAACAGATATTTCACAGAATCTAGCTATAGATACTGTATACACTCAGTGGCTACCGCATTCAGTACACCAAAACTAAAAACACGTTAAACTAAACACAGATTTTTTTTTTAATCCCAAAGGTGGTCTATTACATAATTCTCCTTTTTTTAACAATGTAAAAAAAGATTCTATAATGTGCTTTTTTGGGGAAAATAATTGTTTGGGAATTGTATACCACAATTGTTTGAAAAATTGCTCTTTTCTACTGAACACTACAAATGTATAAAATATGTATTTAAGAAAAAAAAATTATGAAACTATCTAGAGTACCGCATACAACACCCTGAACAAAAAGTCTTAAAAAAATTAAAACTTGTCCAGTTAGTGGTGTTTGGGTTTAAACATACTGTATGTTTCATCTTGGCCAAACACAGCTAACTGAAACTTATCTGAAAACAAATGAAAAATGAAAATGAAAACAATTATGAATTCAAGCCAGTAAAGTGGTAAGGTCGCGTTCTTACCTGATGGTGCTAGCAGTATTAATATCTGCACACTTGAAAAGTGTTTTATCAGCTACGAGAATGCAGTAGTCCTGTGTCTGCCAGTCGGCTAGCATGAAGGGTGAGTGGGTGGGCGTTACCTCAGCGATGAGCATGCATCCGGCCATGCTGAGGTGCGTACGGGGAGAGAAGTGGGGGTGACCATGAGATGGAGGCTTGCCTCTGATAAGGAGAACTGGTGAGGATGCAGACTCATCAGCTCATCCACCATCACCACGGCTGAGTCCTGTTCACTTGTACACTGACCTGAGCAGTACAAAGTGTTTTTAGTGTTTCTGATCTTTAAACATTTCAAAGTACAACAATGTACTGCTTCCCTTGCAAGATTTTTAATCTAGGGTCAACATCTATAATGACCATGAAAATCTAAACAGCGTCAATGTATCTGTAATGTGCTGCTGTACAAATAAAGGAGAACAAGCAATACACACACGCAGTCACGCACACACACACACACACACACACCTTTCTTCATCAGGATCATTGAAGTGTCACAGTGTGTGCTAGCTTCTTCCGCTGCTACATCTTGCCGTAGGCTGCTCACCAAACATGGCTGTCCGGGTATACCACACCTCAACTCCACCCAGCCCCAGATTTGACCATTAAATCTGAAACATACCCAATACAAACACACACACACATACGCCCATAATGAGCCATCATTACTATCATTAAAACTCTATGTAAAGCATTTAGTTTCAAAGACTAATCATTACGTACTTCATGATAAGGATGTAAATTCCATACATTGATATGAGGACTATAGTCTCCCACCTGTGCCAACCAAGCAAAGTGCACAAAGTCTGAGATTCTGTTTAAACATTTCTATACGGTTTCAAAAGCAATGAGAAACCACTGAAACCTACCAGAGAACTTTCTCATCATAAATGATCTGCAAGTGAAGAACATGTCTGTCTTTAACAAATCAAGCTTAGAAAAAAAAAGAGGAATATATACAATAGCTTTCCATTATACAACATGTAATTCTAGCAAGTCTCACCAGAATTAAGGCCAAGACCGAGATGATGTAGTAAACAGAGTCCCGGAAGAGAGGCCACCAGGTGAGAGAGATCGTCTAGGAGGAAAAAGAAAACGAGATCTCTATACATCTCTATTTCTCCTTACTGTAGGGAAAACTCCTGGAAAACAAGTATCCTACCTGTCCAGCAAAAATGCCACACACTCCAATGATAACTAGGATATTAAAGACTGCTGAGCCCACTATGGTGCCAACTCCCACATCTCCCTTAGTGATGAATACACCTGAGACAGTGTTATATATTAATCACACTGGAGGAAATTGTCTGAATAAACTTCTTTAATAAAACAAAAAACAACTATCACCAATCTGACCAAGCAAGTTCAATAAAACTGACCAATCAGAGACGTAAAGAGCTCTGGAGCAGAACTTCCTGCTGCCATGAAGGTGGCCCCGGCAACATCCTCACTCAGATGTAGGTTCTGCAAATCGAAAGATGCTAAGGATGTACTGTACATAGAAGTATGTGTAGTCTTACATGGACAGCAGAGACAACAGCAAAACAGCTCTGACCTCACAGATCTTTTCCAGAGATGGCACAAAGTACACGTCGCAGACGATAGCAAGAGCGTAGAACATGTAAACAGCCTGCAGATGTAAAACCAAAGACAAAAGAGAATATTAACAATTAAACTGGCCTTTGCAGTGACTACCAAGCTGCACTGGACATGAAAAACAGACTCAGTATTAATGAACAGTTTAGTGTGAAATTACTTCCCTTACAGTTATGTTCATTTAATTATACTACACGTTTATCCAAGTTCACTACAAGTAAACTACTGTATTCTTACAGAGAAGTACACTAAGTGTACACTACGTATACTTGCCACTTACTGGTAATACTAGCATGTTCAAATATATTGCTCTTGAAAATAGTATAACATACTATACTTTTATATAGCACTATACTTTGATATATGAAATACTTTTTAATAGTTTACCTTAAGTTAAAATGCAGTAATTTATTAGTTTTTTATGTGGGTTTGATGGCAGAGACTTGAGTCATGAAACTAACCAGGTAAATCGTTTAGCTGTTGGTTGGGAGATCATGAGGTGCCACCTTCATGAGGTGAAGCACCTTCACATTTATAGGTGGGCAGCCCACATGTGAAAAGGGGAGACTCTGCTTTTATTTTATTTTATTTTATTTTATGTATATATATATATATATATATATATATATATATATATATATATATATATATATATATATATATATACATAGATATAGATATAGATAGATAGATAGATAAAGTACTATCAATAATTATTTAGAAGTATGGCTAGTATAATCAAAAGTATGATAAGCATGATAATTTTACTTTAAAGTACACTTTACATCATACAGAAGTTATATACATCGATCAGCCATAACATTAAAACCACCTGCCTAATATTGTGTAGGTCCCCCTTGTGCCACCAAAACAGCTCTGACCCGTTGAGGCATGGACTACACAAGTGCTGTGGTATCTGGCACCAAGACATTAGCAGCAGAGTCCTGTAAGTTGTGAGGTGGGGCCTCCATGGATCGGACTTGTTTGTCCAGAACATCCAGCACATGCTTATACTGAGATCTGGGGAATGTGTAGGCCAAGTCAACACCTTCAACTCTTTGTCATGTTCCTCAAACCATTCCTGAACAGTTTTTGCAGTGAGGCAGGGCGCATTATCCTGCTGAAAGAGGCCACTGCCATTAGGGAATATTGTTGCCACGAAGCGGTGTACTTGTTCTGCAGCAATGTTTAGGTAGGTGGTACATGTCAAAGTAACATTTACATGAATGGCAGGACCCAAGGTTTCCCAGCAGAACATTGCCCAGAGCATCACACTGCTTCTGCTGACTTGCCTTCTTCCTATTGTGCATCTCTTCCCCAGATAAGTAATGCACACGCACCTGGCTGACCACATGATATAAAAGAAAACATGATTCATCAGACCAGGCCACCTTCTTCCATTGCTCCAGGATCCAGTTCTGATGCTCATGTGCCCATTTTAGGTGCTTTGGGGGTCAGCATGGGCACTCTGACCAGTCTGTGGCTACGCAGCCCCATACGCAGCAAGCTGTGATGCATTGTGTGTTCTGACACCTTTCTATCATAGCCAGCATTAACTTTTCAAGTATTTTGTGCTACAGTAGCTCTTCTGTGGGATCGGACAATATGGGTTAGCCTTCGCTTCCCATGAGAATCAATGCCGGTTCACTGGTTGTCCTTCCTTGGACCACTTTTGGTAGGTACTTACCACTGCATACCGGGAACACTAGCAGTTTTGGAGATGCTCTGACCCAGTCATCTAGCCATCACAGTTTGGCCCTTGTCAAAGCTCAGATCCTTAAGCTTGTCCATTTCCCCTGCTTCCAACACAAAAATTTAGAGAACTGACTGTTCACTTGTTGCCTAATATATTCCACCCCTTGACAGGTGCCATTGTAACAAGATATTCAAAGTTATACACGTCACCTGTCAGTGCTTTTAATGTTATGGCTGATCGGTGTATATGGAGCAAAAAAAAAAAAAAGATTGAAACAACATTATAACATTGAAATATATTACGTCAAAAATCATACATTTGTATTTATTTATTCTGAATTCTCCTTCTTGAAGTTCAGTCATTTTATTTCACTGTTCAGATATTCACATTTTCACATTTTCAAACAATATCTATATTGTCTATTGTTGTCTATTGTCTAATATCTATATAGTATCTATATAAATTTTTTTTCAGTGTTCACAAATTCAGATTCAATAATTCAGTTTTCAGATTATTCAAAAACCTGTACTGAGGTTGCTCAGTGCTCAGATTCAACCAGTTACATTCAATACAAAAAAAAATCAAGTATAACATCTGGCTACTCAGCGCAAAGGCAATCGAGTCTAGACCATGTTGTGCTGTTTCACGTCTCCTGCCATGAAATGCTTCCCCCTCTCAGGATCACAATATCACTGTATGAACGGAATGCTGTGAAGGCAATAGTGGATTTGAATCAGACTGAAAAAGAAAATCTGTGTTCTTTAGTAGGAGTCTGCAGCGGGGGTGTGGCGGAATGAGTGAATTATAATGTGGCACATTATATGATGATTATTTGTGATTGTTATCTCTCTCTCCCTCTTTCTGATAGCCCTGAGAATGCATGTTTTTGTGTCAAAGTGAGCTGAAAGCCAACTTATACATTGAAAAAAACGATTCAGTGATTCAGTAAATATATGGCAGAGCCGCATAGATAATTTTTTGTGCTTTTTTCGTTTAAAATCTTTGTCACTGTTTTGCTTCCATATTTATACACAGAGACTGAGACTGAGTACATAAAGTGAATTTTATTATACTATGACATGTATTCATGCACTTACAGCACTTCTTAAAAATGCTAAAGTATACTCTGACAGTGTGCCATGTTCTGTTCACACAAGTGTTTTTGTTTTTTGCAAAAACTCACACAGAGGATATGCAGCAGCAGCGCCCCATGCCTTCTCTGCTCCTTAGTGAAGACATCTTCAGGAAATTCATTGATTGCTGTCGGCGTGTGTGTGTGTGTGTGTGTGTGAGTGTGCGCAGAAAGAAAAACACAGTCCATTAGTAAAGGGTTGGAGATGGAGCGAGTAGTTTCAATTATTGACATAAAAGCAACCGAAAAGTTTCACAGCTTTACTTTCTCCATGTAAGGCCTGCTTTAGTGCTTCCACTCAGGCCATCTACGCAGACACAATAACAAACGCAGGATTTCATTTTTTGAACTGGAGAAATGGTAAAATCGTGTCAAAATAGTGGTTTGGTATTTTTCCAAGTAAGTGGGGTCTTATCAAAAAAAATCATATAGGAATTCAGATATCTAATAACAGTATGATCTGATTTAAGAGCATCTGCAGGCAGGAGGTGTACTGGCATAAGGCATCTAAAAGCCTTTTCAATCCCTCCTCCTCTATTAGACAGCAGTGTGTAACTGACTGATTGAAAGTCAATCAAATGAACCAACAGCTGGTCAAAAGAAGATTAACACTCAGCAAGCTCTGATGACAGCTGATGTCATTATATTATCTGTGTAACCTTTAGTAAGAAACAGTGCTCCTCTTCTGACTGCACATTTAACTCCACACTGTTATGAAGCTTTTAGAGCTAACTGGCTGACAGAAATCTCAGATCATCTGTAGCTGGTTTGATATAGTGGTCAGCGCCCAAGGCAGCAGGCCTGCTTACATTAGCGCACATTAGAGACATTTCAGTCTCCAGATACAGATTTGTTTGATGCAGAAACCGCTGCACAAGAACATTGCTTCTGCAGGCATTGTTAAGTGGGTAGTCAACAAAACTATTGCAAACAGTACAAAGCAGTTTCAAAACTGAATGTGATCATGCATGAGGCAAAACTATTTATTAACTAATTCATATACTGCATGGGTTCAGAAGTTAGGCATCCATGTGGATTCATCAGTCACTGCACTATATAGCTGGAATAGAATTTCTGAAGAAATGAACTTAGGTTCGATGACTGTAGTCCGAAATGTTAACATTGGCTTGAGGAGATTATTTTTCTTTTTGAGGTCAGAAAATAAAAAGAATAATAATAATCTGATGAGTAACCTGATGCTGGACTGTAATTATAGAGGGAAATGCTGCACAAAGAAGAAAAAGTGTTAACAGACAGCAAATTATTGCATGTCAATTTTGGCACAGCAAATCTCTTAAAAAAGCAATAAGCAATTGATGTGCGATGCTCGGCCAACAACAGAAACGCAAAATAAAGACCATGGATCTCCTTTAGTGTTTTAACTGAGACACTTATCGTAGTGTCGGAAATCATCAGCACATTACAACAGTGTTTTCTCTGTACAGAAACATGGACTGAAACTTTGACTTTACAGTTTGACTTGAACAAGTGTAAACATCCTGTGGGCAGAAACAACATTTCTGCTGCTTCGATGCTTTTCCTTTCTGGCCTTTTTCAGGGATCCACCACACTCAGGGCCAACTATAATAATACAATAGGAGAGCCGACATGTTGTGTGTCTGGAAGTTTCTTCCTGGTTTGTTGCTTCAGAAAAACATTTCTTTTTAATCATATAAACACAGATTTAGACCCCCCCACCACCATCTCTCCCGATATGATCAATATGACAGAAATCCATTGTGATGATATTAAACTTCAACTCATGTTTGCAGTGATTTTAAAGAGCAGACAGATAGACCTGAGCTCACACACTGCCGGAAGCAGCATGAATGATCAAAGACAGCTGGCTTCAGAGAGAGCCAAGGAAATGAGACAGACACACATTGCTGTAGGTGAGCGATTAGAGGGCTGATCGGTGGGGAAAAGGGCTGTGTGACGTGTGTCTCTTAAGCACCATGCTTTGACTGCTTAAAACAGACCTTCCTCTGTTCCGAAATTACTGATTCTGCTGCTTAGCAACACCAAGCCTCAAAGGGGGCTTGGCTCGGAAGAAGGCAGCTGTCTGTAAATGATGAGAGAGGAAAAGATGGAATAGCAAAACAAGGAAAAAAGTAAAGGAGTGCTGTTTGAGCAAGAAAGAAAGAAAGAGAGTGAGAGAGAAAGAGAGAGAGGGATATATATATATATATATATATATATATATATATATATATATATAGAGAGAGAGAGAGAGAGAGAGAGAGAGAGACAGACAGCAAGAGATAGAGAGAGAGGGAGAGAGAGAGGGAGAAAGAGAGAAATAGAATGTGTGTATCGTAAATTAAGCTTCGTCATCTTAAAATATACTCTCACTTATAGTTTGCCTGGCTGCTTTATGACTAGTATTTATGGCACTCTTGTGTACAAAACACTTACCCCAGGTCTCACAATTAGTTTAAGTGTGTGTGTGTGTGTGTGTGTTTGTGTGTGTGTGAAGGTTTAGTTGTGATTCTCTTTTTTTTGCATTTGTTTCTAGTCAGACTGTATAGATGTGCAGCACTTGTATTTTAGTGCATTTTCTCACTAAATCTGGGAAATGAGTAAATGTAAATGTAAATGTAAATGCAAATGAAGCTGATTGGAACTCACCAGCTCGGGGTTTGCTGGATGTTTGGTTCGACTCTCCACTCTGCTGAGTCAGTTTTCGTTTAGACCAAATCGGATCAAATTCCTTATCAGGGGGATCTGTAAAACCAGAACTATTATATTAAATTGTACAGTTATTGATATTACACCTTACATGAGAAAAGAACTAAACATCAGTAGACAGTAAAACCACAGGAAGTACTCAGTTAACAAACTTTCTCTTAATCAGTAAATGGGGCAAAGACATGACATTTCTTTTTGTGTCTGCATCCATTAACTTCAACAAAAATGTTAATGAATTATATTTGTTATAAAAATGACTTGAATGTGTCTCTTCTAGTAGAATAGTTTAAATTTATAATTACAATTATTATTATTATTTTTTAAATGCTTTTTAAAAGAGCTAAAAAGTTATTTTCATTACTTTTGTCTGAAATGACTCTCCTAAAACATTAGTGCACCCAGCTGTCATGAAACAAGAAAACCATGTGACAGGAGTCACCAAGAAAGATTCCCTGGAGACTCATAGCTGTGCAGTAGCAAAGTCAGGCAGTTTATGAAATATCAGATAACTGGATGTTTTAATGACGTAGCAAAGTTCACATTTGCATATCAGTAGTTGGGATGCCAGGAAATGTTCGAAAGGTACTTTAAAAACGTGTAGAACACTTAATCATTTCTGTCAATATGATTTGAATGCTAGGTGGAGCACTATACTCACCTCAGTATTATATGGCATCTACTTCATAATGTTACGTGTAAAACTTCCCTTTTAAACTGGCTGGCCTAATAACGGCTGACAATGTAATCTAACCTAATCTAATCTAATCTAATCTAAGATAATGTAATTTTAAGGCTAGTAACTATTATTATTATTATTATTATTATTACTAGTAGCAGTAGTAGTAGTAGTAGTATTGCTGTTACCAATAATTCTAAATCTAAATTCTGGACTGTATAGAATGCACAAAATGTCATTACATTATAACATGACAATTGTTTGTAATATATATATATATATATATATATATATATATATATATATATATATATATAACACGTAGTGTCTTGTATTCTTTGCTCATGCTGTGCTGTTTTACTGATGGAGTAGCTGCAGTCACTTCTGCATGTTTTGCCCACAGTGTTGGTTTTGTGCATAACTGATGGTTGGTAGCCATGAAATGTGGTGTACAACGGCTTTGGCACTACTAGCAGGAAGCCTCTGCTTAGACACGGGACACTTTTTGCAGACATGTACACTAGCTGTTTTCTGGCTAAGCCACTGGAATCACCTTCTTGTTTTGACTGGATGGATGTTGATTCAAGATTCAAGATTTTAATTGATCACATACACAGTTATATACAGTATATAACCTGCAGTGAAATGAAAAGCTGGCCTATTTCTAGGCCAACACTGTGCATTTAAATGACTAAATTAAAAATAAGAAATGAATAAGAAGTAAGAAATAATAAGAAATAAGACATGGTTGCATGGGAATGTGCAAAAAATAGTAATGTACAAAATATACAGTTATGTTACATGTAATAACAATACAAAGTGCAGCATGCGGAGTAACACTGGAGTGTATGAGAGATTAGAGAGTCTTTCTGGGGTTCTAAGGGATGTGTATGGTGGATATAAGGGTGGACTTAGCACTAGGCAAGACAGGCATCCGCCTTGGGCCCCCAGAAGCCAAGGGCCCCCTCAATATGCAGATTATACAGGATATATTTTTAATTATTAATGCTATATAATGTATGCAGAAAATTTCGATGTTGACACTGAATAGAGCCCTGTTCCTGGGTGGATATATCGGTGTTCAGGAGTCTGACAGTCTGAGGCAAGTTGGAGGTTGTATACAGTTTGTAAACAGTTTGTATACAATTGTTGGTTGTATACAGAATCTGAGGCTTCCTAAATACTATAATTTTTCATCTGAGCATTTCTTTTATGGCAGAGTGAGAGGAGAAGCCAGCTTAATTTTAGTATCTAGTGCTCTGGATTAAAAATCCCCATCACCTTTAAGGTTGTGGTTGTTCAGTTATAGCCTACAAGCAGCATAATCCAGCAAATCAGACTGAATTAGCAGGAGGTCAGAAGCCGCACAGCTGGAGACAGAAAGCCAGCACGCACCTGTTACTCGGAGAAGCCAGCTGAGGGCGATGAGTCCAGCACACACACACAGCCTCCTCAGCAGCCTCCTCAGCAGCCTGCTCATCCTCAACGCCTTCATCACACCACTGCTCAGCCCTGCAAGCCTCAGAACATGGCAGTGCGACCCAGGGAAAAGCGCCCTTAGCTTTCTTTAAGCCTACATCCAGTACACGAGCTCTCTCTTGTCGTTCAGACGTGTGGGGTTTGCTGGTTTGGCTCCCACAGCATCGTCAGTCTGCCTGGCGACGACAAGCACAAGCACAGCCGCGGCTGCTAGCTTCCTCTCAGCACCGGTCAGAAGGAGACGAGGGCACAAATAAGCTGAGATATCTCCTGTCTCAGGGCATATGGAGTGTTTATGGCATGCTCGAGCATCCGTGGCCCCCCTCCGTGTTCCCTACACACTTCGTCGCTGAGGGTGTTTCCCAAACAGAGCTCTAGTAGTGCGCCCTCATGGAGGAGCACTGAGGAAAAACACAACACAGTATTAGCACTAGCACTAGCACTAGCAAGACCTAGCCAATAGCATCCTCTCAGACAGGCTCGTTGCCACTTGCCTCAGGAAATAAGTGAAAATAAATACTTTGGTTTCTTTGTAACACTAAGATACATAATAGTCTCCAATAACATCACCAAGGCTAATCAAGTTGACTTTCTGTAGAAGACAAGAATATATGATACTGATAATTGATTCAAGTCCAGCTTGACATGAAATACTTTTTGTGGCAACAGTTGAGTGGTCTTTTTTTTTTTTTTTTTTAGGTGTAGTAATAAACACCAGAGATGAGAACAAGTTAGTGTTTTGCAAGTTTTGCAAGTCAAAAGTTTTTTGCACTCAGAAGCCTCAGAAACACCCCTGAAATCAGCAACTCCAGAGTCCTAACGTTTGCGCTGTGAACAGATCAGAATGTGTTCCTCCAGGTTTAATGCCACTTCAGTGTGTAATGCCAGCAAATTTAATTCAATTCAATTATATTTATATTCGTATAGTGCTGTTAGGGTGGCTTAGTTAGGGTCTCGCACCTCCAGGGTTAGGGGTTCGAATCTCGCCTCCACTGCACAGAGCTTGCATGTTGTTATTGTGCTTTGGCTGTTTCCTCCAGGTACTCTGGTTTCCTCCCCCAGTCCAAAGACATGTGCTGTAGGCTGATTGGCATCTCTAAATTGTCAGTAATGTGTGTGTGATTGTGCCCTGCGATGGTTTGGTGCCCCCATCCAAGGATGGATGGATAGATAGTGCTTAGCAATGGATATTGTCACAAAGCAGCTTTACAGTAATCAGTATGTACTGTATAATGAATGATATGGCCATATGACTTAGAATCAGCTCCATCATTAAACACTAGTGCAATCCCTCCTTCGAAGTGAGGGGAACTTCAGTGTTTTTTTGGGTCCAAATCCAAGTAACTGGTTGTTAAACTGGTGTTAGACTCACAGTTGTTTTTTAGTTTGGTGACTTATCATGGTACCCGCATCTAGATCCTTGATAAATACTATAAGATCTTATTGAACACTGTATGAGATGAACACTGTAGGTATTAATTCAACATTTTAAGGTTTGCTTCAAATAATTATTTGCTTCAATTAATATTGAAATCATATTAACACAGAGGATGCCATCAAATATGTGTACGGTTCAATTAGACTTTATTCTTGACATGTAATAAGGATGATAAAACTGAACATGTAAACAAGGATTCATATGTCAAGGGCTGAACTTGAGTTACATCATTAACTACACCACCATGTTGGGCCTGTTTCCTCTAGGTATATAGTAATGCTAGCTATAAGAACACAGAAGCATAGAAAGGCAGAGTACAGAAGACGTGTGGAAATGAGTACAGGTATAGATCATAGCTGAAACGTGTGCACCCCTCCCTGCTCACTACCTTCATCGCTGAGTGTTATAGTGCACCTTCATGGAGGAACACAAGACAGACACAACTCACTCACATTTCATTTTATTTAAGTCCTTTTGAAGGGCCTCTGGCCAGCATGCCATTACATGAGAAGGCTATGAACAAATCTAATAGAGGATTATTGATTCACCAGGATAGATGCATAATAATGTATCGTTAATAATGCAAAATGAATGATGGTCTTTAAAAGTGCAGGGTGCCTAACTGTTTATGGTTATTATGATGTTGATTACAGATCATTAGAAACTCGTTTTTGATCTAACATATGCAGATGGAGTTGATGGAATGAATGCTACATGCAAATACTATTATTCAAGGAAGATAGGTGGAATCATATTTTGCACCATAGAACAAATTATTGCATGCTGTAATTATAAACCTGTACACATCATACTCAGAGCTTGTCACAGTTGAGTGATATTTATTTCATTGTTACGCTGGATAAGCTCTAACATAACCCTTAGATGAATGGTATACAGACTGTTTATTAACTCGTAAAAGTATCAGTAATATCACCTTGGCATACAGATTTCGAAATGTTATTTGGCACATCAATGACTGATTAAAAAATATAAAAAGAAAATCCAATGGAGTAAATAAAAATACAGTGTATTCAAGACAAAATTCCATTCACCACAATAGCATTCAGTTGGTTTATATCATAATTACAGTGCTGGGACAATAATATAAATGCATTAAATGGAACATCCACATCACATTATACTCCAGGACAATACATATCTATCCCATCAAGATCGTCTAAAATCAGTTAACCGTAAACCTTTTCTATATACAGTGATTTGGCAAAATAAAATGAAGATTTCTTGCTGGTACCCATGATGCAAAGATAGCTGGTAATTGTTTAAAGATAGCTGGTAGAATATTCACTCAGTGCACAGTTAGTGTAATCAGTGCTTCAAATCCACTAATCTTGACTAAAATCCTTCCCTGGCTTCACATTACCTATAACTCTGGCTTCATATTACCATGGATAGCTGTGCACAACCAATTTGACTGCTTGTGACCCTAAAGTTAATGCTGTCTCCAGAACAAAGTTTGCTAGGATTTGAAGATAAAATCAATTGCATCCACTTTTAGATAAAGAAAACATCAGAATCTCGTCAGATTTAGAGTCAAATTAGTTGCGCAGAGCCTTCACTTCACGGGGTCAAGACAGCCAGTGACTTTGAAGTTGATGCCGTCGCCGGGCAGGGTGGAGGGAATGAGAGGACAGAGCCAGCAGATGTACCAGTGCTCACCCAAGCATTCACGGACGTTGGCGAGCATTCCGAGACTGTACGGCCGCCGGGCAGAATACCATTCCCTCGTCGTCTGACCTCTCAGCATCAACCCCACATGGAAAAAGAGGAAGGCAGAGACCAGCAGGAAGCCCACCACGCAGGTGTCGGCAATGAAGGCAAAAGTGAAGGCTTGCGCTGTCACCTGACCTGTGATCCACAAGAGAGATGGAAGATTTTGTCTGGTTTACAGTCATCTAGGTCTGTCTGGATGTCTCGTAGTACTTTGTCAAGATGACTGGATGTGCAAAATTTGAATGGATACTTAACTTGACATTCAAATATAATACACAAAAATAAAACAATCATAAAAATCATAAGCAAAATACACAAATGAAAAAAGAAAATAGAAGTGTACTATAAATAGGAATAAAATGGGAAAACTGCAAAAAAAAAAACAACAACAACTAAGAAATATAACACAAAATCTAACCTTATAAGATACTGACAATGTTTTTGCATTACATAAAATGATCATTTGTCATGACCGGACAAGTGATGAAACATCTTTCTACCTCAAGACCAGTCACCTTGACTCACCTAAACATCTGCTCATTATGCACTTACCAGTGACCAGCATAATCCATGGCACCATGAGCAGCATGAAGCTGTGAAAGGTAACACCTTCCTTCAAGATGACGATGAAGACCTCAGCGTTCATCACCACGGCGTACAGCAGACCAGCCCACATGAACAGCAGACAGCTCAGGAAGTAGCGGTAATTGCGGAAGCCCACACACTGGCCGAAGAAGACGCAGTGGTGATCCCGACGCAGGACACACACTTTGCAGTCATAACAATGCGAGCATCGTGGAGGAGTGTGTGTCTCACAGGTGAAACAGTACCTGACAAGCAGAAGAAAAAAAAAAAAAACATTGTCCTAATAGCACTCAAAATATCCATATACACAATACGCTGATGTGTATCCAGGGCTAAGTGAGCTCTGCTGAGTAGAGCACAGGAAATATGAGACAATACAAATGCAATAATGTCAATTACCTCCAACCCTGCCCCACGATACCCCCATTAAGGAATACTCCACGGATACTCGGGTTGGTTTTAAGGAACAGAGAGGCGTTCCATGTTATGCTTCCCAGCATAAAGTACTGAGCAAGCAGATGCATGGTCTTCCAATGAGCAGACCACTCAGACTCCTTCTGTGCTGGCTCCAGGGGGGCTTCCATCAAAACCAGATAGCTCACTTCAGCCGTGATGGAGAACACCAGGGTTGTATTGAGCACAATGGGCAGGTAGCGACAACCCTTCTCCACCCCACACCACACTTTACTCCCAAAACTGACCATCTTCACCATCTACCAGCCTTTTCTATTAAAACTCTCCTGAAGGACCAGCAACCATGTACTTAGCGTCTTGGTGCTGGACTCTAAATTCATACAAAACCATAACTAGTTGATAACTCTGACAGGTGTCCTGCTGTAGTCCAGTTTCAGTGAATGAAAAAAGGAATATGAGAGGGGCTTGATACTGTCTGGGATAATACAAAAAGCCTTGTAAAGCTGTCTTTCAAGTTTAGCAGGTGAGGTAAGTCAGCTAGCTAGCTACAATCATGGCACATTAAGAACAGCTGGCGTGTTTCACATCGGCTTAGCCGCTTAGTGGCTACAAAATAAATGTAAACTATTTATACCGACGTGTCGATCCATTTATTTCTATTTTGTGTATTAGTGGTGGAAGAAATGAGCTCTGAGCTCTCAACGTAGGTAAAAAAAAAAGCTAGTTAGCTAACTACCTAAACAATGGCACCGCACATGATTATTGTGTTACAATTTTAAGCGTCCCTTAAGAGCAAACGGTTGGGACACACTGGTTCCTACTTACAAGAAATGATCTTTTTAAGGACTTCAACAAACTGTTGATATGTCAAGCATTTACATTCAGATAATTTCTATATTATGACTATACGAATCACACTTTACATTCGAGCAATAGCAAAGTTTTTCCACAGCTTTACAGTAAAGCCTACAGTAAAGCCTACAATAATTAATAAAAACATAGGGAAATAATGTTACCAGTGGATCAAGCACATAAATATATATGTCGATAAATTTGTCAGTCTGAAGCGTGACACTATCGGTCTGTTCCCATTTCACAGAAGATCCCTAAATCCCTAATCCCTAAATCTGTTAATCAGTATAGCAGTTGTTGAGGCTGTGGAGGTTTTCGCCCAGCCATGCCATGTGTTATGAACAGGGATGGAGAGCAGTAAAGGGTGTACAAACTGGCGCTGTGCGACTCACTTAACAAGGTAAAGTCTCATTTCTCATCACAGCCACTCACCTGTTTCTCAGATCAGCTCTTTTTCCAAAACAGACTCAAACTTCAGACATGTGTATTATCCTAATGTTTTACCAAGTCAGATAAATTTACTAAAACACACTAATTTCTACACTGTAGACAGTTTTGTGATTTGTCTAAATGAGAATATATGAGAATATAATGGTAATGAATGGCAGAAGGGGGCGACATTGAGAACAATGCAGGCCTGTAAGGCAGGAAGGCATCGGGTCCTGTCCAAATCGAGGGTTTCCACCGAATTCTGCCTTCTGAGGTGCCTTCATTAATGTGGCCAGTTTGTGAAGGAGCATACAGCTGTCTGTCTCTGGACAGTTAAAATGGCGGCGGAATCCACTTGCAGTGAGAGCAGATTGTGGAAAGAAGATTTGTCTTTACCTTTATGTTGTCTTTACTTAAACAATCAAATAATCATGACTAAACCTTACTTAAAATGTTGCATTTTGTACCAATAAATCAAAAATCTAAGTTCGTGTACTTTATTAACCTACAAAATATAAACTTAAGATTTCAAGTGTTATGAACTGAAAATCAGGATTCATTAACATGACGCACGCTGGTTTTTCCTCTGATGTGATTGGCCAGCTAAGGACTTCTGCCTGGCAACAAGACAACTAATGCTCTGATTGACTAATGCGGACTCTCAGCTGTAATCCAGGTGTGGCTCACGTGACACTGTCCCCTATTGGACACGACTATATATAAGCTTACGTGGAAGTATGAGGACTGACCCTTAGAGAAAACAGACTCAGACATTCTCCCACTGAGCCCCACTATCCAGTTTTTGGAAAAATTACACCCAACTAAAAAAAAAAAAAACACTTCGAAAAACTGTCGAATTATTGCCTATTATAAAATAAAATAATATGACATTAAGCAGATGGTTCACTGGTAAACTCGGTGAACAGTACATTTTCAACATAATCCTTTACCTTTTTTTTTTTTTAGTCAAAATATTCAGCCCTTTTCTGTGTTTTTTCCCTCTAATATATATAGTTAACTGGTTTTAACTACTTATTGAATGATAGTTAAGTCAGAGATAGATTGATAGATTTATTTTCACAGTATTAAACTGTTTACTGTGACAGAATCCAGTCTTTCAAGTGAGAGTTTTGTTGTTAAAATGCGGAACTTGCTAAACAGTTGGCAAGAAAGGGTCTGAAACTGTCATTTGAATACTTCGTTGTTTTTTATTGTTTTTTTTTATTTTTATTTTTTGTATTTTCCACATATGCAATTCCTTCTCGACCCACTAGGGGAGCTCGCCACACAGTCTCAGTACCTCTGCCTTAGAGTCTAGAGTTCAGTCTTCACCTAAAAGATCTACTTTATTTAGTGTATGAGACTACATGCCAAAATGCTGGAGAAATATTAAGTATAGCTATGTTTTAAGTGTTGCAATTTACTTAAACTGGAATAAGGGAATTGGAAAATAAGAAAAATCTATTTTCTGTCTGAGAAGATGATCTTTCAGTAGAGGAACAGAATGTATAATTTATGCAGCTTCCAAGTATCCACCAATCCGTATTCTTCACACATATACTGCCGTATAGTGCATGAACGTCATCTCATCTATCATTTTTAGAAACACATAAATTAGATTAGAATAGTATATTCTGAAGTGAATAATATATTCTAATCTGGTTAATTAAATAGTATAACTCTAAGCTTTTCTTTGTCTTTTCCCAAATTAAAGTGAATATTTTAATATTCATTTATTTAAAAGACACATAAGACACCAATGGTCGAACAGAAAGTTAGACTTCTTTAGGCTTTGGGATCAGAATAATTAGTGTGTATTCAGCTGGGGTGTGGGGAGAAGCTGTAAATGCATACTCTCCAAAAGCAACATGAGTAAAAACTGAGCCAGTTCTTCAGAAAAAGCCTTACAGAACTCAGCAGTTAGGCCTTCAGTTCGTATAGTCTCTTCTTAAGCTCTTCCAGTGCATCAAGTATTTTTCCAGTATGGTTATATCACTATCACAGATCTGATCTTTTCATCTCTAGAAGTTGATTGAGGTCCATAACCGTAAAGGATTAAAGAAAAAAAAGCAGATATTTTTTTTTCGAATACTTTGATTTATAAAGATTAGCATAAAGGATGCCATAAAAAGAGTCTATTTTATAGACCCGATTTTCTCCCTAAGTTAGTCTTGGCCAATTCCCACCCACCATTTAGGTTTACCTTATTATATGACAGCTACCAATCTGGAAGGCTGAGGGCTATCACATGCTTCCTCTGAGACACATGAAACCAGCCAACCACATCTTTTTGAACTGCTGCTCATGCTGCATCACAAGGCAGCGTAACACATTTGGGGGAAAGCACTAGCCATGTTTCTAGGTTTTGAAATGCATTGACACCATCTCACTAGTGACATCTTCTGTCCATATGTATTATAACACTACATATTAACATTCATACTAATAATGTTAATAATAATATATATATAATATTTATAATATATAATAATAATATAGTATGTTAAAGTCACGTCATGTGATGGGTTTCGTGATGACAATAAATGATATTATTGTTTTGAGCAAGATTTTGGTGCTTGAATAAGGGGTAGAATATATGGTTTGAATTGAGCTTAAATTAAATATATTGTCAGATCTATGCTTGTTTTGTGCAGTAAGGTATAAAGAAATATTACAGTGACCATGAATGTGATTATGTAACTGGAAGATCAGTTACATATACAGAAAAAAAGGCTCAATCATTATTTTTCATAATAAGGGAATAAGGTGACTTTATTACTTTCCCAGTCTTTAAAAAAAAATCGTTCACAAGGAAAAAATGTGGCAGGTATACAGCTGCTCTGGTTTTCATGTACTCCAGTGGATCTTTTAAAACCTTTTATCTTTTAAATATAGACTTTAAGTTGATATTGAACACTCATTGTTACTAAGAATACAGTGTAAAAATTGCAGAAAACGGAGCTTCCATGCTAAAGACGTATGCTGAAATCCTTTTCTCCTTGATCTCACTAGTTCCTTCTTGATGGTATGAAGGAATGTTTATCTTTGTACTAAATGTGTCATCGGATTGAGTCTGAATCTGCCTCTGATAAATTATTCCATTTTGCTGTGTGGCATTGTGGTCCTGGATCTTTTAAGTTTAAATACATGGTTACAAAAACTCCTCATATATTTACCTATTTCGTACTTCAGCAGTTCCCAATATGAGCTAATTTTTTTTTTCAAAATGATTAAGCAGAGATGAATTAAGCTTTCTCTAGGGCCTGCAGTCTGTTAACGTGTTCCTCCCAGTCTGTTCAGCTGCCTTGTGACGTAGCATGAGCACCAGTTCACAAAGATGCAATGGCTGGCTTCATGTGTCTGAGAGGAAGCATGTACATGCACTAGACCTTCCCCTCCCTCCTTGGTAGCTGATCGGAAAATCTGCAGCAAAATGGGGTAAAAATAGACAGTAGCAGGCATGAAAAAGTACTGAGAAATTACACTTAAGTGAAAGTGTAAGCAGTGTGTCAAAGTCTTAATTAAAAGTGGAAGTATCCAACCATAAATGCACTGAAAAGAAAGTAAAAACATTGCTACTTAAATGTACTTCAATATTAACAAGTAAAAGTTTTAAACTGATGAAATTAAGTTAATGGCATGTTTTCAAGTGAAAAGTAAAACAGTTAGAAGATTTTTTTTGTTTTAAAGCTTGAGAACATCATTCAGTCTTTGTACACTTGCTTGTCTTATACATGACAAATGCTACATAGTTTGAATACATCAGAAGTAATATCATGTAAATAACCACTATTTAATAATTTACTATTTAGAATTTGACTTGCTGAATAGCCAACTATGTTAGCTACCAGAATTGATGTTAGACTAAACTGGCATAACAGGCTAACTTATTTAAAATATAGCCAGTTAATGTTAGCAAATTAGCAAAACCGAACTCAACAAATTAGATGCTCAAGGAGATGAAGTTCAGAGGAGATGCCTAATTTTATATATTAGTCTTTGCTTACTCCAGCATATTGAAACATTTTACTGAGGTAGGGTCAGGGGTGATCATCCTTAGGTTCGACACTGCAGTGCAGAGGCTTATCCATCTTCAGATGCACATAGTTAGCTATAGCACTAACTAGATTGTGTACCATGTGAAGGTCACAGCAGATGACAAATTGGCATGACTCTTGACAGGTATTTTTTCTCCGTTGATGAACTTGATGTTAAACTGGAATGACTGAATGCTAAACTGAGCCCCATTCAACTGATGTATCATACAATCATTGGCTGGATGAGAGAAGAACAGGCTTTATTGATTGGTAATGCGCACTTCAAAGGTCTAAATAAAACTGTTTTTTTTTTTTTGGAACTGTACTTAAGTAAGCACAAGTATCCAATTTCAATAATACTCAAGTAAAGTATAAATACACCAAAAAATGCATTAGTATAATGAAAAAGTACAGTTATTCAAATATTTTCTACCCAGGACATTAGTCAAGTGCATGTTACCTATTCAAAAATATGCCCCTTCACCTTCTTTTATGTGTGTGTGCAGTAGCAGGGTTGCTCTGCTGCAGTATCGGTTGCAGGAGCTGAGTGAGAGAGAGCGAAGGGCGCGAAACCATAACCAGAAACTGTTGCAGGATTTCCAGAGAGCACAGAACACCCTCAGTGACTTGGTGGCTCGTACTGAAGCCATGAACACAATAAGGGTCAGTAAACTAGCAAACCTACTGCCACCATTTGTTCACATTCTGTTACCAGTGTCTCTGAGGAATTAAATGTTTTTATTGTAGAACAGATTATAAAGGTCATGGCCCAGATTGTTGTTTTCACTTGATTTTGCTGGACTAACTCACCATATCACTTTAAAACAGATGGAGTATGAGAGGTACCTGGAAGAGAACTATCCTAAATGGCAGCAGAAGCTGCAAGACAAGAGGTTGTCAGAACAGCGAAAGGTACTTTCAGTAGTTCTTATATGTTTTAATCTGATATATATATTCTGGAAGCTTTAGGAGCAAGAGTCTTCAATCTTATTTGCAAAAAGCCAGTGAAGCTGCATTCATTCCCACCAAATAAGAGCTCCAGACAATAGTCTATTGAGGACTGATAAGATTGGACTGATAAGATGCCATAATGTTTTAAGATTGATCTTTCAAAATGTTTTGTGTTTTTATGTATGTCCAGATGATAGAACGGCACCTAAATGCCTGCACACCACAGACGGAGGAGGAAGGTCAAAGGATAGATAGAGGCAAGAAGCACCCTTTTAGGATCAACTCTCCTTGAGCCATTTCTCCTGCCCCATCTCATTGTCTCAATCTTTAATTCCCTTCCACACATATCTGACCATAGAAATAATATGCCAGAACATAAAATCTGCAAATCATAACTCTCTTAGAAAAAAATGAATAATATAATAAATAAATAATTTAATAAAAGTCTATTTCAGACTGTTAAGGGTTCTTCCAAAGGGACAAGCTGAAGAATCCTTACAGACTCTAGACTTAACCTGAGACTTTTTTGTTTTCTGAGAGTGTACACTATATGGCCAAACGTTTGTGGACACCTAAAAATCACACACATATGTGAGCCTTCCCAAGGTTGGTGTGGAAGAATTCAAGTGGCCTGCACAGAGCCCTGACCTTAACACCAGTGGGATGAACTGCAACACTGACTGCATCCCCAGGCCTCCTCACCCAACATCAGTTCCCAACCTCATTAATGCTCTTGTGGCTGAATGAGCAAATCTCCAAAATCTAGTGGAAAGCCTTCACAGAAGAGTGGAGGTTATTATATCAGCAAATGGTCAGACGTCCACAAACTTTTGGCCATATAGGTCATGTCATGCGTGCAGATTTATTTTACTTAGCATTATGTAATTCGTTTGAGCCCTTTGAGTGCAGTTGATTATGTGGTGATTTTATGTGTTTTGAGCACCATTTTGTTTACTTTCTGTTCAAGTCCCAATATCTAGGCATGCTTTATTCCATCCAGGCAGCAAACAATACATGCAAGGAAACATCCAAAATTCCATCCATTCGTCCTTTCCCTCTATGTGGTTAACTCAGTCACAGCCTGCAGGCATTGAACCGGAGCACAGTAACATCTCCAAGAACACTAAAAACATCCAGAATGTTCACCAAGCATTGAATTCATCTTTGCTTGACCCCAGCCTGTTATCTGGTGATCCACTCCACAGTCTGTACTCAATAGTTCCACAAAACCCCCCTTTCTATGAGCAATTGAGGCAATATCCAAATTCCTGTTCATCTGGGAGTGGAAGGTTTAACCTGAGAGTTCACCGTCCCACTGACTGTCCTTCTTGGTCACGCCTTCCTTTGATTAATGGGGATAAAGAGAGAAGAGAGGAAGAAGGAAGACAAAAAACGCAAGAAGCATCATCAAACTCTCAGGGTGAGAATCTCCACATGCAGAAGAAAAGGAAGAAAGTGAACCGCAGTGACACTAAGCCAGGTTAGGCAAGATTACACTATTATCAACAGGTAGTTGGGTGCAGTAATAGTAAAGTCATGAAATGCTGAGTTTTTGTTAACGGTTCATTTTTGCTTGGAAAGTTTTTTTTTTTGTGTGTGAAGAATTTATATATTTAAGTCCAGGTTAGGAAATACAGAGACAATGGCAGGCATCTATGGCACTATGTCAGTATCCAACAGGAAATTATTTAAAAATAAATAAATAAATAAAACTTATTGGCCCACAGATTACTAAGACACTTTATGGTGTTTTTTTTTTTTTTAGTTAATTCTTCACCCATCTGTAGTCTCTCTGTTGGTCCTATTACTCAGTGGATTAGATTATATCACCTAAAACACTACAATGATGATTTAAGTAAATGCAGCCTAGATATGATTTATTAATTCTCCATGAATTGCAGGGGAGTAAGAGACTTCTCAGAGATATGATTTGAGATCAGAAGTGAGATGAAAAGCCTTGTTCATTGGTTGTGATTGCCACCCATGTGACCATACCCATGAACAAAACATACATCTAAGCCAGTATTTCTCATAAATCTGACAATAAAAAGAAGGAATATGCAGACACGTTAGTTCAGTGGCACTATATTAATATCCAACAAAAAATTTAATCCAAAGACAGTGAAGTCCTGATACATACAAGCCATCCTTAGTATGCTTTTTAAGTATACTTTTTGCCTGTCCCCAGTGAGTATATCAAACTACTATGGAGACACCAGTGAAAGCAGTGATCTGTCCTCTAAAGCTGGCAAAAGCCTTCCTACTGAAGTTCAGAGGAGAAGAAATAAGAGGAGAGAAGAAAAACAGCCACACAACACAAGGAAAGATGCTGTTTCTCAGGGGTCATCCTCAATATCAGACGGTCAGTCTGTTCCAAAGCCCAAGCAGCAAAAGAGAAATCAGCAGTCTAATCAGAGAAAAACTGCCTTCAAGACTTCAAAAGTTGCTGTAGATTCGCCTAAACAGCGAGTGAAAGAGAACAAAGATGATGGTAACCCGATTAAGGAAACGCTCACAAGCATTTCCTGTACAGTCGAGACAGAAGGGATGCAGAGATATGAGAAGAAGGATGAGGCAGAGGAGGAAGAAGAGAAATTTAGTACTGTAGAGAAGCAAGTGAATGGAGTGGCAAACAGATATTCAACTGAGAATCAAGAGAAGAGAGCAAGTCGGTGTGAAGAACGGGATAAAGAAGGAGAGGTTGAGGAAAGATATGGAGAGCAGAGCAGTACAGTTGAAGAAGAAGCACAGGAGGAGGAAAATTTAAGAAGCAACACATCTGCTAAGGAATCCCTTCTTGAGGAGATGGGCTCTGTGAGAGAAAGTGAGGCAGAGGAAGAAGGAGAGGGAGAAGAGGAGGAGGAAGATGGAGAGAAAGGTGATGAAGATGAGAAAAGCAGAGCATCAGGAAGAGGGAGCAAAGAGGATGATAATGAATCTTATCAAGAAGGAAATTACAATGAGGTTTTGGCATCGGGTTCGGAAACATCAGAAAAGAACATCCAGGACAGGTAGGGTGAAGATTAAAAAAAAAAAAACTTTTACCATAAATATATGCTTATATATGCAACATATGCTTCTATATATGCTTATATTTAATATATGCTTCTACTAATCATATTGCGTCCTGATTAACCCCTGAATAATTTCTTAGTCTCAGAGAGTTGTATAAAGATGAGACTGAAGATGACCTGGCTGAGAAGGAGGGAAGCATTGATGATGATGATGATGATGTGATAGTAGAAAAGGCATCCCCACTGTCATGTCATCCTGTTTTTGAAGATACTAAATATCAGGATGATGATGATGATGATGATGATGATGATATTGAAGGTCTTCTCGCACCACAGAACAACACTCTGCAACACCAGTAGGTATTTTCCCATGTAATCTTATTTTATGTAAAACAATAAACGTGGTATTTGTTTTTGTTTTAACTATAGAGCACTTTTATTTTTTTTTACAGGGCAGATGAACCAGAAGAAATACTCAAATCAAAAGGTGATAATAAATGTCCACGCCATGCTGTCATTGTGTAATTTACATCAAACTCATGGGTACTTCAGTTAATATATAAAGATAATTTGAGGTACTTTATGATCTCAATGTAATGCTTCCTCGGTAACTCCAAGCTAAATAATTTTTTAGAAAATATTTTAGATTCATATTTTAGATGCTTACCAACAGAACTGGTACGTTGGAACCTGTGTGTGTTTTTAGATGTGGGGTGGAAATGCTCTCACCCAGGATGACAATGCCCCATCTACAGGGCACAAGGGCTTACTGAATGATCTGATGAGGATGGAAATGATGTAAATCATATGCTATGGCCTTCACAGCTACCAGACCTCAGCCCTGTTGAACACTTAGGGAGAATTTAGACCTACATGTTAGACATCATTCTCCACCACCATCATCAATACACCAATTTAGGGATTGGGAGCAATACCTCCACCTTGAGAGGCTTGTAGAATCTATATCAAGGCTCTTTTTGGTGTCTTACCTTTCAGAATCACTATGTTGTTTTTTCCTTTAATTTGTTTCCCATCTGTTTGTTCAAAACACCTACAAAGCTATAATGATCTACGCAAACATGACCTGGATATGATTCATTAATTCTGCATGAATTACAGAGGAGAAAGAGACCACTCAGAGATATGATTTAATGTCTGAGTCGGGATAACAAACCTTTTTCAAGGGTTGTAGATGCCACTATGTGTAACAAAACATGAACAAAATGTTTATTGATGTATATTTCAGTGTTCTCAGATAGAGGTATGCATACCCCTAGGGGTATTTGGAGGTACTCCAAAAGGTGCTTAACAAAAAGGAAAATCCTGACATTTCAGGGGGAAAAAAAGCAAATAATACTAATGGTTTTTCCCCCTGAAATGAAATGAATGTAATTAGAATTACAAATATGATTATTTGTAATTATAATTGTAACAAGTATCAAATTACTGCACACCAGGACTGGCTTTATAATGGAACACATTTTGTCACCATAGGGTCTATATCACCATAGGGACATAATCATGAATAATATGTGCTATGACAAAAGCAAAATTCACAAGTGGCTTATTAAAAAAAATTTAAAAAATGACAATACAGGACCAGCTAAAAAGGGAATCAAAACTGAAACTCAAAAATTAGGTTTAATATGGATAAATACTAATGGAATTTATGGAACTATTTGTCTCATTTTCTATTATTAACTTCATTTTATAGCAATATATGGGACATTTTGCAATACTCTTTTTATAGCTTCAAGCTATATGTATTATGTTCTTTCTCTTAGTTTAAAAAAATATGAAAAGATCATAGGGATACCCAAACTAGTCACCCGAATTAATCTCTGTTCTAGTCAATACTTCAGAAATGGTCTTGTGCCAAACGTCCCCAGGTCCCTGACTGACTGAGCACCTGCAGGATGAGCATTACTGCTCTGTGAGAAAAGCATGTCGAACCAGTTAAACATAACTAATAAAGGGAACAATAAAGAGTGAAATGCAAATCAGATAATTGTGCAATATTGCTGCAGACATGTAGTCAAACCCATTTGTTCTAGCTTAATAAACAGATTACTGTTTTCATAAAGCATTTGTATAGTTTTATAAAGTATTTGTATAGTTTTCATAAAGCATTCGTATAGTTTTCATAAAGCATTCGTATAGTTTTCATAAAGTATTTGTTGCTTCTAATCAACGTTAAGGGTAATTACGTTCAGAATAGGTTTTATTATTAATAGGTTTATTAGTAGCAAAATACAGCATGTTTTAGATTCTGTTACTCATTTCAATCTTTTCTTATTCTTCAAAATGTTTGGTATTCTATTGGTGGAAAATTTTGCTTCTTCTTTTTTTTTTTTTTTTTTTAAATAAATGCTTAAAATTTGAAAAATTATCTGCCAATAGAGTAAAATTACTAAAAGCTTGAAATTAGTACAAATGTTTACAAAGAGGTTTAATAATCATATATTTGGTTTATTGTAATCTTATAATCGGAAATACTATATACATTTGGCTAAAAGACATTTTTACTTGCTGTCATTTTTTTATAGTGTATAATAAGAACATAATAATAACCTTTAAAATACATAGTATCCACACTATTATTATTATTATTATTATTATTATTATTATTATTATTATTATTGCCTTCTAAATCTACAGTATAGACTCTTGGTTGCTTGGTGTTTTCTTTTATATTCAGTGTATTTATTAATTATCTGTTTTAACTCAGGTTTGCGCAGTGATTCAGAAGAAAATGCACAAGGTAAAGACGATCCAGTGGATTCTGGTGATGAATATGACCATTTTTATGACTAGGCTCCACTTGCAACGCTCACAGGAGATGAAGGTGAACTCATCAATGACAAATTACAAGAAGATCAAACATTACTTCAGGACACCTTAATAGATAAAACCTCTCTCATATCTGCCTGCAATAGGTCTGAGACTCCAGCAGTTCTGTGCATTCAGGATATGAACAAGGTTTATAGCCTACACAGCAAACACAGACAAGCAGACTGAAAGATTAATAGAGAACAACACCGAGAATTACAAAGAGATGAAAGAGGACAAACCGGTGCAGGGAATCCCTCAGGCTTTTATGTTATTTGCTGGGAGCTTATCGGCTTGCCCTGAAAGAACCACAGTACTGTCACTGTGCAAACACAGGTGGGTCTGCTCGGGCAACAGAAAGAGAAAGAGATATGAAGGAGAATAATAGGAAAAAAGGGAATAGATCACAATAGAGAACGTTTAATGAAAAGAGAATTGTGAGAGAGAGAAGCAGAATTGTGAGAAGAGAGCAGATCATCTCCCTTTACACAACATGCAGAAACTGCATTTCCTCATTCTGAAATAACACAGTGAAAGTGTGCACAGTGTGTTATATGTGTAATTTGAATGTAGCAAGGGTTTGAATGCTTTCATATTTAGATTGGAAGCACAGCCTAGCGGAGGAGGGTGAGTTGGAGTTCGGGCAGTGAGAGGAGGCCGAGCGAGGGGGTAATGGGGCTGAGCGATGGCTGTTTAAGCGATGGCTGTTTGAACAGGCATGTTTGCACGGATGAAAAGGGACAGAGGGACGGTAGCAGAGATGCACATTAACAGACAGACGATGAAAAAAAGCTGCCACTGTGTAAACTGCACCGGCCCAGTCTTTCCTTCTGGTGGCCATGACAACGGTGCAGAAGCTACTCTTTGCCCAGTCACATGCCCTCCTTTTGACATGAGGAACAAAACGTCTCCAATGTCTCCAATGTGGCGTCAAAGCAGACATTTTGAATCCGTTACTGCTGTAGACCAACTGCTACAAGCATTGTCCTTTCTCACTAATTTCCTGGTTAGCAACACACATTCTGTAATAAGTAATTTTAGCTGAAAATTATATTTACTATAATCAGTGCATGCCATTTTATTAAGCCACTTTTAGTCTTCATTGGAACTGGAATTAATAGTATCTATAATAGCAATGGCACACTGAAAAGCATTTGTCTAAGAATATTTTCTATGGCATGTACTGTATACTCTCTTTTATTTGTTTTTTGCAGCTGAAATTCATATATACTATATAAGATAAAGAAAATTTGTAAAGGATATTGGATAGTAAAGAATAGTGATCTGGCTTCATCAAGGAAAAGATAAAATTTTCTTACAATACACTTTGTCATTCTACTTACTTGAGTTTCTGATTAGTGTCTTTTTGTGTGAATGTAATGAAGTAAAGTCGCCCTTTTGGGGCCTTTTCTATCCTTCCACAACCACAGAGTGCTCCAAACTGAATTCTAGACTGAGAAAGCCCGAAGCTTCCAGTTGGTGAACTCTACATTTCTATATGTTACAAAGGCCTTTTGGTATATTAAACAGATCCAATTCAGAATCCAAAACACATGCTATTTTAAAATACTTACTTTACTATTTTTTCATACTATTTTATACATCACATTTTATAAATCAGGTTACTATTCAGAATGTTAGTCTGGACCTGATGATGAGTCGTAAGGGTTTAAGGGGTTAATCAAAGACAATCTCTCCATCAGTCATATCCGTGTCCACCACAATGTGGAACTCACAGTGTGCCAGTCACGACTCAAAGCTCATGAACTCCTCATCCCTCACTCTTTCTCTGTGGATTGGACACACACAGAGGAGCCCATGGCCTCTGCTCAGATCGCTGTGGGTGTTCTGGTGCCCCTGCTGAGGAAGACACTGCTTTGGGGAGGTCTGTCGTTAAAGCTGGTGTCATCCCTTTGTCCACATCCACTTGTACACAATGCTGCTTTCCCAAGATACAAAGCTTAGCGCAGGAGGGGTGGAAGGAAGGTCAGGACCTTTTGAATAACCTTCCCGGCATAGCCATGTAGCAGAATGAGATGCCACACACTAGCCGTGTTATATTATTTACTCACCTATCCTGGATATTACCTACATGCCACCATTTCTTAAATAAAGAAATTGTTGCTTATTTCTCTGTACAAGTAACTGTAAGTCATAGTGTGTTATTGATTATCTACATTCCTGCTCATATCTTAATTGATGTTTATTGGACTTTGACCATTTACTTAGTTACTGTACATTTATATTTAAAATGGCACTGTTTATGAGAAGAAAAATGTGAAAATTGTGAATAGAGATTTTGCTACCTTGTGCCTAACTAAATGTCTAACCAAACGAGTATGTTACAAATTAACCAAACAACAGTGGAGGTTTATTCATGGGGAGGATGGGGCAGAACCCCACCATTTATATCAACATTTCAACAATTGTTAATCATTCATAACTCCATATTCTATTTTAAAATGTGACTTTTTTTTTTATCGAGTTGATAAAAAAGTGTCTATTTGACAGATATATGCCGATGCACCACTGAATTGTTTGCCTTTCTTTCGAAAATTGTTGGGCAGCGTGCTCACTGCCCCACTTAGCTTCCATAGAGTCATTATTGTGCCTAGTGGTTAAACATGGGAACTGCAACAAGTGCTAACAGAGGTCCATTGGGGCAGGTTTTTCTCTGCCCCATGCTCATGCAGGAGGAATTTATGTTTTTGACACACAATTTCTGTAAATTACAGAGTACCTTTAAAAATTCACTAGAGAGTAGCCTATAGCATATCTCAATTGTGATAACCTCTCAACTTAATTTTGTTTGAGGCTGTATTATTATTAATGTCGTAGTGCCAAAACCAAAATTGCTCAGGAATGTGGGAATTGGGAATGTTCGTTTGAGATCTATAACATCAAATACAACTACAAACACTTCAGTAATATCTGGTTCATGACAACATTGAATAAAATTGTAAGAACTTTATTTATGAGGAAACCTAGCAACTGACTCATGAGTCCTCTCAAAATATAACTATGACAAACACATTTGCATTTGAGGGCAGGTTTATTATCTAAAATTTTAATTTATATACAATATTTTCAAAAGGTCAGTTAAAACACATAAGTAGCACTTCAGTAGCTCAGAAAAACGGGTAAATCAGTGCTTCAGGAGGAGCTTAAAACCGGCACTGGGCACAAGCTGAGTCCAGAGTAGCACACTGAGTCTCCTGCATACGAAGATTCGTCCTTGCCTGTGAGATATGGATTATACTGATGAATGTTGGAGCTTGATGATGGATAATAAACAGGGTAACTCACAGGAGGCTCATAGCACTGAAAGTCCATAATTGGTGGCACAGAAAGAGGCTGGTGGAAGAAGGGTTCTCCATGAATGCAAGGCTCCGGAGGGCAGGAGGCGGTTGGCTGTAGTGTTGACATGGTGGGGCAAGGTATATTTGTCAGGTGTGCAGAAGGTTCTGAGGATGGAGGAAATGGAGTCAGTGAGTGTGTGGTGTGTTGCTGAGGTGGGATTTGTGAAGGTGACATGGAAGGGCAATCCATGACTGGTGGCAACACTGATGGCATAGGAGGCTTAGAAGGCTGAGGCGGGGAGATAGACGATAAGACTCTCAATTTAACCTCTGACATCTTTTTCTTGCCCCTTTCCTTTCCAGTTTCTCTGTCTGCCTTTTTTGAAGCATTTTTAGTTGTGGATGGTGATGTTGCACTCTTGCAGCGGAAACGCTTCTGTCGGCGCATGTAGCAGCCATTTTCAAACATGTTGCCAGAGTCAGGGTGCAGGGTCCAGAAGGAACCTTTCCCTGGAGAATCCGGGGACCTTGGGACCCGCACGAAACAGTCGTTGAACGAAAGGGAGTGGCGGATGGAGTTTTGCCAACGCTGTTGATTTTGCCGGTAATAAGGGAAGAGCTGGCGGATCCAGTCATAGATCTCATTCAGGGTGAGTTTCTTGGATGGTGACTGCTGGATAGCCATGTAAATCAGTGAGATGTAGGAATAAGGAGGCTTGGTGTGGTTGAAGGTTCTCCGGTACACTGATTTCAGGTCAGGAAGCTCCAGTCTATTGTGATCTGTTTCAGGATATCTCTGTTGGACCAGGACATCTGGTGGAGTCTCAATCCCTTCTGTGTCTTCTCCAGCCATTGATTCTCTTGGGAGACTGAAGATATGATAGGGATGCTCTGGAGAGGAATACGGCCCACTGCTTAATCGTGTACTGTCTGCTCCACGATAAGCCTGAACCGAAAAGGCAAGTGAATATTAGGAAAACTGTTTGTAAGCCTGGTCAATAAAATCTTAGAGTATCTTAGAAACATACAGCCTAGAGTTATGAAACAGGAGCACTACTATACTCTCAGAAATAAAGGTATGAAACTGTACTTTCCCTTGTTGGTGGAATGGGACTAACAAGGGTGCATCTTATATACCTTTAATAGGCATCTTTCACCTTTAAACATAATTTCATGTAATGTAATTAAGGATGACTGATGCACTTTTAAAGCTTTACTCTAAAACGCAGGTTCCCAGCCCTGGTCCTGGAGTACCCCCTGTCATTTTAGTGTTCTTTGCTCTAACACACCCACTTCAACTCAGGAAGGACTGATAATTAGCTGAATTTAAAAAAAAAAAAAAAAGCCAATTAATGGTACACAACTTGCACCACCTTCCCAGGTAAAGATAAATATAAAAGATGGTATAAAAGATGTACCATTGATGGTGGCACCCCATTGACAAGGAAAATAGTTTGCTAACTTTATTTCTGAGTGTGTATGGTAGTGTGAAGGGACCTGAATTCAAGCCCCTAACCATTGCATGCACAGAGCTCATGAGCTAGTGTTGATTTCAGCTGGTGTTGATTTCCTCGCTGTAGCACCTCTTTTGAGATTTGTGTTCTTCATTTGATTAGCTCACCTCGCCTGTCTCAATGTAAATGATATTCTGGCCACCCAGCCTGCTGATAACCCCATCATTATCCCTCCCTTTTCAGCCGCGCATTCTTCCTTTTAACTCACTCTCCGTCCGCTAGATTTCTGTTTCATGTCAAAAGCAGTGACTGAGGGCTCTTTTGAGACCAGCTTGTGACCTCCGCTGTCCACTTTCTTTCGCCCTGCACATTGTCGCTCATATTTCCGCCCCTTTAAGTCACTATAGTGCTCGCGCTTTGTTACTCTGCGTGTTAAACAGCGCGCGCGGCGCTTACTGAGAGTCAGGGAGAGACCCGCGGGACCCCATCACCCAGTCCATCAATGAAGTACAGGCGGACCACACACACAGCTTTACACACACACACACACACACACACACACACACTAACACTAACACACACACACACACACAATCACTAACACTAACACACACACACACACACACACACACACTAACACTAACACACACACACACAAACACTAACACTAACACACACACACACACACACAGCTTTAAACACACACACACACACAGCTTTACACACACACGCACACACACACTAACACACACACTAACACACACACACACACACACACACAGCTTTACACACACACACAAACACTAACACTAACAAACACACACACACAGCTTTAAACACACACACTAACACACACACACACACACAGCTTTACACACACACACACACACACACACACGGCTTTACACACACACACACGCTTCAATCTCGTGACGCCAAAGTGCGCATACAAAATGTACTAAACGCCACGTAGGCTATTTATTTATTAATTATAGGAAATTGTAGGCAATTTATTTATTAATAATATTATTATTTTGATTAAATGCAATGTATGCATTTGTTATTTTAAATTAAATATATTATCTTATATTATATTATATTATATTATATTATATTATATTATATTATATTATATTATATTATATTATATTATAGCTAGGCCTACAGGAAGAAATGCGTTCACATGGGAAATGCTGAATTTTATTCCACTTGTATTAAAAAAAAGGTTCTTTTTTCCCCACGTGTTTTCACACATTCACGGGAAATTATATGAGGTAAAAATATCACGTTATTTCTAGTTTCTTGTTGTGAATCTTTGCTTGTTATATTACATAAAATATTCTGTTCATTTTTATACATTTGATTTGCATGCTGGTTATTATTAGCAGTGCAATTTCCAACAGGGTTTGCTTTAAAACTGAAATACAACAAAACGCAAAACCTGGAGCAGTGGAGTCATTTCCACACTTTAAATACTGTAATATAAACATGAGAATAATGATGTGGTTCATTAGGTCTAAGGCAAGAATGGACAAATCCTGTTTAGTTAAATAATAAAAATATTAATATGAATATGAATTCAGTTTATGTGAGTTGCAGTATTAGTATTATATACAGCCCAGTTTAATGGAGTCTGTAGTTAGTCTTATTAGGCAGAACTAAAAATTAAAACATTAAACAGTTAGACAAAACTAAAACAAAACTACACTTGGCTTGAGGTTAAATGAAGCAGTCCTACCTGCTCTGTGTAAAAAGTCGGCCATTCATCACATCTCTCCTGTTTCACTCCACCAATCATATCTTCTGCTCTTCAAGTTACAGAATGAAGTTATATAGAGTATAGAGTGTTTTTTTTTTAACTTAAAAATTAAGCTTCTCCCAGGTTTGGAGCATGAGCGGTTAGATCAGCTTTCTTAGACGAGCTGTGAGCTCTGAGAGCTGTTTCTGTTTGACTCTTCCTCCCAGCTCTGAGTCCTGCTGCAGGGCGGGACAGAGCTGATGATCAGTGCTGAAGATCAGAGCTGTGGATTAGTGCTGATGATCAGTGCTGAAAATCAGAGCAGAAGATCAGTGCTGAAGATCAGTGCTGTAGATCAGTGCTGTGGATCAGTGCTGAAAATCAGAGCTGATGATCAGTGCTGTAGATCAGTGCCAAAGATCAGTGCTGTAGATCAGTGCTGAAAATCAGAGCAGAAGATCAGTGCTGAAGATCAGAGCAGAAGATCAGTGCTGAAGATCAGTGCTGAAGATCAGAGCTGTGGATTAGTGCTGTAGATCAGTGCTGAAAATCAGAGCTGAAGATCAGTGCTGAAGATCAGTGCCGAGGATCAGTGCCGAGGATCAGAGCTGTAGATCAGAGCTGTAGATCAGTGCTGAAAATCAGAGCAGAAGATCAGTGCTGTAGATCAGAGCTGATGATCAGTGCTGAAGATCAGAGCTGATGATCAGTGCTGTAGATCAGTGCTAAATTGGACTTCCTTTAGCTAAATTTTGATCATTTTGTGTACTACATGTTGGGTGAAAAAAGTAATTAAAAAAAATTCAGTAATTTAACATTTATTCCCCAAAACATGCAAACAATATTAGAACAATATCATTAGGAAGTGTCAATTTACAAACTACCAGATTAATGATCTCAAACCACAAGCTTCATTAAGTCTTGCTTGACATCCATAAATTAATGAATAAATGAATGAATAAAAACATCCAGTATAATAAAATGTTCTTCAGAATTCACTTAAAAGGCAAACGATAGAGCATGAGTTTTAATTTCATATGAAAACAAATACAGGGCTCAATGAAACACTGGGCTAAAATTAGAAAATATTTATTATTTTAAAATAATGATTTATTAAGTAAGACATAATGGAATTTTAACTCAAGTGATTTTGAGGTTCTTGTGTCAAAACATGGTTTTTATCCCCCTTATATAGTATATGCACACTTTTACAAAACTGACACCCTCTACCATTTTGCAATGATTTATTATTTATGTGAAGTAAGATAGAGTCCTGGGGTATTAAACAAGGCCAGCAGGACAAGTGCTGCAGCACACTGACCTGCAACAAGAGCAAGATGGAAATAGCTCTCATTACACAGACACCAAACAGGACAAACACACTGGTTTAAAAGGGAAAAAATCTTTAGAACAATTCCTGGACATTTTCAGTAGTCATGAATAATCATAAGTTTAACCAGAAGCACTCAGAAAGCTCTGATTATGTGGGTTTATAACAATAATGACACTATTTGTTATCTATTCTGTTTTAATAATGCTGAATCTGCTGGATGAAGTCTATGTGCACGCGTGCGCTGATAAACCTGGCTGTACAGGCGCATGCGCATTTGAAGGTTATTTATTTTCAGCGCGGAAAAGGAGTGAAATAACGAGCCTGGAATAAGATTATATTATTATATTCTTTGGTTTGTAGACTGTTTGAGGAGAAACAGATCTCGGTTTAACAGCCTCATGTGACAAAGTGTCTTCAGTTGATATTGTTATATTGTTCTAACATGCGAGTGGAGTTATGTCTTTAATTTTACACGAGTGAAGGAAGAAAAAAATGGGGGGAGTCATGAACATTTAAACCTTATTTTTTCTCTACACTACGGAGGCTATTCGTTTTGTGACCGAGAGAGAGAGAGAGAGAGAGAGAGAGAGAGGCAGACAGAGAGAGAAAGACAGAGAAAAGAGAGAGACAGAGGCAGACAGAGAGAGAGAGAGAGAGAGAGAGAGAAAGACGGGGGGGGGGCAGACAGAGAAAGAGAGAGAGAGAAAAGAGAGAGAGAGAGAGAGAGGCAGATAGAGAAAGACGGGGGGCGGCAGACAGACAGGGGGGGCAGACAGAGAGAGAAAGACAGAGAAAAGAGAAAGAGAAAGAGAGAGGCAGATAGAGAGAGAAAGACGGGGGGGCAGACAGAGGGGGGGGGGGGGCAGACAGAGACAGAAAGACAGAGAAAAGAGAAAGAGAGACAGAAAAGAGAGAGAGAGGCAGATAGAGAGAGAAAGACAGAAAAGAGAAAGAGAGAGAGACAGAGAAAAGAGAGAGAGGCAGATAGAGAGAGAAAGACGGGGGGGGGGGGGGGGGGGGGGGCGGGGCAGACAGACATGGGGACGGGGCAGACAGAGAGAGAGAGACAGAGAAAAGAGAGAGAGAGGGCAGATAGATAGATAGATAGATAGATAGATAGATAGATAGAGAGAGAGAGAGAGAGAGAGAGAGAGGCAGGTGCTCAAAGATAAAAAACCAAGGAGAAAAACAAGAGTTTGAAACACAGACTATGGCCATAACCTGCACAACATAAAACTGTGCAGATATACTTTACACTTGAGATAAAAAGCCAGTTCAATAATATTAACTTTAAATTTAAAGTTGATTAATTAACGATTCTTAATTCCAGTTTGTGTTATGAGCATCTGATGAGCATGTAATGATTCATCTTCTTTTCACATTTTCAGCCTTGTGTTCATCCTGACAGGCAGCTGGCGGGTAGACTCGGGGTGGTGGGTGTCATTTTTATTGGAGCAAAGCAAACATTTACTCTGCAGGCTATTTCATCCCTCCCCCAAAACTCATCAGCCTTCACCTAACAATGCCAAACCATACAGCATGCAGCAGCAGTGCAGTGTTGACTGCAGCCAAACAGCGCTGATTTATTACTGCATTATTCTGAGACTTCAGGTTATTCACTCCAGACTTCCCCAAAATGTGCGAGTCAGTTACATTTAAAGTCTTTTTTTATGTACTAATGTACTGGCACCAACAAAGATGCCATGGTTAAAGTCACAGAGATCACATTTTTAATTCTGATCTTTGATGTGAATGTTAACTGACAAATGATTGGCTGATGAGATAACTGCATGAATGTGTGGGTGTACAAATGTTCCTAATACAGCTATCATAAATAAATGACAAAAAAATAGCAAATAGGGGCCCATCCACATCAGCCCTAAATGTGAGCCATAAAAATGTAAGACAAATATAGATGTATTTTACATGTTCCCTAATTTTTAAACTTGTTTTTAATTGTTTTTAAAGAAACATTTTTGGCAGTCAGTAAAAATTTAGTGAGTTACTTAACAAATGAAAAAAGACATTGTGGATGAATCATTTATTGTTCTCCTTCTTTACATTCTGCACCACCAATGCAGTTTCCTGTGGAACTAGTGGAGTATTTCCTCCTGTTCATTTCCTTGATTGGTAGTCTACCAATAGCAAAGTCATCACCTCATGACCATGAACCCAAGTGTGCAGCCTGTAAAAAGTAATCACAAAATAATCAAATAAGCATACAAAAATGAACTGGTACAGCACAAACTTTTCTCTAAATGCTATTACAAACAGGTCTACACACACAGTCTACCTGCAATACATATTTACTGAACCGAAGACAATGTCAGGTCACTCTCCTCATCTTTTTCCTCCTCTTCCATCACCTCCTCTGCATCATCATCATCATCATCATCAAACATTTGCTTATCTAAGATGTCTTTTTCGTCTTTGTCCATGCCCTCATGGTCTTCAGAGTTGCAGCTGCAAGTCCAGAGATCAAGGAAATAATATCAGTAGTATATGAACAATGGATTAATTCATTTTGTGTCATTTTAAAATTGAAATAATTTGACTAAAAATGTGCTCACCTAGGAGTCGATATGTTATAAATCTGACAGAGTTTGCACAATACCGTTTCAATGGGAAAGCGTAATTGCATTGAATGAGCTAAAAAACCCTAAAAAAGTGACTGTATGGGAAAACTAAAACAGTGGAGTTATTCCATAGAGTTATTTATATGTGTAGTTATTGATTTTTTAAAATTCATTTAGCTAGTTATTCCATAGAGTTATAATTGCATCTAATGGTAATGCCAAGAAACGGTAATAGAGGTCGATTTGGGAAAGAATCACGCTGCCCCATGCTCAGGGTAGGGGCATTGGACAGGACAGTTAATGACAGGGTTGCCAGTGTCACTTTTTTAACACCAAATTGGGCTAGTTTAAAAATACTCAACAGCCATGAAAAATTCAAAGTGTAAACTCAGACAGTGTGTCTATGATGTACAGAACCATTTATTTTTGTATATATTATGGAGTGCGTGTGCATCACAGTGACCTTTGTTCCCATGCAAAGGCTGGAAAAAGATGAAAAAGGAGACTCCCTTTTCCATCGCCTGAATTTTCTGTGCTAGTTTCAAGTCTTTTGTGTGGATTTTGAGTTTTTAGTTGGGCTGGAAATTTTTCTGAAGTTTTCCAGCAGCCATAGTTATTGATATTACCTCTTTTGTGTGCACCTTGCACACAATTGCAAGAGGACAAACACAGTTGAACCAACACCTAAAACCATTCAGAATGGGCTACTAGACTATGCTGGATGACTATGTTGTCGACTCTCAGCTGCCTATTACAGGGTTATTCTAAAACTGCACATAGATATCATAAGTCAAGTGAAAGCCTGTTGAGGCTATGTTGTTATTAATGTTGTCCTGTCCGAACAAAATCTATGGTCATGTGCAACTGCTGATCTGAGTACAATAAAGCTTCATTCATATAAAAAATAAATCTTATCTACTAAAACCTACTCATGCAGTTTTAAGTAGACGATAAATGTTAGTTATTTCTCAGAAATGGACATGCTAAACTACACCAGACAATGCTACCTCAGCTCTGCCACATTCCCCATGTCAAATACATATCAGAAAAAATATAAGTACATCACAACTAAGTGGAAAAAATGTCCTTACCTCAGTTTATCCATCTTTCTTTTCAGTCTGTCACGTCCAGGTGCAGTGAGGCAAGTGAAAATTATGCTCCTAACTTTCTGAAGTAGCATCAAATTCCCACCACAAGCAACCAATCAAATAGTTTCCAGCACTGAAATAACAGACACAACACAAAAATAACAGCCATCGATTTCTTCTGGAGCCACAGGATGGTTATTAGCTGTGTGACCTCCACGTCACATGGAACATCTCCTCAAGTGTGCTCACAGACGACTAGCCTCGCTGATTTACCTGCTCAGTCAGTGCATCAGTTTGACGGACATGTTGACAGTGCATACACGCAGGAGTGTGTCGCCTGCACCCAGAAACGGTGCTGTAGATTTGGGAAGAGCTTCACAGGCAAAGGCTGACCTCTGTGCTGATGCAGTGTCATCTCACTGTTGAGTTTAGCTATCTAGTGGAGCAGCACAGCCCTCTGGGACAGGACACACTAGCTTTGTGCCCTACTTTATGCATTTCTGCCTCTTTCACTGTCCATGTTGAGCAGAACTCACAAGCTGTACCACAGAGTTGTACCAGTGGCCCCAAAATGATCCACAAGAACCTGGTTCCCACTGTTACTCTTACTAGTTATTGGGACGCCCTGCTGACCTCCTCCCTGACTTCTTGTTACAGCTGAACGGAGAGGTGTGGCATCCTTGGCCAGATTAACTGCGATACCTTTGAACAGACCCTTTCCGGAAATGGTGTGTGTCCTGCCAAGTGGACCTGGTGTGCTGCTCAGTGTAAAGTGTCTGGAGTTACCTTGTGGCCGAACCCTGGATCCATGCCTAAGCTTATGTCACCCAGGTTTCTGAGTCGGGAATCTGAGCTCGCTGTGATTGACCTAAATACATTTTACTTGCTTAAATTTCACACAAATACATGCAACTCAAATAATTTCAGAAAAACTATGACAGCATAAAACAAAAGTTAATCTCTTCTTACCATGACCCAAAGACAAAATGAGAACAATGTATGGAACATATATGAGTAAAATTAAATACTTGAATTTGCCCTGCACTGCCTGAACAACTCCACTCTCTTTGTTTCCTTACTTTTACAAAACCATCTGCCATTCCACTATTACTGTACATGGAGGAAATAGATGCCAAGTGCAACTAAGCCCTTTGACTGATACATCCTGATGTTCTTGTTCTGCTGCTTTAACATCAAGTACAAGTCATAAGAGAGGTGAGAAGAACATTTAATTTAGTTTTTTTTTTCGTATTTATGATTGTATTAAATTCATTCTCTGGAACAAACATGACATCATTAGTAAATCTCAAGTCAGGTTTCAGTTAGATATTTTTTTTTATTTCATGGAAATACAATGCAATTTTCAATCCATTTGCACAACCATTTGTTGTACATTTCATTATGTTTTTCCTTTTTCTATTTTAAAACACTTGATCACTTGTACAACAATATGAACAAAAATTCATGTCACAATAAGATCCAAGATGACAATAAGTTACACCCGTCATGCCAGCATTTAAAAGCAAAGCCTCAGAATTTTCATTTCATTTTTAATCATTAAACAATTTAAGCCCTCCAAGGCGCAAGGAAAACCGTGTATGTGAACAGAGACTTGGAAAAGGAACCCTTACTTTACTAAGTACTTTAAAAGAGAAAGGTATGTAAAAGATCCTGCACTCAGGAAAGAGATGAGTTCATGAGGATCCACTCACAACAGTAGCTTTAGGTCTTATAATTGCCCTTATGTACAGGAAATGGAAGTTTAAAGGTCATTTTCCCCTAACAACGTGTGCCACGGCATGTGATGGGAAACACCCCGATATCGGATATTTCCTCTAAATGAAATCAAGAGGTATTTTAAAGGAAATCCTTCATCCTCCATTGCAATATAACTTTGAAATTTAGGTTATGTGAGTTCACAATGCTAAACATCTCCACTGGTTACATACACACTTTAAATTAAAACATTGTTATCCCAGACAAGCAGTCCATAAACTGAGACGTTACTAACTGCAACCATTGGTGGGGGTTTGTTTTCTGTAGATTAGGCAAATACTCAAGACATATTACATTATAAAAAATGAACAAGTACCACACCAAATACTTCACTTTGTCTGACATTTAAGATGGAAAATAGAAGATATAATAAGCTTTAAAAACAATTCAGAAAAGCAGAGCTAACTGGGTAATGAAGGAAACTGAACGTGGTGATCTCTTTAAAATGTGTCAAAATATAACAATGATACATAAATATGCAAACTAGATTAACACTATTGTCCATGAACCAGATTCCTCTTGCTCCTATTTCTTTAGGGACATACATTAAAAATTAAAAGGTGAACTTAGTTAAAAGTGGCATTGCAAAAATGGGCTTTACCAATTTTACTATCAGTATGACCAAGTGTAATGATATCAGGAATTAAAAAAAAAAAAACAATAAAAATCACAATAAAAATTTATATATGTGCTCTGGTTAATTTAATAGTTATATTTAAATTTGTTACTTTTTACTTTTACCATAATTTGCCTTGTGTACTACAGGCAGGACCTGGTGTGAAACCTGGAAACTTATTAGGATGTTCAGAATCGAGGCTCAGAGAACAGTGGATAAGGCCTTCAGTTCACTTGAGGATCTAACTTTTGGACAAGTGTGGAGGTATGTCTGCCACTGCTGAAACAGTGGTCGGGAAAACGCTCGTAAATTACCTTTACCTTGTAAGCGCTTAAGTTTGAAAACCAGCCCACACCAGAGGAAAGCGTGTCAGTGGTAGGCTGAGGGGGTTTTAACATGTGGTTGCCAGGGACTGGTGTATAGGAGGCTGGAAACAGCGAACATGCTCGACTGTAGAACTGTCCGTCTCAACAGCCTTCATGTACTTGTTGAGAATGGCAAAGATCTCATTGTTGAGGATCTGGTACTTTCGGATGCGGTCAGCCATTTTCTTCAAGGGCTGAAAATCAAAGGCATGGAAACGTTAGACACTATACTCTGTTGAAAAGTTTCAGCATTTATTCGATTAATTTGGTCAGTCGACTTTGGCTAAACTGTGTTTATATCCTGATAGCTATTGCTGAAACAGATGCTCAGAAAAAAATGTTTCTTTGCATTTGCTCTGAAATCAACTAATAAGGGTTGTATTTTTATGCAAAGGCAAATGTAAAATGTCAGGCATATCACTAATTTGATTGCACATTAGCTGATTTTTTTTTTCTGTTTATGCCAAGTTGCATTTCATGGTTCAGACACATGGAGCTCAGGTGCTTGAGCACCTGCTATATTGCCCCTTGTTGCCCCAGTGCCCTTTCGGAATTTTTTTTAAAGATGTGACTGAGGCTCATATCAAATCAAATAATTATTTAAATAAAAGCCCCGATTGCTGACTGTCAGTTTACATCATGTTACTTGGTGTGTCACTGCAGCTACAACCTCCAAGCCTACATTTGCAATGTGGAGATGGTGAGTTTAGTTTTAGTCTGAACACTTGCTAAGTACATACTACGTGTGTACTTAGAAAGAAAAAGTGTTCCATGCCGTTGCTTTGCAGTTTACTATCTGGCTTTCGTAGCTGGAATTTTAAATCAAAGATGGGCTGTGTTCACATTCACATTTCAGCTTAAAGGTGAATTTGGGCATTTGTGTATTATATTGTTTTTCATTATTCAACATTAAATATTTATCCTTCCTTTTATAGTTAGTACAAAGATGCCTCAGAAAGAAAGAAGGCGAAAAAAGAAAAACGAATGGATCCTGTCCTCTAACAGCCAGAGAGAAGTATGCATTGGAATAATCTAGAAATAATTATAACAATTATATTTATATTTGCACAATTTTATGTAGTGCAGGTTATGCCACATTTGGTGTTTTAAAATCTTGATCCATTTTGTAACTTTAAGCACCTCTCTCTCTCTCTATCTCTCTCTTTGGTCAGAAATGAAAGCACCTGTGCTAAATGTGAACATTCCAAATCTAATCTAATTTTACACACCCGTTAGTTCTGGTCCAGTAATTTGGTTGGACAAACAGTGTTCCAAGAGTGCTAACACTTAGTACAACAACACTGGGACATTTCGCTGTTTGTATCACTCCGCTTGTCTGTGTCTGCTACAAATAAATTGCCTTTCTAGCAATAGTTCATTACATTGAATCTGTTACTACACTTACTACATCCTGTCAGTCTGTCTGTGTTGGCACGGCATCACACAACACTCTATCCAGCTGGAGCTCCTTTGGGAACCATTTAGTTCATGAAGCGAAAATATTTGGCCATATTTTGTCTGAAATGTCAGTTACTTGATATTAATTTCGTGTTTATAGAACCGTGGTATAAAAGCAATATCACACTAGCAACTGTGCTGTTGTACTGAATATCAGCACAGCTGTGATCTGGCTGTAGGGATGAGTGCTGCAGGTAATCATCACTAGAATTTGGTATAACAGCACTTTTGCTTGTACGATATTGCTTACTTATGTCATTAGAAAAAAACAAACAAACAAACAAAAACAGCTAAGCAACCCTTATTTGGAGTTTTGAAACAACAGCAGACTAAATGTTCTTTTTTCTCTACTTACGTGTAAGTATAATGAGAAGTTGATTTGACCACACTGCTCATTACATTTAGGCATACTTTAAAAAAAAAAAAAAAATTGCTGTTGTTTGGTTCTGATTGTTTTCGTGCACTGTTTCTGATGCATAACATAGAGACTGAAGATGGGTGTACAGTTATAAAATGAGACATCGGTAAAGTTGTCTACTGTTAAAGATTTTAAAATAGAACTTTTCTCACAGTTGAGCAATTCGTGTAAATCAAAGGTAATCAAAGAAGTATGCGAGTAATCATTTTCTATTGCTTTTCCATAAAAATGTGAATAACATGACATAATTACCATTAAATATTTTGAAAATATACTGATATTAAATTTTGGGTATATTGCCCACAATATCAACTTAATAACTCCACAAGGTCAGAGAGGACACCTACCATGTACTTGATGATACTTACCACATTCTTGATGATCTCGTCCTTGCCATCCTGTCTCTGGACCTTCAGCAGATGGTAGCAGAAATCAAAGAGGTCGAAGCGCCGCTGCTGGCCCAACAGCACGATGATGGCACAGCCAGCCCAGTTTAGTCCATCCCCAAAACACTGCCTAAACACAAACACAGTTGCACCACAGTATGCTCAGTAGACTCCAACCTAACATTCCTAAAACCTCAATCGCACATAAGATCACTGTAAGAAGTACAGGGTGTATCATGTGGAACACTCACTAATAATGACTTTTAATGCTTAGTTGTTTTTTTTTGGGTTTGTGTCTCTGCCAATGTTATGCTAATTTAAATGACATACTCTGCGGTGAACTCGTGTGTGCCCACTGGGATACAGTAGACAAACTGCATGGCGCTCCAGAGCCGGTGGAACTCCATGCACTCGTCCACGTGCATGACACCGTTGCTGGGTGGTGGTCCACGCCACACGCTGTCTTGCAGAAAGCTGCGGATGCGTGTGAGGATGACCTCGAACATTGACAAGCCGCAGCACAGCCTCTCCTTGGTCAGCAGGTCTCCCTCTCGTGCTATAGCAATTTGCTGTCAGGAAGATTGGCATATAAATACCGTGCACTAAAAACAAGCAGCTTGAATTTTTGTATCACATATTTCACTTTCCATGTCGAGTGACATCACTAATGCCAGACCCATTACAACCTCTGAACAGATGTTTGTGTCTCACCTGTGGAGTGCCAAGTCTCTCAATGAGAGGAACCAAGTGCAGAGGAGCATACTTGGCTTCCAGCCTCTTCATCCTCACCTCCAACCTCTCACCCTCTACAGACCAAGCAACAGCATGGGATAAGGCTCAGCATTCGAAACGGCTTTACTGATCTCAGCAAGAGGAGAGTGTAATTATTCATAATCTGTGTTGTTCTTCACCTTTGATGTAGACTCTGGGGAGAATGTTCTGGAATGGAGCTGCATGAAGGAGGTCACAGACTTCTTCCTGGGACTAAAATGAAAACAAACCACCAGAGAAACCTAGTGAGCAACAAAACTGCTTAACGAAGCAGTTCCTGGTTCCACTGTGAAATTACAGAAACCACACAAACAGCAGTGTAGAAATTGGATGCCATCCAATGATGATATACTGTACATATGATGTAAAATCTGTGTAAATCCTTGGTGCACACAGAGGACAAAACTTGGCTTTAAGCCGTAACTACAGTCCAGCTTTAGAAGTTTTTTTTTTTTTTTGTTGCCACATTTTTGCCAGTTTATTAGATACACCTACCTTATAGTTATACCCACTGATCAGTTTATCAGGTACACCATAGGTCACTGTGTCGTATATAACACAGTAGCCCATCTTTTGCAGTCTCTACACCAGCCATCAGTGTAAAAGAAGTACCACAGGACCATCAATAAGCAGATATTATTTAGACGGTGTTTCACAGTGACAAATACGTAGTAGTTGCATGTTAGTGTGTATGTGGTGATCATACGAGTGGATCAGACACAAATGCTGCTGGAGATTTTAGGCGCTGTATATTCTTACACTTATACATTATTATACACAGACTTTGTCAGTACACCATGCCATGGAGGTGTACAGTTACACCATGCACAATTTGTGTTGATCATCCTCTAACCCCTCCTATGAGGGACCATTTCCACTGATGGTTGGAGTAGAGAGCGGTTGCCAAACTGTACATAGCAGCAGATGGAGTATAGTCAGTAATTATATATTTGCAAAGAGCAACTTTAAGGTAACTCTAAATGTTATCATGGCGGAGTGTATATACAATGTGGGTGTACCTAATAAATTAACAGCTTGGTGTATATCAGCCATACATATTATGTAATGATTAGGTTAGGAAATGCTATTTAATTGTATAGCTTCGGGAATTTGAGCAGTGATTAAAACACACTAACTCTCACAGGCAGGCAGAATCATTAGTTGGTAGATAACAACAAACTTGACTATAACATAACATACAGAATTTATGCAATTGGAGGAAATGGATCCTGGATTAAATTACATGATGTGATTAATTTTAGTGAAATGAGGGCACACTGACTTTGTCATGTCACTTCAAACACAATAATAAACCAAGCAATGAGCAGATTTGTGCCCTGTGCAGAACGGTGTCAATGAGAGATCAGCGTGCAGTGATCGGCTGTCACAAAGTACACTTCAAAAAAAAGATACATTAAACACGGAAACAAAAGGCAAGCATCAGATTAATACAATTGATTGAATAGCAAAGTGCATGAGTGCAAGATCAGTGCATCAGAGCAAGACATTCACGAGCAGCCAGAAAGTGTTCCATACTGCCATGGATTCGGAAGAAGAATTTCTCTTTATTTAGTGGTATGTGGGGCTGGTTTCAAAAATGATCAGCACCGCTGCAATTCATACTTTGTGATACGTGCGCTTGAGAGCATAACAGCAATTAGAGTCTCTAACTGCATTGTCTAACTAGGCTGGAGACCCTTGTAGAGGGATTGGGGTGCACGCCTGTACGCAGAGCCATTATATCGTTAGGTTTGTGCGTGTGGACTTCCAACTTCAATTCAGACCAACTTTCGAACGTGAAGAACCACATAAAATGTGTAAATCTAAAACTAAGATATTTGGGCTCTTTTTTCTATGCTTTATCATCTTTATTTGTTACATACACATTATAGTAAAGTGAAATTCACTTCTTCGCTTTCAGTATTCCAGCTTGTTAAGAATATGGCACCCCTGGAGCAGACAGGGTTTTGGCACTTGCTCAAGGGCCCAGCAGTGACAGCTTGGTGGTGCTGGGGCTTGAACCCCGACCATCTGATCAGTAGCCCAGAGCCTTAACCACCCACTGTGTCACCATTGCCCTAGCTCTGTTTTTCCCTTCTCACTATGTAGAGGGACAGAGTGCTCATGGGTCCAATACCCTAGCAAACTTCCAACTGTTTCCGACATGAATTGTTTTTGTTATGGTTGATCTAAAACGCCTTGCAGTATTGCTCTGTTTCTAGAAAGAATCTTAAGAGATGTGGCAAAATAGTGACCCTCCATGCTACTGAGAAGTAGCAAGATTAATTAAAAATAAATAACATTTATAGCTGCCAACTAAATCTCCTATTGTATGTGCACGATACTGCTTCAATGCTTTTGGTATTTTATTATGTTCTGTCCAAAAATTAGATGTGGTTTTTCATCATTTGGTGAACAAAGCATCCACAAATAGAAATTCATGTTTTTATAATCACCATTGTAAAATAATTGTTGCAACCCTTGTTGAACGACATGAAACTAACTTTGCTTAGTCAGTTGTCTGGGGACCGTGATCACCTTATCGTTGAATCCATGGCAGAATAGGACACCAGGAACAATATGTAAAATGAAACAAAGCGACAGCGACCAGAGACGGTGTGCTATTGGTCTTTGTGTGGTTTTGTTACATGAGTTAGACCTAATTCCTTACCACCTTTGGTTGTTGCCAGCGTGTAATGAGAAATAAAGTTGCGTTTTAGAGGCAGATGGCAGCACTATCTTCTACTGACACATCATTGGCATCCACACAGTAATGAAACACACACACACACAAATTAATCATTGTACACATTGTCCAGGGTGACAATTAAGTACAATGCATCAGGAGAAAATATTGATTTCCAGCTCAAATCAAGGGAAAGAATTACTCAGTACAGGGAATTGGTCCTGTAGGCTGGGAATTTCCCTTTCCATTCAGAGTAGCAGTGTAGTACAGTACTCGTGAAAACCCACTAACAGATGCCAAGAATTTCAGTCTCCTACAAAGCTATAAGAAACTCTCCCACAAAAGAGAATTGACTTTTGTGGAAAAAATGCACAGAGTGCCTAAACCAAAATGTGTCAAACAGACTGTATATTGCAATGAGCCACAGACGGACAGGGAACTTAAAAGGAAGGAAATAGAGACACAGAAACATGACAGGATAGAGCTGAGTGATAAGTAAAAAAAAAAATTATGCATTTTAAAGAAATTCCTATGACACATTTATCATGAAAATATTATACAATAGAAAATCCAGAATTATACACAATATTATATTTCAGTAAAATCTTTATATCTAAAAATAGTAATTTAAAAAAATGCTGTGTAAGATTTAAAAGAAACCTATAATAATAAATATAATAATTTAATATTTTACACAGTCTAGCCTTGAAGCTAACAAACAGGAAACAAAGTGAAATGTACAGAATGTGTAGCTTCCTACCAGTGCTTGCTCAATAAGGAGGCAGAAGAGGATTGCATTGCCAACCTCCCTTAGGCTCTGAAACACATCAGTCTTCAGCTCAGCGTATTCAATTATATCTTTGAGCTGGTGGTGGAAAAACTCCAGGATACCTGAAAACACACATAATAAATAAAATACCACATAAAATACCACATAATAAATAATGAGAACTGTAAAGGACACAAGAAAATGAATTTTAAGAGATCACAAGTCCACAGTAGCTTCTGCTTAAAAAAAACACTGCATTTAAGGAAAACCTTAGAACTACTAACGAGTCTTTAAATTGCTGGCATTCATCTTGATAATCACAGAACCAAAGCAGATTTTCACACTTCGGCTTGTTGGTTGTTATTATTATCGTGAAATTGATGTAGATGAAAAATAAAGATGACAGCTGTAATCGGAGACAGTGAGCCATCTTACCTGGCGATCCATACTCATGGCGAGGCAGACGGCAGATCTTAGGCATCACCTCTATCAGGGTCTTCACATACTGAAGAATGGTGCCCTGGAGCTGAATAGCACAGCAGGAGACACACCGAAATAACATGATGTAGAGTCAAAAATAGACATGGGCCTAATGCAAGCTGCTTATATACAGATAAATTACTATAGATGAGAAAATGATATCCTGTTGACAGTGACTGTTAAATGATCACTACCAAGCTCTTGACAATTTTCAGCAGCTCCTCCATCACTACAGCGATGCCCTGGTAACCAAGGAGACGGCAGATGGTTTTGAAATGCGGGGGACCCACAAAGTTCCTGTAGGAACTGTAGATGTGGGAGTATGCAATGTTCAGAGGCTGTAAACCAGAGAATGACATCATTTCACACATTCCACCTCCTCAAACAGCACATCACATGGAAACAGTTTTATCTGACATAAAAAAAAAAAAAAAATCACATTGCAAAACGAATAGTATATACAGTACTGTGCAAAAGTCTTAGGCACATGCCACATGCCTTCAAAAAATTATGAAATTAACTGTTTCTATATAAAACTACTATAAAGAGCAGTAAACAGTAATAAACTAAAATAAGTCAATATTTGGTGTGACAACCCTTTGCTTTTTAAGACAATACATCAGTAGTCTCAGGTACAATTTGTGCAGTTTTATAAAGAGTTTGAAGAATCTACTACAGTTCTTCTGAAGACTTTGACTGTTGTACTTGCTTCTTGACTTTTGCACACAAAACCCAGCAGCCTTCACTATGCTGTTTGTCTGAAACTGTCTGTTATATGTAATATGTTGCTTTCTTTACTGACATACAAACATTTTTCTGTAACATTTAATTTTTTATTAGCAAAGTAATGTGTGGAAATCTAAAATGTGTTTGTACGGACTCAATAATGCAGAAGTCATAAAATAAACATCTATAACTACATAAAAACTGTACTAAAAAATAGGGTGCCTAAGCCATTTGAACATAGGCATGTAGGTTTTTGCCATATTGAGATATAATGAGTATAATGAAACAGCAGTCAAACATTTATCCAGATATACCTTTTCCTAATTAAGTAATTATTACAAATTATCACTCCAGAAATGAAATGTCTGAGTATAGATGGAGAATTATGGCAGTAATTCAACATACTAGTTAACTTCATATAACTACGTATATTCCTTTAATATTTGTTTTCCTTTTTGTGTTTAGGTGATAAAATCTCACAACCCTATGAACAGTTTTGAAGCTCATTTGACAAAAAAAGGCCATATGACTTGTATAAACTTATATAATTTGATCTAATTTTATCTCATTTTAGTAAACTAGATGCAGTATGCTTCTGAACAGCTTTTTAAACTAGCTTTTTAAACTTATAATTAAAACATAATTAGAAAAATGTATTTATTCAGTCTACCACGGGTAAATTCCTATTATTATACTGATGTTTAGTAATCGCAATTTTTTTTTTGAAACATGAAAACTATGTTTCCAGGGGCTTTAAGGTTTTATTATGCTAAGCATTTTACATAATTGATGTTCATACAGGTGGAACAGTGCTAAAACCTACCTTAGAGCCATACAGGTAGTAAGGCTGAACGTTGGCAGGCTTATCACGCTGAGGCTCTTGGGTAAAGGGAATTGCTGTGCGCACAAACCTGCCCCACAGTATAAAACACAATGAACAGGATAATACAACTGATATATTCATGTATAATTATTATATCCACAGTGAATCTGCACAGACCGGTTGGTGGAGCCATTGTAGCAGTAGTTTGGCAAGAAGTCAAAGTTGAGCTCCCAGAAGACGTGCAGTGTGATGCGGCCATACGGAGCAGACACGTTGTGGTTGGCTTCCCGGAACATGGCGTCAAAGCTGTCCAGGGTCATGTGTTTGGACAACAGCCGATGAGTCAGTCGATTTATTTCCAGCAGCCACTCGAGCTCCTGGAAAATACATACATGCACAGTACAGATGAGAATCATATTGATGCTTTCACAAAACACCATGTGGAATACACTCATTCTTTAGTGCACTGCTTTTACCACTATAGATGTGAGGTCTTCACTCTCAAAGCGGCTGATGGCATGGTCCAGGGATTTGTACATGGCTGCTGAGATCCTCTGAGTGATCAGTCTGTTCAGGTCAATGGAACGACCCAGGAGCTGTGAACACACGTGCACAGGAAAGAACATACGATCTGCCATAGTCAGCAAAACCTTACTTCAATGCCAACAGAACAAGAAAATTTAGATTTAAAGTATTAATATGCTCAAAGGACATGGAAGTTCAACCCCTGTATGTGAACGAAGGCTATACCTGGACATGTCTCTGTTTCAGCAGTGTCTCGTAGCGGTTAGAGGGGGGATAAGGGATAATCACACCATAGTTCTTACATTCTGCCCGGAAGCGCTTGTCCAAGAGAACACTGAGACAAACACATTTACATATTCAAAATAACCGAGTTTAAAGCTTGAATACATATTCAATATTAAACCAGTTGTTGAATCGACAGGTAAATGAGGTATAATGATTGCTCACCTTCCAGCCATCGCTTTATAGTAAGCAAATATTTGATCAGCCAATTTGTATACAAACTGATCAAAACACAGGTTCACCTAGACAAATTGACCATCGTTGATTAATTACAATCTCTGAAATAAAATAGGTTGAAATGTCTAAATTATAATAGCATGCTAAGAAAGATGTAAGACTCTACCTCAGCCTCTATCTCATCGTAGAGGAACTGTTTCTTGAACTTGGTTAGAGCGTAATATCCACTGTCATTATAAAGATCCAAAGGATACAACACATATCTGAAAAAAACCAAACAAAAAAAAACAAACAGTAAAATATGCATTAGAAATACATTAAAAATAAGCATCCTTAATGCCTGCTTTTCACTGCTTCCAACAAATGACAGACGAGAGAGCGGAAGTCATTCATTTTCAGTGCAGAGTTGCAGGGGTGCTAAAGACGTCACAGACTGTCTGTGGGTGAAGAATCTTTGGAAGGCTGTGGATGTGTTGAAGATTTTCATTCTGTGCAGGATGTAACCATGTTACCGGAAGTAATATATTTTCTTTGAAAATACACGCATTTATTTTGCATTTAAAATTCCACATTTTCTTCATATTCATACATCTTTTAGTAAAACAGATGTTATTAATCAAACTGAATAATATGTTTGTTACAAGGCATTTTGTTGTGAAAAGCTAGCCAGCTGGTTAGCTAATTAACAATGCTATAGCTTGGACTCCATACAAATACAGTAGCTACCTTGTTACCACATTTATACACATAAACTCTATATTTGTTGAACTTTTGAAATGAAACTTTTTCACATTTCAAACTACACATTTTATGTAGGCCACAAATATCCATACATTTTCTCTAAGCATCATATTTCGTATTCACGTTTCTATATGTCACATAATAAAGGACAGGGATCTGCCAATGCTAATATTAGTCTCTCTCCCCCAGGCTCGTCTGTGACCGATGACTGTATAACAATGAACAAAATGTAAAGGACTTCCTTTACAGGTATAAGACAGGATGCAAAAACGAAATATGTGAGTGTATGAATGTCTGCAGCACTTACTCCATCATGGAGGGTTCTTTGGTCTCCAGAATATGGTCAGTGAGGATCCAGGGCATGGACATCTCAATGGGGAACTGGATACGACGACCCATGGTGAGCTCCAGGAAGAACTCTCGGAACCAAAGCTGCGACAGGTCACAGCACTGCTGAAGGGCCTCTGAGAATCAATTATGACAAGGGTATTTCATGACTGATATTCAGGAAACCTTTACAGCAATACAGTGTTAAAGAGGCTCTGCATAAAACAAAATGGTATGCAAGGCTGTACATGTACTCTTTTGAGAGCTAGACATACGGGTTTTAATGCTTTTGTATTAGTATGAAAGTGATTTCTCACCACTGAAGTTGAGGAGATGGGTGTAGAAGAAGGAGTGCTTATGGAAGTCCTCTATGGCCTGAACTATTGGGCCATCCAGGCTGCTGCGTAGGGTCTTCTTAGAGCCGCTCTTGTCTGCGATCAGAGACTCAAGCATGGTTCGCACCATGTACAGCTGCAAAGGGGCAAAATCGTTTTAAATAATTCTATAACACTTCTAGACAGCTGTTATGCCATCCATAAGCAGTAGATATGTGAAAAGAATATCTTCAGTGTAACTGACCTGTGTGCTTGAGGGGCCAACTGCACGGCGGGGCACTTTGATATCGAAACCTCCTTTGGGGTCCTTCTCTCCCCTTAGACAAGGGTCATTGGGTGGCTCCCTGCCTCCCTCCCAGTCACAGATGGTCTTCCGAATGGCCTGTAGAACGCTGTGAGCACAAACGGCAATGTTGCAACCATGTGGATGGAAGTCTTGCTCTCATTCAGAGTCATTAAAGAAATTTAGCAAGCACATGGCCATCTTGCACTGAAGCACTGCATTTTATAGTGTATAGTGCTGTATAATGCTTTCCAGTGGATTGTGACAATCTTCAATGTGGATGGATTAACATCTAACTGCTCATGTTTCCTGTCCACCTTTATATTCACTAGTTCATACACAAGAAAGCCAACAAAAGGTCTAACGCTGATTGTAGATGTGGCATTTGCAGGCTACAATCAATTTCCTGGTCTATGGGTCCTTTTCACAACCAAGTATGAAACATGGCAATTTTATTTATATTGGTGTCCCGTTTAAATTTGGTCTCTAAAATGAAGAGACTATGTATCAATATATTGGGTTCACCCTACATACATACATACATATATATATATATATATATATGTATGTATGTGTGGGTGTGTGTGAATATATATATATATATATATATATATATATATATATATATATATATATATATATACATATATATACAGTGGATATAACAAGTCTACACACCCCTGTTAAAATGCCAGGCTTCTGTGATGTAAAAAAATGAGACCAAGATAAATCATTTCAGAACTTTTTCCACCTTTAATATGACCTATACCTTTTCAACTCAACTGAAAATCAAACTGAAATATTTTAGGTTGGGCGAGTAAAGATAAAAAAAACAAAATAATGTGGTTTCATAAGTGTGCACACTCTCTTATAACGTGATGTGGCTGTGTTCAGAATTAAGCAATCACATTCAAACTCATGTTAAATAGGAGTCAGTACACACCTGCCATCATTTAAAGTGCCTCTGATTAACCCCAAATAAAGTTCAGCTGTTCTAGTAGGCTTTTCCTGACATTTTCTTAGTCGCATCTTACAGCAAAAGCCATGGTCCACAGAGAGCTTCCACAGCATCAGAGGGATCTGATTATTAAAAGGTATCAGTCAGGAGAAGGGTTCAAAAGAATTTCCAAGGCATTAGATATACCATGGAACACAGTGAAGACCATCATCATCAAGTGGAGAAAATGTGGCGCAACAGCGACATTACCAAGAACTGGACGTCCCTCCAAAATTAATGAAAAGACGAGAAGAAAACTGCTCAGCGACATTAAAGGAGCTGCAGGAATTTCTGACAAGTACTGGCTGTGTAGTACATGTGACAACAATCTCCCATATTCTTCATATGTCTGGGCTATGGGGTAGGGTGGCAAGACGGAAGCCTTTTCTTACAAAGAAAAACATCCAAGCCCAGCTAAATTTAGCAAAAACACATTTGAAGTCTCCCAAAAGCATGTGGGAAAATGTGTTATGGTCTGATTAAACCAAGGTTGAACTTTTTGGCCATAATTCCAAAAAGTATGTTTGGCGCAAAAAGAACACTGCACATCACCAGAACACCACCATACCCACAGTGAAGCATGGTGGTGGCAGCATCATGCTTTGGGGCTGTTTTTCTTCAGCTGGAATTGGGGCCTTAGACAGTTCCAAATACCAGTCAATACTGGCACAAAACCTTCAGGCTTCTGCTAGAAAGCTGAAGATGAAGAAGAACTTCATCTTTCAGCATGACAACGACCCAAAGCATACATCCAAATCAACAAAAGAATGGCTTCACCAGTTTTGGAATGGCCCAGTCAGAGCCCAGACCTGAATCCGATTGAAAATCTGTGGGGTGATCTGAAGAGGGCCGTGCACAGGAGATGCCCTCGCAATCTGACAGATTTGGAGTGTTTTTGCAATGAAGAGTGGGCGAATACTGCCAAGTCAAGATGTGCCATGCTGATAGACTCACACCCAAAAAGACTGTAATAAAATCAAAAGGTGCTTCAACAAAGTATTAGTTTAAGGGTGTGCACACTTATGCAACCACATTATTTAGTTTTTTTTATCTTTACTCGCCCAACCTAAAAGATTTATATATATATATATATATATATATATATATATATATATATATATAAAAATAATGTATGTCACTGTACTGTAAAAATTACTTACAGACTGAACTGTAGCAGCCACATTCCATTTTCACATTTTCAGAGACATAGCCATGAAAATGGGAACACACTAATCTTACCTGATTAGGACATTCTTCTTCTTGCGCACAGCCTGCCTCAGCGGCTCTCTCAGAGTGACCTGAGCAAAGTCCTGCAGCGCAGCATAGATCGTGTTCCTGATGGCCTGGTTAAACACGCTCTCCATGCGGCCCATCAGCACCTGCAGGCCTTTGATCATGGCAATCACTTCCACCAGGGCAAATTTCTCCTCACTGGTATAGTTATAGCGTGTAGCACGCTCATACTCCTCAGCTGTGCCAGGACAGTCCTTATTGCAGAACTTATCAGTGGGGTGCACGAGTTTCCATGAGTACTGGAATAGGAAGGGAGACAGAAGAGACAAAAAGAGAACAAAAATAAATCCTAAATATAAACCACATAAGAAAGAACTGGCTAGAGACAAAAAAATGCAACTGCTGTATCTATGCTTTAAGGCATGCATGTGCTCTGTGTATCTCTCTCTCACACACACACACACACACACACACTCACTTACCACCTCCATGACATGAGTACTCCACTTGGAGAGGAGCTGCAAACCTCGGAGAGCCAGATCAAACAGCTCCCTGTACTCCTCGTCAGACTTCTGGCTGTCCAAGCCGGAGCCTGTAACCACCTCACTATTACTGTAACGTGCCAACTCTGAGATGAAGCGGATGTGGTCATCTCGGATCTGAACCATCTGCTCACACAGGTTATACTGCGGACTAATACTGCTCTGGGTGCAAGTCCACCTGGGGAGTTAAATGACCAATGAAGAAGATTGAAAAATATGCATCAAGGGGAATATATCATTCCTGTCTGTCCCTAACGAAACTAACACGGATCTCTGAGAAGCACAACAAGCTACTTCTGAAATAAACAGCAGTATGAACTCTTATCAGTACAGAAGATGATCCATTAAAGTAGTGGTGTATAACGAGCACATGTCTTTAACAGAAACAGTAAATTGTAGTATAACAACTTATGTGTATTTGTGAGCTATTAGCACTCCTTTGAATAATGTTTTCAGCACCATCGGCTTTAAGGTTAGCTCTCATGTCAACGTTAACATGCTTGTCTTGCTTGTGAAGAATGCATGCACGCACTGACGACTTTTGTTTCAATAAATGAGTCACTATAAGGGAGCAATGGCATTTAGGATATATTTATTCTTACTCCTTTTAAGAAATTTTGAACTTACTTTGACTTGTTCTCCTCATAATGGGCGCTTGTCTCGATGTACCGAGACAGCTCAATCTGCATGTCACCAAACAGAGGCACGACCTGGAGCTGTGGAGGCATTTCAACACATATTAACAAATTCAACTCAAGAGGCATATTTTTTGAGTGAGTTCTGTTAACTATACATTTCAAACCAACCTTGAAGAACTTGTCGATTTTACTGAGGTTTATTCTCTTCTTGGCATCCAGCTTGTAGATGTTGCTGACGTTTCCATCCATTAAATAAAGCCCAAACCCCATCACCTGTAAGGCAGGGTACAATCACAAATAGGTAAGCACAAATCTCCTCAGCAGCATTTTCCCACAAGATTGATGGGCCACAAAGGGCAGTGGCAGAAGATGAAGGGTAGGCATGGCACCTTGAGCAGCATGTGTTTCTCACTGGGTGTCAAGTACATCTTATTCTCATAGTAGTCCACACAGATGTTAACAATGTCTGCCAGGAGCTCCTCATAGCCAGGGATCACCTCTAGCTGCTGATGCAGACACTGTAAGCAAACAGATCATTAAACCTTTCAGACCTACATTAAGATATCTTTTGCATACTTTTGAACAAACATTGCCAATTTTGATGGTAACAGTATTGTAGTGTATATAGTACTATATTTTATATAAAGTATTGTGTATTCCCAGCAGAACCTCAGCTATGTGACAACTCCTCTACACTTCAATAAAACCTTTGAATAAGACATTCAGGCTGGCTAGAGTTCAACCTACCTGAGGTAGAAGATTAAAACATGAGATTAAACGATCACTCTGGGCATCAGTAACAAAGATAATGGATGAAAACTGATTCATATACAAAATGATAAAGGGAGCAATGTACCAGGTAACAGTTATAGGCAACACACCCCATATTTGCAGTTTCACAAGATAAAAACAGGTCTCAGATCTTATCATGCAAAAGTCTAAAAAAATCTGAAATTTACCTGTGTGATTCTATTGTGATTGGCCAGGAACATGGAAAGGTTTTGGGATTCTTGGATAGACTGTGGGTCAGCCATCTTTCTGAGGAACTGAGCAGCTCTACAAGAATAAAACAGTTACAGGAAAAAATACAGGCTTCCGAATGGCACGAAAGTAATTACCGCTCTAAATCTAAAAATGATTTAGTGCAGGACCATTTCTGTCATACCTTTTGTAAGCAGAGTGGTCATTCTTCACACTGCACTTCATGTTCTTGAGCTCGTCCAGAACAGCGAACATGTTAATGAATTTGCCCAAGGTAAGCAGGTAAGCCTCAGACACAAAGTCTTTCCTGCGCTCAGCGTGGCACAGACGCTTTACCTCACTACAAAAACGCTCAATTGCCTTACGCTAGAACAGAGAACCATAAATGTTACCTTTCTGGACCATATAAAATCCCCACACTCAGCCTCACAAGGGATTTCTACATTCTTTTAGAAGAGATAGATGTGTAGATGTGTAGGACTAAAATTTACATGTGAATACTGAATATTAAATAAGAATGAAAAAGACTAACTGCTAAAAGGTTCCTTTCTTACTTGGAAGTACATGAACTTCATGAGCTTGGTGACCTCAGGTTCCAGCACCTCCACAGTCTTCTCGTAGATCTCCACTCTGTTGGGCTGTTCGTTACATTTCACCTAAGACCCGCAAGGCGGTAATATCACAGCATAAAGTTAGAAGGAAAGTGATATATTTGATATATATTTGATATATATTGAGGTCTGGCAAGTTCAGGTAAAAATTAGGAACTTGTGGCTACATACTGTCCAGTTAAAGGAACCTGTTATAAGATATCACTTACACAAAATTATAGCACATTTTACTAAAATGTAGGGGTAGAGAAAATTCAGTTAAATGAAAAACAAATGTGTCATGTGTTAAATCAAATTTCTAAAGATTCTATGTACCAGGTATATGATTATTGGTAAAAGGCTTCCTGTGTACCTGGGGAATGGCTCTTGAGCAGCTTCTCCAGGTGTACAGCATGACAGCGTATTCATGTCCCTCCTCCAGCATTTCATTCTGAAGACAAAGTCACTGATTATAAGAGGGCAATGATAAGGGAGATGTTGCAGGGCATCACACACACACACGAGAAGGCCTGTTCTTTGTAGTTTAGCTCTGTTAACTGTTAGAAATCTACATATATGTATGTACTTAACCAACATGGCAACAATGGCAGCAATGATACAAACTTGACCAACATTAGCCTTACATTATGTAGAGTGTTGGTTAAGTTTGTATATTTTTATATGTATTTCTAATACTTTATCGTTTTTATAGTAACAACTCAGTAACAGAGACTGTTACAGCCAGAACTACTGTCAGAGCTGCTGTTAAATTAATTAACACCTTCTGACCATTTAGATTCAAGAGTTCAACAGTGCTGTGGTATAAGGCGAAAATATCATAATACCTGAAGATATTTTCACATTACTCAACTTATAATATTTAAGTTTGCTAATGAAGTGCAAGTAAATCATTAACACTGCATTTTAAAAACATAACGATAAAAAATCACCTACTCAGCACTGAAAGTAGCAATGGAGGTCAGTGTCATGTATGTATTTACGATACCCACTATACATCTATGTTTCAGTATGTTTTTTAAACATTTAGTGTCTAGTATCTGAAGAATACTTGAGTAAATGATTCTGCTCACATTCTCAGTTTGGTGAAGCCTCCGGTGACAGTTAATGAAAGCAGCTTTGTGCGTGCATCAGATGCTGTGCTTTTTATCATGCAGCTGCCATGGTCACATGACCTGTGTTCAACTATGCAGTAGCACAAAAAACGCCGCTCTCTACTCACCATGCTGGAATGGACTGTGGCCTGTTCAATGTATCGGGCGATACCAGTCACAAAAGCATTTCTGTCCTCAAAGTTGGTATCGAAATTTGCCTGGTTGAAAAGACAAGCATTTCTTTATACATACAGGTCTAAACATAGACTAGTTATACAGACATATCATATCTAGATATGACATGATGTTGCATGATATATCATTCTAAAAGATATTTCTAATTCTTTCCTGGCATTTAAGACATCTTTAAGACCATTATACAAAGTTGGCAGTTTATTAGGTACACCTATCTAGTAGGGGTGTAGCAATAAAGATATGGTATCGTATCAATCAAGACAAGGCTCTTGACTCGATACATCTGAGTATCAAACAATACAATCAACAGACTGCATAATCAAGCAGGCTATTCATCACAAAACACTGCACATTTTACATGAAATGTGATACACATTTAAACTTAATCAGGCCCACACTTCCCTGTTTTTCACAAGCTAACAGCAATAGTTATGGTCAGCAGCAAGCAGGAACTGAAAGATTGTCGTACTTATGATGTTGACAACCAGCAGATGGTTAACCGAAACTTTACAGTGTGCCAAATGAATGGAATTTTTAAGTTTGTCTATGATTAAACGTCTATTATCGAGTGGTGTGTTCCGCCTCCTTTGGTTTCTGAATGGCATGGACTTTCCTGGGTGTAGATTCTACAAGATGTTGGATCTACTGAAAACTGAACAGCTGCATGTCTTGTCATGCTGCATGCAGACCTTTTCACCTGATCCCAAAGATGTTCAATAGGGCTGAGAGCCAATTACTGTGCAGCCCACCAAAGCAATGAAAAATTCTTTGTGCTTTCAATGACTCCCGTAACTAGCAAGAGAGAGAGAGAGAGAGAGAGAGAGAGAGTGATACCGCTTGGTAGAGTTTGTGAGACATGCCCACACACACACACATGCCAAGAAGCGTGAACCTGAACCTGATGGAGCCGTTTTCTGTTATTGTGCTGTTTTTGTTTTTTTTGCAAGTGCGCTGAAAAGTGCAGATTGAATAAACGTGAACCAAGAGCTCGGCTAATGTTCTGCCTGCCTCCTGAGTCTTCCTCCACACTCTCAGATACCAGGGTTTTATGGTGGTGGTGAAACCCAGGATCTGGCAAGACTCCGATGCAGCCAGGGAAGCCTCCCCCCTCTAAAGAAGCTAAAGAAGAGACGACCCAGTTGTTGGTACCAAAAAGCCATAGGGAACTTCTGTTCCAGGCGGTTCACTATAATCCCATGGCTGGGCATTTGGGGCAGGAAAAAATCCTAAACCCCCCAACGGCTTATTTTTATTGGCAGGGCATTCGCGGCAATGTTCGCAAGTGGTGTGCAATGTCAGCTGGTGAATCCCACCCCACTCCAAAAGCGCCACTCTGCCCATAATCCTTGATTAAGGTCCCCTTCGAAAGAATTGGCATGGACCTCGTTGGGCCATTAGAAAGACGCACACAAGGATATAGCTTTGTGTTAGTCCTGGTGGATTATGCAACACGATATCCGGAAGCAGTGCCTCTGCACAATATCTCAGCACGCAGTGTTGCAAAGGCACTCTTCCGTGTTATCTCCTGAGTTGGGATCCCGAGAGAGATCCTGACTGACCAGGGCACCACGTTAACGTCATGGATTAAATCGATTGACATCAGTGTTTACTATTTGTAACTTCATTCAAGAGGATGCATGAAAGTGGGATAAGTGACACAAGCCCCTTTTATTTGCAGTATGAAAGGTCCCGCAAGCCTCCATGGGGTTTTCATCATTCGAATTATTTAATGGGCACAAGCCACGCAGCGTCTTAGACGTCATTATGCACTTCAAATATACCACCTCAATCTCCTGAAACCATTTAGATAGGCAGTTCCTGTGGCACAATTCACCCCGGGCCCCTGTGGAGACCACCGTCTCACTGTCCCAGAGAGCACAGGTTAGCTGATAGCAACAGGAATTTTCAGATGTGTTTTCAACTCTACCCGGTCGTACGAACCTCATATAGCACCACATTGAGACTCCTCCAGGTGTGGTGGTACGTAGACGCCCATAATGGTTACCTGAAGACAAAAAAAATGTGGTTCGGGATGAACTCAAGGCTATGCTTAACATGGGAGTAATTGAGGAGTCCCACAGTGATTGGAGCAGCCCGTGGTCTTGGTGCCCAAGATCGATGGGTTGGTCCGTGTTTATGTGTATTTTAGAAAAAGCAGTGCAGCGTCTAAATTTGACACATACCCGATGCCTTGCATTGATTAACAGCTCGATCAGTCAGGTGTGGCTCGCTTTTATTTGACACTGGACTTAACCAAGGGGTATTGGCAGATTACCTTGACTCCAATATCTTGAGAAGAAACTGCCTTTTCCATTCTGCTTGGGTTACAACTATTTGTCAATCTTAGGTTTGGGTTGTTTGGAGCACCAGAGATGTTTCAATGTCTCATAGACAGAATCCTCCACCGCACAATGCATATGCCACTGCTTATTTACATGACATAATCATTTATAGTAATGATTGGCAGCAGAATTTTCAACATCTGAGGGCTGTCCTGAGATCCTTGGGATGGGCAGGACCCAGAGCAAACTCAAAGAAGTGTGCAATTGGACAGGTGGAAGTATGGTATCGCGGCTCCCACTTGGGCCCCGATGGACAGGTGCATCCCAAAAATTGATAAAACAGCAGCAATTGGACCCAAGACCAAAAAAGGGGTGAGGCAATTCCTGGGGCTGGCTGGCTATTATCTGAGGTTTGTACCTAATTTTTCAGATGTCACCAGCTGAAAAAGGGAGGGCCAGATCCAGTCCAGTGGATGGAGCCATGCCAGCATTCTGGCCTTCTGCCAGGGAAAAGCAGTTTTGTGTGGGGGTGAGCTGTTGCATTCTCCTGACTTTTCTCTCCCTTTTGTTTTGCATACTGATGCATCAGACAGAGAGAGGAGTGTCCCGTGATGTACATCAGCCAGAAGCTCTCTGTATTAGAGACCAACTACATTACAATCAAGAAGGAGTGTCTGGTCATTAAGTGGGCAGTCCTCACCCTCCGATACTACCTATTGGGGTGCCCTTTTACTCTCTGTTCCAATCACAATCTCCAATGGCTCCACCGCATGAAGGATGCCAACGCATGGATCACTTATTAGTATCTGGCACTTCAGACATTCAAATTCGAGGTGGCCCAGATGGGGGCACAGATGGTGGTGGTGAATTACCTCTCCCGTGAGGGAGGAGTCAGCTGCAGGCCAGACAGGGGATGGTCGGTGGGGGGGGTATTTGGCAGCGGGGGCATGGTGGAGCATCAGCTGGATGGAGAGGAGGCGGGTCGAACCGGCAGGTAACGCGTGATGATTCTCACCTGTGTCTTGTTACCGCCAGTCTACTTATTTGTGTCTCTTTGTGCTTTGAGTGACTCCCGTAACCAGCGAGAGAGAGAGAGAGAGTGAGTGAGAGATACCGCCTGGCAGAGCTTGCGAGACGCGCACACACACACAAACACACACACACACACACTAAGGAGCGTGAACGTGAACCTGATGTCGCAAAAGCTGTCATGGAGGGACTATTTTTGTAGAGTTTTTTGAAAGTGCACTGAAAAGTGCGGACTGAATAAATGTGAGCCTGGAGCTTGGCTAAAGTTCTGCCTGCCTCCCAAGTCTTCCTCCACACTCAGACACCAGGGTTTTACAATGTCCCTTATGACACAGTGCACTATCACATTACACAGTCTACTGATCCTTCCATCAACATGATGAAAAAGAAACCTGAAATTGTCCTACCAGGCAAGTTTGTTTTTTTTTTTTAACTGCTTTTTACTCCTGTGACCACTGGAGACACACTTTTTTAACTTCACAGACAAGAAGATAATACTCCATGGTTGAATTTGCATATGATTTTCCTGGTTTTGTCTGTCTGTTTGCTTGCATTATTTGGTCTACAGAACTGCTGATCATTGATACCGTTTTGCCTTTCACAACTTTATTTCTGCGTTATAGAAATGATTGTGAGTGAAAAGTTCAAGATGACACATACGGGAGATGATAAAACCGCCACAAGAGTCAGATATCATTCAGTAAAGTCACCCCATTTGCTTATTCAAATTTTTAACTGAACACTATCTAACCTAAAATGCTGTTCTGTCTGATTTATACCACAAACCACAGTCACGTGGCATAAGGCTTATTAGACTGTACAATTTGTGTTAAAGCGGGAGATGTACCTAATAAACTGGCATCTCAGTGTATAGCATCGATGCTTGATGGAAAATTAGAATTTAATTGTCTACTGAACTCAACATCCAACAATATTTCTGCATGGTAGATATCTGATGTGTAGTCATAAAGCAGACAAAGAAGGCACACCTGGTACATAATGGAGGAGGGTGGAGGCTCGATGCATGGCTGCTGGTCTGGGAGTGGAAGCTCCTCCAGCAGGTCCACGTTAGACAGTGCATCCTCCAGAGTCACGTGGGTCGTCATGGCTGTGCTTGTTCACTCACAATGCAGTCCAGCCTGAAAACACAGAGGGACGCATTTTACTAAGAGAAGTCCTTATCACAAATATTTATTACTACATTTAGACTGATGGGCATTATCTACTTAGTAGGTGATCTAACAACATGGAAATAACTTTGTGCACCATGCCTAGTTAACATAGAATAAAAACATTTTAGAAAGTGCATGGGCTTCATGACAGCTTTTGTTTTGAATTTATTTCAATCATTAAACAGAGTACACAATGACAATGATAAATTTGAACAAGTGGGTCATTATATACAACAGTTAGCTCTTTGAAAAGTAAAGTTGCAAAGAGACAAAAGCACAAAACAGTAGTGAAACCCTCATGATCTTATACTAAATGCTATGAGTCCCTCATGCCTGTCTGGTAAATCGTGACAATCCATTTTTAACACCAAAACACAGTTTGCATCGATGCAAGATGCTCATAAATATGACACAATCTGAGAGCTTATTCCTTCATTCATTCTCATTTTTATTAAGTATAACCTATACAAGATCTATTCTCTGCCATGCATTCTCTGTGTATGATTGATTACATGTTTTGATTACTGGCTGACAGTGTGCCAGCCTGTCTTGGTCTGATTAACTTAATATGACATTTAAGATGCTAGAAATGATCCTAAAAATTATCATTGGACAAATAATAAACAAACAGAGTTACAGGAGAAATAGTGTGTCCTTTATTGTCATCATTAAAAGGAAAGCTGATGTATTAACCAAGACATTTCAATGTGTCTGTACTGACCATTGTTCTGATGCTTAATGTTTGAATGGTGAATGCACACAAGATACAGCAGTCACACAGTAGTACTGTGTGAAGCACGTGTGAAACAGCGGTTTTACTTCTCTATTAGGACACCCCACGAAAGCCTGTGTTTTTTTTTAACATAGTTAAACATATGGACATTTGATCTTCATTTTAACAGTATTGGGAGATTCAAGTAATATAATATAATTAAACAAATAAAATCAAAGAAAAGTCTTTTTAAAATGATCTGTAAAATGTAATTTAAAAAAAAAACTAATTTCTTGTGAGGAAAAAGTAAGGACAACCCCACATTTATTTGTACTTAAAATGGCTAAAATTACCTACAGGTGTATGACATCAGGTGTAAATTATTAGAACATCATTACAGAGCATTTTGAAGGAAACTTGCCTTATTTAAACCTCAGACATTTAGTTTGGTTTGCTCTTAATTGTTGAAGTGAGAGGTATCACCATGATGAGATCCAAAGAGCTCTCTGAGGCCTTCAGAAAGAAGATTGTTGATGCTTATGAGTCTGGTAAGGGATATAAAAAGATCTCAAAAGAATTTGTAATCAGCCATTCCACTGTCCTGAAAATCATTTACAAGTGGGGAACATTTAAAACAACTGCCAACATGGCCAGGCAGGCTGTCCAAGCAAATTCACCCCAAGAGCAGACCGCAAGATGCTTAAAGAAGTCTCCAAAGACCCTAAAATATCATCACGGGATCCACAGCAAGCTCTTGCTACAGTTGATGTCGAAGTGCATAAATCTACAATCAGAAAGAGACTTTAGCACAGCTTTAATTATCATGGGAGGTGTGCAAGGAGGAAACCTTTGCTGTCTAAGAAAAACATGAGGGCAAGACTGAAGTTTGCCAAAGAACACATAGACAAAGGCCAAGACTTCTGGAATAATGTGCTTTGGACAGATGAGTCTAAAACTGAATTATCTGGACACCATAACAGAGGGCATGACTGGCATAAACCAAATACAGCATTTCAGCAAATGAACCTCATACCAACTGTGAAATATGGAGACGGAAGTGTTATGGTTTGCTTTGCTGCAGCAGGACCTGGCCAGCTCACCATCATAGAATCTACCATGAATTCTACATTGTATCAGAAGGTGTTGAACATGTGAGACCATCTGTCAAAAAATTGAAGCTTAAGCGCAACTGGACCTTGCAACATGACAATGACTCAAAACATACCAGTAAATCCACCAAGGACTGGCTGAACAGTAAAAAATGGAGAGTTCTGGAATGGCCAAGTCAAAGCCCAGATCTAAATCCTATTGAGATCCTGTGGGGTGATTTGAAACGGACTGTGCATGCAAGAAACCCCTCAAACATCACACAGCTGAAAGAATTCTGCAGTGAGGAGTGAGGGGAAACTTTCTTCCAGTCAATGTCAGAAACTGGTAGATGGCTACAAGAAACGTCTCACTGAGGTTATTTCAACCAAAGGGGGAAACACTAGCTATTAGGGTACAGGGTATCCTAACTTTTTCCTCAGTTGAAATACTCATTTTTGTTGATTTCTTTTGTTTAATAAGTGAAAACAAAGTGACTTTTTTGTTGTTTACATGCAATTACATCACTTTACATCTACAGGTACAAATTAAAACAAGATCAGAAATTGACATTTTGACATTTCTTAATAAAGAACTGAATATTTAATGGGGTGTCCTAATCTTTTCTCATGACTGTATATATACACACACACACAAATATACAGTGCCCTCCACTAATATTGGCACCCTTGGTAAATACAAGCAAAGAAGGCTGTGAAAATTTGTCTTTATTATTGAAATTTTTGATATTTTGTTCAAACAATTCACAAAAATACTCTGCTCTCATGTTCATTCCTTTTCTGTTTTCTTATAGCCACTTCCCATATTATTTAGCTCAACAACCTTTTGCCACACCTGACCGCTATATGCCTTGGTCTTACATATTGTCATGAATGACTAAGGGAATTTGGCCTGTGTGTTACCTCTTTGACCTATATTTTTACCCCTGTGAAACAGGAAGTCATGGTTGAACAATTTCCTGTTCCTACTCACCCAGGTGTACTGAAAAATTTAAAATATCAATATACTTCAGAGGTATTTTTCTCATATGAATTCATAGGGGTGCCAATAATTGTGCCACACATATATTTAACAAAGTTTTTTTTTTTTGGATAAACCTGTGTTGTGTTTGCAATTGTTTGATATCTGCGAGAGCAGAGTATTTTTTGTGAATTTTTTGAACAAAAGATCAAAAGGTTAAACAATAAAGACAATTTTTCAGTCTTCTTTGCTCATATTTACCAAAGTTGCCAATATTAGTGGACAGCACTGTATATTTGTGAGACAGTGCATTGTTGACCATGTAGTGTGTGTGTGTGTTTGTGCACTAAGAATGCAAGACTAAAATTGCCTGCTGATGCATATCTTATAATATCTTATAGCTTTGAAGTCCATGGTACTTGATGTATTATATTAGTCCATACAGAAAGGACGTCTTTTTTCTGTAATTTTTCTGTTAGGCACTCTATAGTGACCTTGGGCTCTCCAATTTTATAGTTAAAATTGTCACAGCTTACAAGTGAGGAAAGCATATAAGCCTCCAGTTTAGCACTGTGCAAACTTCAAGCCTAAATCATCACATATTCACCTTGAACCATGTTGAGTTGTAATGTAATTGTCTTGATTTCCATGGCTTGTAGATGTAAGCACAAGCCTAATCTTTATCAATAATCCAGATCAAGAGGCAGAATGGTGTGGTGTGCACAGAACAGGCAGAAACTGAAGTCTAATGATCGGTGTGGTTAAACGATCAGGCAGACAGAGCAAAACCGGATCAAAAACCCAGAGAAAGCAAATGGTCAAAACCAGAAAGACAAACACAAAGTAATGCTCAGAACTGCAGGTTGGAAAGAATGAGAAAACCTCGCCAACAACTGAACAAAAAGAGTTCATTAAATATACTTAGTTAATTGAGTGAAAACAGGAAGCATGTTCAGGTGAGTGTAAGCATAGTAAAACCGGATTGGGATCAGGACAGAGAGCAGTAGCTCATACATTGGTGGTGAAGCCTGATGTGTGATAAAACTGACTTGCTCAGAGGGCTGCACAATTAATCATTCTTTAATCATAAATGCAATATTTGCTTACTCAATTAAACAAATACAAGTGACTGAATATTTGTTTTCATAGTGTTCTGTCTCACTCACTTACTTACTTCGAGGCTAATTGTGTTTATATTTAGCATTTAGAAAGTCCACTCAATTACTGTGACTAAGTATAAGGTTAAGTGATATAAGTCTTTAAACATTTATATAGAAATGCTTATATAATGTACTATATGAAAAAAACAGTTTTTTTTATGTTAGTCTAAAATAAACAAATTATCAAATGCAAGAAAATGGTTATGTTCCTAAACATCAACAATATCTTCATCAAATCAATAAATAATTGTGATTTCAATATTGTGCAAACAATTCTATCATTTTAGCCATTATTGTGCAGCCTTAGTTGGTTATGTGGTGTCTGACACAGTGTTATCTCCAAAAAATACACAGTATGTCAGTAGCAGCCATGTTAAATTTAGAAAAACGTCATAATTTGGTCATTTCACCCATGCATCAGACTCAGGTAGGACTGTGTGGTCAGTGTGTGATAATCTAGACATGCGGGCTGTACAATGGTAAACTGATAGCTATAAGCTTCCCATACTTGTTAGTTACATTAGCCACGTAGCCCCAGTGCAAAACAAAACAAAACACCAATCCTGTCTGATAGACTATATTTAAGCGAAAGGAAAAATTGTAAAAGTCATATTTGGCTGAACTACTTCAATAACACAGTTACCAGAAACTGTCCACACAAAGTAAAATCATATCAGGTGTTCGGTGTATAAAATGTTTCCTGAAAAAACATTCCTGGTCTAATGACCCATCACCTTGAGCAGTTTGTGACGGGCGTAGGCATTTTAAAAAGCAGGAAATGTATCAGTTAATGCTTTACAACAGGTGGCAAAACGTGAATCTGCTTCACATGGAAGATGATTTTTCACTTTCACTATGCGACCAACTGCAACTGGTCAATACTGCCATGCGGTTAGCTTATCTCTTGACATTTCTGCAAAAAAAATGACCCGTGTAATTGAGAGGCTAAAAAAAACAAGACAATGACTCACTTATTCAGAAAGCTGGAAACAGGAAGTTAAGGAGGAACTTACAACGTACAACAGTGTATACATGGTTAAGACCACAAAAAGTGTTACAGCTACGTGCTGACGTGTTCACTTCTCAAAAGCCTTACCTGCATAAGACTAATGTAGATACGCAGTAACGCAAAGTAACAGCAAGATATTACATTAAACCTGTCTAACTTCTACTCCTCCATATCTAGATTCCATTTGCTAATGAATCATTGTAATGATTCATTCTCATTAATAACTCATGGAAAAAGTCTACTAAAGCCACAGGTCTCGTTGAATGGACTAGAGTCAATATAACTACTGAAATATTCGCCAATTTACTTCTTTAGTTTTCACATAAATCTTAGGTGATACCTTTAATATTTCAGTTGAGTAAAATTTTTGAGGTTTATTCAAACAGTTCCACATTAGAGCTTTATACTTTAAACCAACTAAAGGGTGTTGGTCCATTTTCATCAGAGATTAAGGTATAATCAAATGACTTGCCCCACTAGGCCGACAAGTGTTATGATCTCATCCTCTGTGGTTAAAGGTCTGTTAATATGCTCTCTGCTCTTCAGTCAGATGGCTGAAAGCCAGTTCAGTCATCATGTGCCTCATTGTCTGCTTCTGATCTCACAGAAAGGCTGTAACAGGCTTCATTTACAAAGTTAATACACAGAACAATGACCCAGAGGGGCGATCATGGCTACATCTCTCCTCCTTCACCTTACTCTATTAAAAGGCTTCATGGATATTATTCACACCATGCTGACTTCTGAATTATAGCAGGCAGAGGTTTAAATGCAATGCCCCTCACCAAGATTTAGCTTTCTTCATATCAGACAGCTGTGAGAATTGCACACAGTATTTTAAAGCTCAGACAATTAAATACAGTCAGGTCCAGTGAAACAATTTTCCTAAGTTTGCTTCTGTACACTACCACAGTGGATTTAAAATGAAGCAATCAAGATGTGACTGAAGCGTAGACTTTCAGCTTTAATTCAAGGGGTTTAACAAAAATATTGCATTAACTGTTTAGGAATTACAGCCATTTTTGACATAGTCCCTCTATTTTCACAGGCTAAAAAGTAATTGGACAATTGACTGATAAGCAGTTTCATGGCCAGGTGTGGCCTGTTTCCTCGTTATTTCATGACGTTATGGAAATAAAAGCTCTGGAGTTGATTCCAAGTGTTGAATTTGCATTTGGTAGCTGTTCATGGGAACTCTTAATATGCGGCCCAAAGAGATTTCGACGCAAGTGAAGGAGGCCATCATTAGGCTGAAAAAACAAAACAGATCTATCAGAGAGATAGCAGAAAGTTTCGGAGTGGCCAAATCAACAATTTGGTGCATTCTTAAAATGAAAGAATGTACTAGCTAGCTCAGCAACACCAAAAGACCTGGAAGGCCACAGAAGACAGCAAAAGTGGATGATCGCAGAATTCTTTCTTTGTTGTAGAAAAACCCCTTCACAACATCTAGCCAAGTCAAGAACACTCTGGAGGTGGTAGGAGTATCACTGTCAAAGTCTACAATCAAGAGACGCCTTCATGAATGTAAATACAGACAGTTTACCTCGATGCAAACCGCTGGTAACATTCAAAAGGCCAGATTAGACTTTGCTAGAAAAAACCCTCTAAATAAAACATGACCAGCTCTGATGCAAGATTAACTTTTACCAGAATGTAGGGAAGAGAAGAGTATGGAGAAGAAAAGGAAGGGCTCATATTCCAAAGCATACCACATCATCTGACAAACATGTGGAGGCAGTGTTATGGCATGGGCACATATGGCTGCCAATGAAACTGGGTCACTGGTGTTTATTGATGATGTAACTGCTGACTCCTTGCTCAGATTCAGTCAAATGCTGCAAAACTGATAGGACAGCACTTCACAGTACAGATGGATAATGACCCAAAACGTACTGCAAAGGCAACCCAAGAGCTTCTTAAGATAAAGAAATGGAATGTTCTTAAATGGCCGAGTCAGTCACCTGACCTCAACCCAACTGAGCTGCTTTTCACTTACTGAAGACAAAACTGAAGGCTGAAAGACCCACAAACAAGCAGCAACTGAAGGCGGCCGCAGTAAAGGCCTGGTAAAGCATCTCAAGGGAGGAAACTCAGCATTTGGTGATGTCCATCGGTTCCAGATTTCAGGCAGTCACTGACTGCAAAGGATTTGCATCCAACTATTGAAAATAGTCCTAATATTTATGATTGTTATTTTGTCCAATTACTTTTGAGCCTGTGAAAATGGAGGGATTATTTTAAAAAAATGACTGTAATTCCTAAACGGTTAATGCAATATTTTTGTTAAACTCTTGAATTAAAGCTGAAAGTCTACACTTCAATCATATCTTGATTGCTTCATTTCAAATCCATTGTGGTGGTGTACACAGGCAAAATTACCAAAACTGTGTCACTGTCCAAATACGTACAGAGCTGACTGTACAATGACTCTCATTTGCAAAACTAAGAAACTGTGTATCAAAGCTGCTGATTAACGTAATAATAATAATAATAATAATAATAATAATAATAAAATAGCAAATACACACTTGAAATGCAAAGTGTATTTCACTGTCATTCCTTCATATAACTTGTACATACTGAAACGAAATACCTTCAGAACAATGGTGCAACATATAACAATGCAGCAGCACTGTACCCAAGACTACATAAAGAGCAAAAACATGACAATATAAGACAAGTGTAAAACCAGACAATAAATACACAGGCCAACAAACGTACGGGACAGCAAACATTAACTGGCCATGACATTATAACAATGTTTGGCCTGATTATAAGGCATAGTTGAGAATTAACTGAGCATAGGTTTTAGGGAAATGTTGTCATGTTTCAGCAAATGACTACAACTCAAAAACCTCACAAACACTTCAAACTAGCCCAAAATGTTCGGCTGTAGGAAAAGGTAGATGCAATTTTCTCAGTCTTTTTAGGGGAGTGAGTTAACAGTAGTTCGCATATCTGAATCATAGTATATAGCTACAATAGGTGGATAGTACACGGAACCTGGCAACACTGCTTACAAAATAAAGCCATATTCACATTAATATGATACTAATGGGAGATGAACTATTTGTTTTTAGCCTGACCTAAACCACATTTCTACCACATTTCTGTACAAACAAAAGAAATATGCTTTCACATGTTGAGCCACTGCTCTCTATATTTTACACAGACAGCGTGGTGTGCACAGGGCAGTATATCTCTGCTGGCTTTTCAAAAAATAATAATTTAATTCATTTTAAAAATATCGTAAAACGTGTATGTTCATTAAGTGTTTTTCTCGTCATTCTTAAATGAGCATTCTCCATCATTATTAAAAGAAAATCATACAAGCATGATAATAAAATGCTATGTGAAGGACCCCATTTTGAAGCACCACAGGTGCATCCCAGCTTTATAACAGGTTCTGACAACGTGTCCAGCAAACTTTTCTGATCTTTCTGAAATGTAACAACCCAAAACAAATTGAAGTATATCTGATAAAATATTATTAGATGTCTGTTGTTAACTGAGGCCTAAATAACCATTTATCAATTTGGGCATGACATCACATATCAATGACATCACTGGTTTGAAGCATAGTTAGCTTGCTTACTCAGGCACATTAGATAGAAGATACAGTAGAAAGCTTGCTGGAAACCCTCCGGTTTTAATCCAAACACGAAAACGGATACAAATATTTTCAGCACTAAACAGTACACTACACTATACGATACACTATCCAGCAATTTAACTGATAAAAACTGTTCCACTAACAGCAAAATCTGTGTAAAGCAGCAAGATCTTATTATGCTGCCCCAAAGCCCCTGATTAGCAGGGAATGATGTCGTTCTCATTTCTGTATGGTTTCAAATCAGGGCTCCACAATATGACAATATAGCTGTAATATTTGCACTACTGTCACTTTATCACTTTCAACAGGACTGTGTACTGGTCGGCGTCGTAGTTATGTACTGTCTGTTCTGTCTTGTGCTGTCTGCACATGTTTGCACTTGTGCACTTTACGTTTAATTTATGTAATTTATGTAGTCCCCGTAGTTCTGTGTTGTTCTGTGTTGTCTTATGTAGCACCTTGGTCCTGGAGAAACGTTGTTTCGTTTCATTGTGTACTTGTATATGGCTGAAATGACAATAAACTCCACTTGACTTGACTTGACTAATACTGATATCAGTGTCAATACACTTTTCTAAGATATCACAGATATCGCAGATATGCCTTTTAATGATATTAATAACATTGCAAACTCTGGCTGTAAGAGGAAAATGTCGAAAAAATGTTAAACCTTTAAAATTTTCAGAATTTTTAGCTGCTTTTTGGTTTTACAGAATTTATTTTCATAAAATAAAAAAGTATCATCAGGCTGAGTTTTTCCAATTTTATGTAGTTTGTTAGCTAAACCATGTACACTCACTGGGTACTTTGTGCAATTACAGTTTGAACAAGTGACTGGATTTAATTAATTACTTTTTTTTTAATTTTCGATGTAAATGGTCTAAAAGACTGGATTTTTTCTCCCAGGAGCTGTCACATTCATCATGTCACTGTCACATTCATCATACCTACATACCTTTCCTATCAGCTCCACTGTAGCTACTGGATATTGACTAATAAGTAGAGAGTTTAAAGGGTTAAAAATAAATCAGATTTGCCCTGCTGTGTGAACAAAGCCAATTAATTTTGCGTAATTACTTTTTAATGGTTTTCCAGCAGCCAATGCTGTGATAAAGCCTGTGATAACTGTACGTTCACACTAGAGAGCGACAAGTCGCTCACGCTGCTTGTAGATTGTCTCTTGTTGGCGTGGAGCGCATGTGTATCGTCTGTCCAGCTACACTGAGAAAGAGTCATGGCCTAAATGCAGCACACAATTTACTACAGTATGCAATTTATTTGTCTTTAAAAAATGTCCTTAAAATGAATTGTAATAATTTAATAAAGTGAAAATATGTGAAAAATCTGTTGTTTGATGTGTGTTACATGCCAGCCTTCGTATTTGCTATTGGCAGCACAAGCTAACTGCACTACATATAGACACTCTACAGAGACACCAATGATCTTTGCTATTTTTTCAAAGCTTTAATGTTTTTTATGTCTCTATATACATTTAATGAGAGGTCACATATGACAGCATATGATGAAAACATAGTGATACGTTTTATTCCTTTTTCTCCGAGTCAAGCAGTACGCTGGTACTAAAAGCAGGTAGAAACTAAAGTTGTGAGAAATGGGAATGAGAAAATGTTGTACCACGTGTGACATACGATTGGTCCAAGGAATCAATCGAGCCAGTTGTTTGGATTTGTCACTTTAATGTGTTGAACGTAATTTGCATAAAATTGAGAAAATCTCAACTAGCATGTCGTTTGTTGCTCCGTGTGACGCACGTACATAGAAAATGAATATCCGCCTGTTGCTTTGTCACTCGCTAGTGTGAACGCAGATTAAATCAAAATTCACTGGTGGCCATGAAAACGAAATTTGTTTTTGAGCTTTTTGTACAAGGGTCTTGGCATTGTGGACATAGATCAAGTCAATATATATATTTTAGAAATAACAAAGAATGTTTTGCAGATATTCCTGTTTTAATTTAACTATTTAGAATTTCTCAATTTGCATTGAATAAAATGCATAAGATACAGAAAATCAGTCAAGTCCTTTAACACACTCCTTCCCTGACTTCCTGTTTAAAAGGAAATACGTCAACATACAGAATCAAATCATGGCTCTCATAGGCATTTCATGGGCACTTTAACAGATGAATAATGTCTTGCATATCACCGATTAAAAAAAAGCAATAGAAACAAATACTGAGGATGTTTTGAGGTGGCCAATTTAGAAGTATAAATATACAAAAGCTAAATGCTTGTGAAAGTCAGTGTCAGTTAAATGTGTGCTGTCAATTACATGTGCAAAAGGTGGAGTTTCCTGATACATGCACAGTATCTCACAAAGTTACTCAGATGTATGAAGCCTTTTTCATGCTGGTAAACTACATAATTCACTTTAAATGTACGAAAACGGCTTAAGAAAAATGAAAAAAAAAAAAATGGAAAAAGAAAAAACAAACAGAAGTATACTTGTTTATTTGTAGCCAAGCCAAGTGTGCTGGTTTTATCGGGATTCAAAAAAGGATTCTTGGCAACACATCCCATACAGGATAAATGTCCTATGCAGGGACTTTACAGAGAGAGAGGAACTGAATCTGATGTCAGTCAGACCAGTGTCAGCTGTCCAACGCTTGGCTGCCTTTTTAGCACAAAGACCTAAGGAACTGCTACACAGAGAACCACAGAAGACCAAATGGGCCATTAGTGTTTGCCTATACAACTGATCTTTCTTTAAAAGAATAGTGATGATAAAGTCATCTGTCAGTCAGTTTTGGAAGACAGGATCAGCTATTACCAACGGTTTATTGAAGAGCAATATTCTGAAAGTATTCCACCCACGAACTCAAGCATCTCAACATACGGTTGAGCTCTAACATTGTCTCAGAGTCAAAGTTAATCAGTCATGTGTGAAAACAGTCCTTCTATCATTGACATTCTCAGAGAAGCAGCTAATTTCTTAGACAGTGAGTAGAATCAAACTCTGAACAAGGTGGCACCTTCCGCTTTTCCTGGTGGGGGTCGCTGAGAACATCAGCCCAGACTTCTCTATGCCCAGCCACAGAATCCAGCTCCTCCTGGGGGATCACCAGATGTTCCCAAACCACATGTTAGAAATAATCTGTCTAGTGGTTCCTGGGTCTCCATCCAATGGGACATGCCTGATAACAGCTCTGTTGGAGCTGACCAGCGGGTTTCCTTGTAAGGTGTCCAAACCAGTTCACCTGGCTCTTCTCAATTTGGAGGAGCAGCAGCTCTAATTTAAGGCTCTCCTGGACTGCCGAGCTTCTCACCCCATCAGGTATAGTGTAAGCCCAGCAACCCTGTGGAGGAACCTCATTTCTGCCACCTGTACTCGTGACCTTATTCCTTGACTCACTACCCACAGCTTGTGACCAGGATGTGGCCAGGGTAAGGACATGCAATTTAAACTACTGCAACCAGATTGCTCTAATCTGGAGCTGCTATTCTCCACATCCACAACTACTATAACGTTTATGTGGTCAACATTTGACTTAACTAGCACCCTGCTTTCGATTTTGTACATAAGAGCTAAAGCTAGCTAACTTTGTATTTAAGAACTAACACTGGTCACGAAGTTGGATACCATGAACAGGAGTTGTTTGGCCCAGAAGAGAGACTGTCTGGTTTCTCTGTTTGAACAGACCAAGTCTAAGTCTAATATACTTCCATTTGTCTACCTTGGCCCTCTACACTGCTCAGCCGATATTCCTTGACATTATGTAAGCTTCACAAAACCAGTGGACCATTGATTGTTACACACGTATTTGTTTCCGCACTATGACACCCTCTGAACCTTTGAGCAGACTGCTGGGCTACAAAATGCTCCTGTAACACCATGTGATACGAAAACCTATTTAAAGACTGAGAATGTATCCTCAGATGGCAAGGGAGACCGCATGTTTTAACAGATACTCTGTTGCGTGATGGTTTGCTCATTCTGTACTTTACTGTTAATATGACGTAGATGTGTGAGATGTGCTCAGTGGCTCCAGAGGCATGTGCACTGATAAACAAAACAAGCTTCACGACTTATAGACTAGATGGGCAAACAAACAAACAAAAAAATCAGAATGCAAAATGAGTTATAAATTTCTCATTTGCCAATAAAACCTGGGGAGAAATCTGGCCGACAATCATTGAGACCTCGAGTTAGATTTCACATGTGAACTGCTTTTCATGAGTAGTGACTTATTAAGCTTGTGACACTGTATTTGCTTCTTCACGATTGACAAATTTACTCATTTTTAAATGGCCTAACTTTGAAGGAGGGTGAGAAAATATTGGTGTTCAAAATAAACGTGTTGAACACACAAAACACCATAACTTCATGAGTTGATGCTATTTAATGATACATGCACTTGGCACAAGCGTCTCCCTCAACGCCCTGTCCCTTTACCTGCTGCTATTTTTAGTGTATTGGTGCATTTTGGTGTCCTACTATAACTGGACTACGACTGTAACTGCTATAACAAACACTTTTGTCCATGTTTTTAGGGAGAATCTATGACATCTGACCACATCATCTTACTTCCTGAGTGCCATCTGGTCAGTGATATGAGGCTCTAACACATGATTTCAGAACATATTAACAGGAAACTACTCTTTCATATGTTTATGTAGTTATTAGTTTTATTGAACTCACAAAGTGGTTTGTGTTCATAAAAAGGAGGATAGTAATTTAGTGCTGACAATTTGAACTTTGGGTGTTTATAGACCACAGTGTGTGTGTGTGTGTGTGTTCTCCTCCCTAATTTTTATTTACTCATTTTTGGCCAAAGTATCACTTTGATGTTGAGAGAATCATAATACTACACCTGGTATTGGTCTAGAAATCAAAATTCTGTTATTATTTTGAAACCCAAAGTAGCATGTGGTTTGGGATGCAGCCAAACAAATTAGCCTTGCCATTTTCACACCACTTTTTAAAAGATCATCACTGAGGTCTCATTTGCTACGCGGAACAGCCAAATAGAAAACGGTTCATCACTGCTGGCCTCTGACGATCAGCTGCATGGGCTCTGTGAAGGGCCCAGTGCCAATGATTTGGGATACATCTCAAAAACAACAGGTGACTGTTGGCCACAGATCAGAGAGCGACAACTGATGAGTCAGGGCCTTTATGTGAATTTCCATCATATCTAGACTGAATGGCAGAGAACAACGCTGGATGGAAGTACATCACTGACGCGAGACAGACGTCGCAGAAATCACAGTGAATCTCTGAACGAGCAGGATACACTGAAAAATGTCTCAATTATGACTAGCAAGCAAGCGTTTCATAGTGTAGTCAGAGCATGGCAAAGCAGTCGATAACTAGTTACTAACTTGTTCAAACATGGTTTATTTCTCCTCAGCTCTGTCCTAAAGCTCTTCTGTCCTGAAACTCTGCATGTGCTCTCATTAGGCTGTATTGGAAATGCTGAAAGAGGCCAAATATTCAAACTGTCACTCAGAAGGAAACAGAACTGTCATATATATATATATATATATATATATATATATATATATATATATAATGATGATAAAATGATACCTGGGTTTGAATTCACCAAAAAAATATATATATTATTATATTATTTTCTCCATATGTTCTCCATAAATACTCAGTCAATTACACACCGCTGTCAGCCATTACAACTGCTAGATGCTATCTACTACATGTCTCACAGAATGCACCGGCAACTCACAGACCCAGTCAAAATATTTAGCCAGTAACATGGAGTAGGCTGAAGAAATGCTGAATAATTAACAATATCTGTTATACTTTATTGGCCAGTGCCGTCGTTCAATTTCTGAATTTCTCAATTTCTTGAATTTCGCGAGGCTCCAAAAATTAGCTAGCAGCTCGAGTTTAGCATCCGTAGCATCCTTATGACACTTCGGTGTTTGACACAGAAACGGCAGAAAAGACATTTCAGCAACCATAAATGAACAAATATGCAAAAGAATGGCGCAAACGTGAAGTAAACCAGCAAAGCAAAAACAGGACATGGGTGTAGCAAGCTGTGTTTGAGAAGCAGGGCTCTGAGGCCAGTCCTCTCCTCACCCCACCCAGAAGGGGAAAGGATGCTATCAGTATCACACACCGAGCCGCCCAATGGATGCTCGATTTCTCAACCCACTGTTATATTCACCCGCTTTCTACAATAACACGAGAGTTAACCAAAAAGAAGACTCATTTAAATGATCAGCACTAATCATCTGCAGTCTAAAATGCTGATTTTTAGCAATTAATCGGCTGAGTGACGTTATGGAGAGCAGCGTTACACCGCCACACTAGCAGGTTGCTGCCATCATCGCTGCCTTGTTCCTGCTCCCACATCCCTGCTTCATCTCACCGCAAGAAAAAAAAACAAAATGCTGCTGGAAATCATCGTACCTGCAAATCGCATGTCCGCACGACAAACGGCCGGACGATGAGCGCAGCGCGGCGTAAAAACACGACGACGGCGCTTCGCTCTGTATCCGACAACTGATGCTCTCGGCTCGGTCGCTGTCCGCTAATCCGCCCCACACAAAGAGCAGAAAATGGCTGCAAGTGCATTTCCTTAAAGCGACAGCGACCCTTTTTTTTTTTTTTTTTTTCATCTCTCTGTGCCTTCACATGTCCGGTGTGCTCATCCGAGGTGTGAGCCTCGGTCCTGCTCCAAAACCTGATCCAAATAAATACTGAAATGAAATATGTTTATATCCATATATGCTACTACTTAAATTCATATTGCAGTACTACTGTCTTCCTGATCTCATTTACTTTCCGCAAGATCTGCAGCACTGCCAGTAATCTTTTATCACTTTATTGTTTAATGCAACATCAAATGCATTGTTTCTTATATTTCGTACAAACTAATTCTGAGTCAGTGACAGGATTTTAGTGGTAGGTTGTTTCAGCAAGTGAATCCATGATGTAGACCTTTAAATACATCCTTGTAAGAAACGAACAGCTGCTTGGCTACAGCTCTCCTCTCAGTGTATTAGGAGTTAAGCATGTGTGCTGTTTTCAGTGTTTACAGTGAACACCGACCTGCTGCTGCTCCTGAACGCTCACCTCCCGCTTGCTGTTGTCACAGTAACCACAGGAGGAACGTGCGGCTGAAGCGGAGGATTATGTCCACCAATCATCAGTGAGAGTGTGGCCAGGCCACGCCCAAAGACACAACCATATGCAAATTTGTCTCTCTTCAGCGGCCTATTCTGCTGTAACATCCGCCTCGGGTGATAAGACCACCATACACTGAGTGATACATTTTTTTCCCCCAGTCATTTGAGTCATCTGTTGAATTAAATGAATCGTTCAGATCCGTTCAGCAACCTGATCATGCTGTGGTCTAAGGCAGACTATAAACAGCTTGAGTAGTAAAGCAGCTAATAATTGTTGATATTTTGTGTTATTTTACAGTGTGATTGCATGCCTGGGTTCAGAAGAATTATTTTTCACACCCAGCAGCACACACAAATACACAGGTTCAACACACAAACACACACACACACATTATACAATTCATGGATGGGTTACAACATCATAGGTCCATCAACAGATTAGACATGTAACAGAAACCTACACACACCCCCTGATCATGACGTCAGCAGTGTAGACCATGGAAAGGTAGTGTTTTGGCTTTAAGTTTTGTGGTTTTTCAGTTGCAAAACCTGTCAGAAGAACAAAAGCAAGGCCTCATGCAGCAGTGGCTGATATGGATTCATTCACCCAAGTGAGTCGTTCAGAAATACTAAATCATTCGCGAGCTACACATGTCTAGACGTGAGTGGTCAGAAATAGGCCTACACGTCTGAATGGAGTCAAATGCATCTTGTGATCAGACCACTTCCGGAGGTGGTTTGAGACACAATGGCCACATTACAGCTGTAGCGTGAACATTGTGCCCAGATGCATCTGAGTCAACACTAAAATCCCACATAGTCACTAGTCTTGCCAGGTTCTTAGTTTTCACACGGTTTCGGGGTACTTTTGAATTGTCCAGCCTCGCTGTTGATACACTTAACAGGTTGATTTTTGTCTTTTTTCTTAGATCATATTAATTAAATGTCTATATAATAATGGTCACACCAGCTATGTTTCTTCTCATATGCATGCTTCTTCTTCCTTTCCTAACATGAGCTCTGATTGTTGAATGCAGGCTATATGTGTCACTGATATGGTCTACTCATTTTCAGAGCATTCTCACAGCTATTTTTTACATTTATGTGTGCGGAGTTTCTATGCTGTGCTTCGGGGGTTTCCTCCGGGTACTCCAGTTTCCACCTCAATCCAAAGATGTGCGTTGTAGGCTGATCGGCATCTCTAAATTGTCCGTAGTGAGTGAATGGTTGTGTGTGTGTGTGTGTGTGTGTGTGTGATTGTGCCCTACGATGGATTGGCACCCTGTCCACGCTGTCCCCCGCCTTGTGCCCGGAGTCTCTGGGATAGGATCCCCGTAACCATGGGTAGGATAAACAGGATGGATGGGGATGTGTAATGATAGCCTGCAAAACTATTTTAGGTCAAATATAAATTGCTTCATTAAATAAATATCTCTATGTAGGATGTTACTTATGAATTGTCTGTTACATCTTTTTTTTTTCTTTATTATGTTAGTTTTGATGTTGGGCTTTAAAATAGTGTATAGCTCTAGAAGGGGCACAGTTTGAGTTTGGCAGTATGTAGGGTATTCTGCCATCAGACAGCACTGTTAAAGGAAATGTTATTATAAGGTTGGATATTAAAGTCGTCCAGTGCACAAATGATGACAAATCATGCATATTATCTCCTTATGAGGTTGAAACTCCTGTCTGTTGGACAAGCTCTAGAAACAAAACATATATAATAGATTTACAGGCAGACTTTTATTATACAGGCCTATGTAGTATTTGAGAGTATATTTGAGATTACAGCCTTGTGCACTTAGAGCTGTATGTGAGAGACAGGTTTTCAATATTCAAGCTTATATACTGGCTTATATTTTGTGGGTGTGGTTTTGAAGTGACATGGGGTTGCTTTTGCCAGATTTGGCAACCCTGCTACTGAGGAAATGCAAGCACAAACGGTTGGCGGAGAAGCATTCAGTCAGATGAAATTACCAAGTGTGAACACCTATCTTTCATGGCTGTCCACTTTCGATATGATCACCCAAACATCAGGTCTATACAAGACTTAACATATTTATTCAAATGTATTACTAAGAACATAAGTTGTTTTCTTTTACTGAAACTGCATTTCATCATGCATAAAAGTGATTAGTAAATACACAGGTATTACACATGTATGGACATAGTAATAAACACAGTTTGATGTTAACTTGCAAAATATCCTGCTGTAAAAGCTAAGTGTTTGCTATAGACAGATAGAGACAGATATAAACCTACAGTTAATGAATTTTTCTGAGAACCCAATTCTCTAATTCTATTGGACTCTGAAATAGATGGTTACATAATGGTGCCCCCTAAAGGAAAAAAAAGAGATCAGGAAATTTGATTGTACAAAAAGACATGAAGTAACCACAGGTTATTCCATCACATATAGGCAGTACAGAAAAATCATAGATATTAATTGCAAAAAAAATAATAATAATAATAAAATAAATAGAATATACAAATAAATAAAATGTTATGGACTGTACATTATATTTTCTTAAGAAATGTTGATAGCCTTAAATCAGAGATCCGCGAGAGAAGCCAGTTCATGCAAGAGCAGGACAAAAGAGGGCCGGTCTTCAGGTTTCTGTTTTTTTAAAATAAAAAAAAGCCATATTTACAACATATAGGCACTCTTATTGTCATTGGTTAACAGAATAAATAAATAATAAACAAAATCCCCATTTATGCTACTTCTCCCCATACTTCAGTTTTCTTCCCTGCTTTTGTGAGCAAACCTTAAACATTTAGAGGATGTCACTTGCATTGCTGTCACCACGATTCACGTTACACGCAGAAATTCTCCAAGTTGTTCAAAGACGATGGAAAATTTAAACCTAACATGGTTCATGAGCTGGTTATTGAAGCTACAGGTTTAAAGGTGCTATATTTAGGAATGGTGTGATTTATTCAGCCTCTGGTTGGCTGTTCTGATGATCAGGTGCTGATTTAATGTTGTGCCAGAATATTTCAGTCTATGGTCCTACGTGGTGTTAAAATTTGATGCCCGACTGTCATCTAATTACAACTAAAGATGATCTCTATCATGTCTTAGGGTGCATGTCAACTTGCAAGAGAAATCTGACTTCACAAACAGTTTCAATTCTGCGTCTCTAAGTCTAACCGCCATGTGACCATCATTACCAGGGGTAAAATCTGCACTCTATTAACTGCAAGTTTCATTGTTAGAAAACCAAGTATCACTCGGGACTTCCTGCAGAAATGCCCTGTGAGGAATAAGGTCTATTATTCTTTAGTCTATGATCGTTATAATAATTATTTTATAACCTTGTAATAAGTAAGGAATAAAGCAAGACAGCATAGGCTGTTATAGGAAAATAATAAATGACTAGGTGGTGTGTTACTCTGACGTTAAATATTTTCCTCTAAAAGCATGTCCTGTAGTGTTTTATTCCTCTTATACCACAACCAACACTAACTTTTTTTTTTTAATTAAGCAACAATACATCAGTACAATACAATATCTGTTTACAGTTACATTTTAATGTTGTGGAACATCCACAAAATAAGTCAGTTCCTGTTGTCATTTATGTTGCATTACAGCTTTAAACAGACGTTCCTTCCCCAGTGTTTTTTCTCTCTTAAAATTAATGACACAAAATGCAGCTTGTTACAGAGAGACTGCAAAGCCCTCAGTCCTGAAGAAATCTCCCATGTCAGAAAACATAAAGGAACTTAAAGGCCTTATTTCTGACTCTTATCAAAATGTTGATACTAGAGACTCCTTCCAAAATGTCACGTAAATGTTTCCTCACGAAAAAACTTCACCATATCAACAAATACACACATTTTCTAAATCTGTTTATGTTCAAGCATAACATAAAAGTCCATTTGTAAGTTGTTACTATAGTAAATATAATGTATTAGGATGAGCGCATTAACTTAAATCCGTTATTTGCGCCTTACAGCTGGAACTGCTATCAGCGCTGTGCTGTTAGAGAAATTTCAATGCGACCTGCTGTGTTATAATGTGAAATATTAAATACATTGCCTATATGCAAGTTTTCATGTGCTAAGATCATTTTTCCAGTGTATTGACAGTATTATTTATAATACTACTACGACTGTACTGATATAGTAAAATCTATTTATGTAACAAATGTTTCTTTTTGTTTGTTTGTTTTCTTCTGTACAGTAAATAGTTTATTTTTGGAGACGTTCAGTAATGTTTTGCTGACGTTTGTGTGACATATTATTTATAGTATTTTACATATAAGTATATTGATATGACATTTTTTGCCATGTAACTAACCCCTACTTAGACCCCTGTGTCTGAATAAAACTTGTTGTTTGTTCGATTTCACTTAAACACAGCATTTTAAGAAATAATTTACACAGTGCCTATATAATAATAATAACAGTGCCTATAGAATACATAACTGAAATTTCTTTACATACCTCCTTCCAGCACCACTGCATTAGCTGGTAAACAGGGTCTGGACAGAGTCGGGGTTTTAGTAACCTTAGTCCAGCGTTTAAGGATTCCACCACTTCTGCATTACTTCGACACTCATAGGGCAGTCGGCCTTCGCTGTACACCTCCCACATTAACACACCTGAGCCAGAGGATATATCATAGTAAACAAAAAAACTCTCTTTTTTGTTATTCTTTTGTTGCTCACGCTATAAGATAATCAGTGTGACAAATAGACAGTTTGATAACTGTACACATTATTCAGTTACGGCATTATAATAAATGATCATAAAATGCCAAATTTAACACAGCAGTGTAAGGGCTTAAAAACATATGCTTAAGAAAAAATGTAATTTATATAAAAAGGATTCAATAATAGGATTGCTTTTCAGTAGTTCTTGAGAACAGTTGTTTAATCAACATTTTGTAATATCATCATCATCATCATCATCCATATCACTATAGAATAATGTTAAATAATTGTTAGCTATTTTGGATTTCTTTATTATAGTATACCATGTACTAGTAGATAAAGCTAGATTAAATAAAATAAATAAATGAATGAATAAAAAATAAATAAATAAAAAGCTACAATATGTTTTTCCCCCCAGATTCTTTTCTTTGGTTGAAAAATCTGAAACAGTATCATCATTGTGCTCTCACCAAATGACCACACATCTGACTTGCTGCTGAATTTGGTATATCTGATCACTTCTGGAGACGACCACTTCACAGGGAATTTGCTAGTGTAGCTGGTGTACTGGTCATCCGGTACAAACCTGCGAAGATGAGGCAACATCAAGGATACAGGGTGTGTGAGAAAGCTGTGGTATTTATTTATTGCTTTTTAGAATGCAGAATAATTATGATAATCAAGCTTTGCTTTCTTACCTGGTCATTCCAAAATCTGAGACTTTCACCACAAGGTCTTCTGAAACCAGGCAGTTTCTTGCAGCCTGTAAAGCACATTTTGGAACAAATTTAGAGTTCGTGATTACTGAATGGCTTCTGAAGGGCATTTATTGGAAACAAAGATTTACCAGGTCTCTGTGAATGAAATTCGAGCTCTCCAGGTAAGCCATTGCTTCGCTCACATCTATACACATGCCCAGCAAAGTTTCCTGTGAAAGGCAGCCTTTTCTGGAGCGCAGGAATTCTGTCAGGCAGCCGTTCTCCAGAAACTCAAACACCAGGTACATGGGGGACTGCTGCGTGCACATGCCGTACAACCTCACCAGCTTCGGGTGGGATACTTTCCTGTGGTTCAGGATGTCATAGCGAACAAAATCAGACATAAGATGTAGTGATGTGGTCACATCGGACAGCATACAGGTTTCCATTAACAATGCAGTACGGCAATCACTTCTGAATGTTTTAGATTTAAACAGAAATCTAAACGAGGACGCCAATCAACTCAGAAAGCCTTCCATTGTTCGGAAAGCATTTATGTGAAAGAGATAAAGTCAAAACTTACAGGAATAACAAGTAATCGAACTAAGAACAAGCTTTTAAAAACAAAACCTTAATGTTTTAGTAATCAGTTTATCTTGGCAAAAACTAAAAAAAAAAAAACGATTAACAGAAACTGAAAATAGAAGATTTTATATTTGCTTAGGACATTCCACAACAATGTGAATTATAATGAACTGTGGTACAGTATTTATGTATTTTTAAAATGTATTTATTTATTTTACAAAGCTTTCATTTCCACATTTTTATTACAGTGCTATTGTATTTGTTGTTGGTGTGGGCTCTGGTGATTTTCTATTTTAATTACAGGGTCATCAACTATTACTGCTAGTATTACTAATATGTGGAAAAATCAGTTTAACATTGTTCTCAGTTTAACATTTATTATGTTCTGTGGTGTAAACAGTTGGCGTGAATGACTAAATCATCACTTACATCATAACCTTGGCTTCCTCTTTAAAATCCTCTTCAGACATGGCCCCTTCACGGATTGTCTTTACAGCCACCTTCTCACCACGCCACAAGCCCTCCAACACCAGACCAAACTGACCACTGCCCAGCTCCGCCCCGAGAGTCAGGTCCTCCATGTCCAGCTCCCACTCCTCTGGAAGGCACAGACACACACAGACTATGAGAGCAAACACTTCCCAGTTATCATTTATGAGTAGAAATCTACTATCTAGAAGTGGATAATTCACTTAAAAAATCATACAACATAACCATTCAAGCCAATAACCCACTTATGGTATATTATGGTATATTATGATATATTATACTGTGTATTAAATAGACTTGATAACAGAATTGCTCTTAGCCTTCAATATTTTATATTTGGAGCATACTTTATACATATATAATGATACAGCATTGTGCACATATACATACATAGCTGAGTATAGCCTCACACCCCTACTCATGTCTGTTTCTATTTTTTTTAATTGTTAAATTAAGAACTTAAAGAAATTATTAAGAAATTAAGAAATTAGGAATCACTACCTGATGCAAGCTCCTCAATCCTGGGAGAATTCCCTTGGCCTCGGGAGACACAGTGCCTCAGTCGTGTTATTAAACCTACCACCATGACAAGCACATTACAACAAACGTTATTGTGCTACAGATACGATTTCTTTTTTGTTTTTGGTCAGTTGGTAAAAATTGATCGTACTCTGCTTTATTACTAAACTGCTTTAGACAAAAGCGTCTACTAAGTGAATGATGAAATGTAACTGTAAACAAAGTTACCATAGCAAATCTCTTCTTGTAGATCTAAATTGACTGACTGAGTAAATTGTTTTATCCAACTGAAATGATTTAAAATCTAGTAATTCTATGACTGTAGAGAGAGAGCTATCATTTAGAGGCAGAGTTTATTAGCTAGCCTTTACCAGCATGTCCTGACTAAATATGACAGGCTCACCTGCTGCATTGTGTTGGTGATAATAAATGAGCTCTGGGATGGTGCTGAATAAATATTTTTCAGCCAAGTAATACTTGGGCTCTTCGTCCTCTGTCTCTCTGATCTTATAATGCTTGACTCTTGGATATTTTTCCCCATTTGACCTGCAGAAATGTGATATTGAAGAGATATATGAATAGTTACAATACGATTATGACAATGATTTTAAAGGAGTCTGAGAGAACTACTGTATTAAAGAAAGTGAGTATTTTAAACGGGCAGACTGAAACACACACTGAAATAACAGTTTAGTTTGGAATGATGTGGTTTACCCAGGGGCTTTGGTAAATACAGACACTGTGTAAACTCCTGCATGCCGGGAGTCACGCACCATGAAAGCACCCTCCTTATCCTAATAACATAAGAATACAAATATCTGTCATAGATTACATCGATACATTTACGTCGATTACATTAGCATCTTCTTTGCCTTTAAACACAAATCCTGTGTGAAGTGTTTCTTATGCTGTGAAATGTTTACAGTGAAATATTAATGTTTATTATGCTACTGTTTGTGTTAGTTGCTCCTTAAAGGTTGTTGGTTAGTTAGACAGTACAGACACTAAAACTGTAACTGCACATAGAAGTAAAAATTGTCTGTCTCACATTCAAACCCTATCCTGTGACGCAGCCGTGACAGGAAACCTCACAGCCACACTGGTTTAAAGGTTTTGGATCTCTTTGAACACTACATGCAAACTCTGCAGGTGCAACTACTGCAGGCTTGCAGAAAGCCAGAAAAAAAACGTTCCTCGCTTGTGACAAAATTACCCAATAGCAACTGCAGACTCTGAAAAAGGTATTTCACACAGTAACATGTACTTTCATTTGAACGAGTTTGTTTATATAAAATAAAAACCTAATTTTGTTTTGCAATTTTTGTGTACTTACCACTGCAAGTAATAATTCTTCAGCTTCAGTCCGCGTTACATCTTTGTTGTACCATCTATACGAGAAACAAGGACAAGCAAATCATCATTAATAGGTTTTTCAATCTGTGACATATACATATAAGCCAAGAATGGAAACAGGTTGTGCCAAAATATATAATCATTAATATTTCAATATTTAGATATGGTTTTATGCATGTAAATATATATATGTAATTCTTACTTAAAGTGCTCAATGTTGTTCGAAGGTTTCTCTTTAATATAAATGCAAGGCACAGTTCCAACATTTCTGTGAGAAAAAGAGAAAAATAAATAAAGATGGAAAAGGAGAGGACGGGTTTTAGTACACAGTGGAATCTGGCTCAAGAGGTATACATCGGATGCGTTAATTTACACCCAAATACAATGCCATTACTCTCTGATCAACTCATTCACTCATTTCAATCAATATTAAGGGTTGACCCAAAGCTAGCTTGTATAAAAAAGTGTTAGTATACAGTATGACATGTGAATTTGTGGTTTAGATCAACCACATTAAAAGACATCTATTGATTTGCTTGTAAACTTTTACTTCCATAAGGCCGAAAGCCACTAACAATGAATAACTTCTCATTTCAGCTCATTGACAATGAGGATTTTATTTCCGAGTGCTGATTCGATTATGGATTCGTGTAGAGTGCTAGTTAAATATAAGTCTAATCATCTGATGATAAAACAGATTCTGCCAACATGGTTATTCAGTATAAGAACCTGATGGTTTTGACATCTGCTTTGGCAGCAACATAAATCATAACCTTTGGGCTCCTTTAAAGGAATTCTCCAACACCTTTTCAACCTAATATCTTAATTAATCTGCTATTTGACCTAATAAATGTACCTCATCTCTAGGGCATCTATGATAACAGACAAGAATTTCAACATGTTTCCTTGTAATGAGAAAACAGAAAAACTTCTTTCTCAAAACTCAGCTATAATAAAAGACTAAGAGAAAAGTCTAAAAGTCAATAGTATTTGTAAATTCAGCTCTGAATCTATATAATATCCTTTGAGTGATCATTTTAATCAAGGAGAATCTGTGGTTCTGCATGGTCTGATCTGTCTGATCATGCATGAATGACACAAAACCACCGGGAAAGTCCAAGTGGCCTAAATAACATTGAACTGTGTTTTATCGTATTTTAAAGTTGGATAAAAATCCGTAAGAACAGCTTACGTAAAACATTCTTAAATGTTGGTCTCAATCCATTGTTAAAGTGTAATAGCTGTAGTTTTCAGCCAATAAGCTTTAACTTTTTAGTGTTTATTGCAAGGAAGTAAAAAAGCCAAATAAACTACAAAACGGTAACACCCTATTTCGAAGGATCCTTCCCATTGCCCAACACAGCAGAAACACTCTGAAGAAACATGTGCAGAAACTCTGCGGTCCTTAAACTTTTTAGGGCAGTTCTTGGGTTAGGGTCACCACTCATAAAATAACCTTTACTAACCCACAGAACTAAAGATTGCAACAGCTCTCTGACATATTGCTACATCATGGTGTAAATGTGCTATATTTTTTGATTGGGAAAGATTGAAGAAATGAAAAAAAAAAATGGTTGCAATGTTAATATATTAATTCATACATTAATATGTAAGTGAGCTTCTTATATTTAATTCATTAAATATTTTCATTATAAGAATAAAAAGGCGGCGAACTCTTTATTACTGTTGAAAAAAAAAACGTTTTTAAAAATGATTTAAAAAATTATATATATATACATATATATATAAAAAATACTATGATTGCTAATATTAAAATTGATAACACTGGAGAGCTTCCTCTTAAAATCAGCTATAAGCTCTTGTGGATATTCTGGATGTTTGATTCTAGAAAACTGGAATATAACAATGCAAATAATATTGTTATTATTAGTAACTGCATAATTTCTGATGGTTTAGGAAGGTAAGAGTAGGCTTATCCTTAACATGGAACTTTTTCCAACTGAGAAATATGTAGTTATTTTTTTTTTAAAGAAAAAGTTCATACTGCAACACAAAAACGTGATAGAGGAATTGTATCTGCTGCATATTTACCCATCTTTATCCCTGACGGTCCACCAGTTGGGTTCAGAACAGTCTATTACTGTGTACTCCTCATCCTTGTGCAGTGGAATGTCTGTGTCTTCTTGAGGGACAAAGTTCTTCAGAGCCACAACAATTCGCGTTTCTGGGCTAGAGATCCGCCGCTGTGGGACAGAGGAAAAAAAAAAATGCACAGAATTAATTCAGGATATCCAAGCATTAGTAATCACGACTACTTTCATTTGTGTCAAAAGGGAGAAAAAACACCATTTGGTTTACACAGCAAACATATCAGATTAATAGGATTACATATAGCGCTTGACTTACCTCTGGGTCTGGTGTTGGAGGCAGAGGTTTTTTGGATGCTGTGTTGAGAAAAGACACATTTAGAGAATATACTCAATTTCAAATAAGCATTATTTCTTATCAGCGTATGATTATTGTTCAAATACAGTAAGATTTTCATAGCAGCTGTGTTTTATTGTACCGCATCCACTTGGATAATAGTCACTGCACCCGGGTGCCAGCTTGTCTGTCCTGTTACAACACCTCCATCTTCCCTCTCCCCAGAAATCAGGATGGTAGCTCAACACTAGATTGTTGCTCTTTGTTTCTTCATATAAGATAAGATATAAATAAAACAGTGAACCATTTTATTCAGATAAAATGCAGATAATCCAGTTTCTTTTATGTTTACAGTCTCGAACAGCTGCTCACCCTCTTTAAGCGCTCTGACCCACTTTAGCCTGCAGTCATTGTCTGGTGCAAACACGTAAAGGTAGTAGTTATCATAGACAACCTGTAAGTAAACCAAAAAGCAATGAGGGTTTTTTAGTTTTCATACACACATTTACACAACAACTTCATCTGACCATGAATAACAGATAGTGATTTATTTGTATTGCACATACATATCAGTATGATAAAAAATAATGTACACAGATACATTGCGTATAACAAATGAATGATATGTGGACCAGACCCATTCCCGTCTCTTTTATGAATTTTATTGATTCATTTGTTTTTTTGTTTATATTGCTGTACTGAATGTGTGAAACTGTACAGACTGCATCTGTGAACCTAAACAAGTTTAACAACTTAAACAAGTCTTAAACGAAAGAGGAAAAATGAGAAAAGGAACAACAATATTGGTACAGAGGGATTATTTATTCATGCCGTACCTCTGTAACGTCTATCAGCACCATATTAATCCAAATAGGACAATTTTATGAAAAAATATTCTTTTGCTGAGCTTCATCACAAATACTGTTATATAAGGTTTTACAGCACTCTCACCTGGAAAGGATATTTGTATTCACAGGGTATGGGAAGGTCACTGCGTACAGTCTCTACACACTTAATCCGGGAAAGTTCAATGCAGCCCTTCTGAATTGGCTTTTTCTGAAACACCAGCAAAAATGTTACATTCACTTTTATTATTCTGTTTAGACATTAGACATGTTCTACAAAGTAACTGCCAATTTCAAGTTTTCAACTTTTAGCGAAACTATTTTAGCTTGATCCTGGTCAGAAACACAGAAAAACACACACAAGACTATAATTTAAATACAATCAATGAAATGTATGTACATCATGGTGATAAATACAGACTTTATTAAATGTTTAAGGAAGCTCAATATGTTGTCAGAAAAGAACTGCATTTACTCACCCCAGGGCGACGTTCAGAGTAGGTCAGATCCTCAGTGTTTAGCACAAAATATCTTTCCTTATAATTGCAAGGAGACGTTCGTCGTTTCTGCTGAGACTTCTTGTATAAGATTCCTTTTAAAATAACTCGTGGGTACATGTTAAACTGAAATTGTTGGAGGAACACTGCTGAGCTTCAGGCATACTGGTGTACCCTGTAAAGTCTGTCTTAGTAACAAGCTCATGATTGAACTTGCACCATAAGTTGTGGGTTTCCGGTGAAAACATGCACTGCATGTAACATTTCCTTTAGTAAGGCATTTGAGATACAGAGCGCACTCACTCACACACACACACACACACACACACACACACACACACATATTAAGGAAAGGCATTAAACCGCTTTAGTAAGATGATATTTTAATGTCAGGGCTGCATGGTGGCACAGCAGCTACAGTTGCCATCTCACAGCTCCAGGGTCTCTAGTTCAATCCTCAGCTCCAGTTGCTATCTATTTGGCGTTTCACATGTTTGCCCCGCATTTGCAAAAGGTTTCCCTGGGGCAGTGGAGAGGCCAGTAATTGAGCAATGGGTGGACCTGGGAAAAATAGGGAAGGCAAGGATTTGTAAAGAAAATCCAAATGCTAGCAGTCAATCAAAAGCACTTAAAAGACTGCAGAAAGTGGCCAATGAGTTGAAAGACTATCACTCAAGAGGCTTGTTCTCTCTTTTGCCAGTTTGGAAAACCTACCTATTCAGTTCAGTTTAAAACACATAGTACTTATATATATAACACACACACAAACATGTTACAAAAATGGTACAAACATTTTACCATAGGTCTATAGGCTTAAAAAGAATACAACAAAACAGCTGTCATGGGCCTTATCGGTTCAAACATAACGTTTCCTAAAGTCTGTGTAGGCTTATGATGTTACAGTGCAAGAGAAAAATCTAACCAAAGAACCAAAGAAATCAGGACAAAATATTGTTTCAGAAGAAACCAACATATCCCATCTTCTCCACTTTTTTTAAGCCAAGATTTCTTTAAAATTTATTAGGAGAATCATTATGAGAATTAAAGCTATTAGGAGAATCATTTTATAGCGGCCTGTCAGATTTAGCTTTGGTTGTGGTGATATTTAAAATAAATTTATTCAAGTGAGGAGTTTAACAGAACTAATAGCCTGAGTGGCCCATGCATCAGATTTTAATCAAATCATTTAATTCACACACAAACCCACAGCAAAACGACAGCAAAAGCCAGATTTCAAGGAAACCAGATAAGTCAGATAAAAAGGAAACCATGCCTACTCTAATTCCTGTGATTAAATATAATGTGTATAGAACACAGCCATAATTTTGCTAAGTGTTTTTATTACACCATGCATTCCTCAACAAACTGCAGTTCTGCTCTTCAACTCTCGAATGAGTCTGGTCTCCACTCTCAGAGCACGTTCCAGTGTTAACAGAAACTGAAATACATTTCATGCAAGACCCGGATTATAATGAGGGCTAGGTGGTGCTGAAGCCCTAGGCCCTGAGCTCGGAGGGGCCCCTGGTTGGCTGCCATTCGTGTCAGTTGCATGATTGACAAGTAAGAACTAGCCTGATTATAGCGCCAGAAAGCGGGAATACAAACAAAGAACCACTTAGTGTCTACACTGGTTAGAGATATGAATGATCAAAGATTTCGCCTCTCGCAAGGCCAGGAAGAAGAGCATCTAATGGCCAGACTCTCTAAAGCACATGTGTCAAACTCAAGGCCTCCTGCCAAAAATGGCCCGCTGCCTCATGTCATGTCAAATATTTAAAAAAATAATAGCGAAACGGACGGTAGTACACAACTACTGAACATTTTCACACTTGGTAGCATTCACAGCAGATCCGCACCTGCAGAGATACCACCTGCGTTCTGCACACTGCACTGTACCGCACTGTGAGATGAAACTCGGGTTAAAATAACACCTATATGCTGCACCTGATGCAAGTCACACCCTCACCTAAAAAACGAAAAAAGCAAGGAATTAATTTCAAGATGATGGCATGAATTTGTCGTTTTAATCATTCAGTACAGGTTGTCAACCAATTTTACCTTTAAATCATTCAGTACAGGTACATTGTCAACCAATTTTACCTTTAAAAATCAATTCAAATATTGTATTATTAGTAATAGCCGAATATGATATTTCATTTATTGGATGGGTGGTAATATGGAAATATAGAATCATAATGATGATTTCAATGATCTTTTTATGAACGTCATCACAGTGCAGCTACGGTGCAAAACGATGTTTAAAAAAAAAAAATTTAATAATACATTTTTCCTGGAAACATCAGAGCCTAGGTTATTGGTTTTAAGTGGTAGAATAGATAATGTGGCCCTGCTTTACATGCACTTTTATTTATCCTATTATTAGGAGTGGCAGCTCCTAGCAAGTGAGAACTGTTTTGTGTGAATAATGTTAACAAGACAGTGGTGTAACCAATGACTGTATATGTAGGTGGATGTCGTAAGAGGGATTCCAGAGTGAAGTCAAAATGTCTCTGAGGCCCTCTAGTGGCTCGCTGCAGTACAATTTTTAACCCATTTTATCCCATGTTGGGGAATGGAACAGATAGAAAGCTTCCATTTTACAGCTCCAAAAGTGTTCTGTTGGTTTTACAAGCTCAACTGACTGTGACATATCCCCCAGTATGTGTTATAGGAGTTATTTGACAATTAAACCCCACCACCCCGACACTATTTTGTACATGGCACCCTCCTGAATGTTTTGTACATGGCAGTGCTCATAAATGTGCACACAACTTCCAACACACAGCTGAAGCTCTTGACAGTTCTGCAGCAAAGCCATGTCTTGTTTTGCTGTAAACTGTTCTAACAAGCCTTGGGGGGGGAGTTCTCTTCAGTTTTTTTTTTACATTTTGACGTCTAAGCTGGCTCATTGTACCAATATTATAACCAGCAATCCAATATGAGTCAACCAATTGATGTTATAAACCATCGTCCCTGTAGCTCCTGTGTAGACTGTTGTCCCATCCAGGGTGTGCTGCTTCCACATGTCCAGTGTTCCCAAGATAGGCTCCGGATCCACTGCAACCCTAACCAGGTGGGAGATAAACACATTTCTGAATGAATAAATGAATCTTTTAGCTATATTGGTGTTGAAGAGCAAAAAAAAAAAAAAAAGATTTTGTATCTTGTAGTTTAACAAATCCCATCATCCTTGCTGAAAAATCCAGTTTGCTCTTACAAGCTACCAGCTGTCATAACACATGCTGAGCCAGTAGAGATGTAGAGATTTTGTGATTTCCTTACTGTTGTGGTATTTTCTTAAAAGCAACTTGTCTGTAGTGCTACATTAGTTGCTAGTTGCACAATTTAGAAACTGTTTCCTTCTACCATATTGAGCAACACGTTCCTAGTAGCTGGTTTTCAGCAGGGATGGAAAAAATAATAGAAAATAAAATAATAAGATAATAGAAAATAAAAAATAATAAAAAAGCAACAGTTATGCATTACTGCAAAGAAATATACATTAATATGAAAAATAAAGAATTAGTAATAAAAGTGACCTGGATGAAAAAAAAGTATTTATTTATACACACCAATACAGTTGAGGTCAAAAGTTTACATCCCCCTTTCAGAATCTGCAAAATGTTAATTATTTTACCAAAATAAGAGGGATTATACAAAATGCATGTTATTGTTTATTTAGTGCTTAATACTGAATAAGATATTTCACATAAAAGATGTTTACATGTAGTCCATAAGAGAAAATAATAGCTGAATTTATAAAAATGACCCCGTTCAAAAGTTTACATCCCCTTGATTCTTAATACTGTGTTGTTACCTGAATGATCCACAGCTGTGTTTTTTTGTTTAGTGATAGTTGTTCATGAGTCCCTTGTTTGTCCTGAGCCTATTTGAACCCTTTTAACAATGACTGCATGTTTTTTCCTTCTGGAGCATCTGTGAGCATTTGAACTTAGTTGTCCTCAGTGTGAAAAGATGGATCTCAAAATCATACAGTCATTGTTAAAAGGGTTCAAATAGGCTCAGGACAAACAAGGGACTCATGAACAACTATCACTAAACAAAAAAACACAGCTGTGGATCATTCAGGTAACAACACAGTATTAAGAATCAAGGGGATGTAAACTTTTTGAATTTGAAGATCAGGGTAAATTTTAACTTATTTTGTCTTCTGGGAAACGTGTAACTATCTTCTGTAGCCTCTGAAGGGCAGTACTAAATGAAAAATATGATATTTAGGCAAAATAAGAAAAATGTACACTTCTCCATTCTGTTCAAAAGTCTGAACCTTCTGTAATAGTTGCATATGAGTCCCTCAGTTGTCCTCAGTGTGAAAAGATGGATCTCAAAATCATACAGTCATTGTTGGAAAGGGTTCAAATACACAAAAATGCTGGAAAACCAAAGAATTTGTGGGATCTGAAGGATTTTTCTGAAGAACAGCAGGCAGTTTAACTATTCAGGACAAACAAGGGACTCTTGAACAACTATCACTAAACAAAAAAACACAGCTGTGGATCATTCAAGTAACAACACAGTATTAAGAATCAAGGGGATGTAAACTTTTGAACAGGGTCATTTTTATAAATTCACTATTATTTTCTCTTGTGGACTACATGTAAACATCTTTTATGTGAAATATCTTATTCAGGTCAGCACTAAATAAACAATAACATGCATTTTGTATAATCCCTCTTATTTTGGTAAAATAATTAACATTTTGCAGATTCTGAAAGGGGGATGTAAACTTTTGACTTCAACTGTATATTATATAAGTTAATTAATATATATAAACTAATAAATCACACACACACACACAGTGTCCCAAAAGTCTCCAAAAACACCATTCCTAAAAATTTGTTAATAAGTTTCTAACAGTCTCATGTGTGAAGTGCTTGCCATGTTTCCTGTTAAATTCCGTTGCACCCTTGTGACAGCTTCCTGATTCAGCCATGAGAATGATTTCGACGCGCTCTTCTTTTGTCTAAGGCATTCTTAAAGTCTATCTGAAAAATATGTAGACTATAACCTAAGTATGAACAATTCTGGAAGACATTTTGTTAAAAAAGTGTTCATTTCCCCTGTGTATGGAGACTTTTCGGACGCCCTGGTAGCTGTTACAGCTTCTCACAGCCCGGTATGACACACACAGCCTGACTATTGTTTTGAACCCGCCCCCAAACGATTTCTCACCAATGACAGCTTCCGTTTCTAAGATCATTTTGTCCAATCAGAGGGGCCGTTACACGAGTTTCTCGCGCAATGCGAACAGGAAAGCGTCAGGTTCTTATGTTTTCTTATAAGCTTTAGCGAGTGAAACATACACAGATTGGAAAGTGGTTTGGTATGTATTGATTTCTATTTAAACACTGATATGGTGTCTCTGAACATTACTAACTAGCCATCATTAAGGTGACTAGGTGAGAGATACCTAACGTTAGTCTAACAATAAGGGAAACGCGCTGAGCTAATGCTAGCTAATTTACTACTACCATGTTTTAGTACCATTTAGCTTTACAAGTACAATTTTTAAAGTACAAGGCAGGGTGTTATTATGTGACTAAACAAAAAATGCGGTAAGGTTTTATACATTTGGGTTAGTTCACTAGTTGTTATGTCCTTAGCTAGCTGGGAAGTTAGGTTTTATTTGAGACTGAGACTGCTCAGTCTTCAGGTTATTCTCTCTAACACAAGGCTGACTCTAAACCAGACTTAAACTGGGATGATGCTGTTTTTGGGTAATATATCCAAATACTGTGGGATAAATTAGATTACAAATGTACAAACGTCACTTTTTTTAAACGAAATAATACTTATAAAATAATAAACCCCCCTCTTTTGTCCAGAAGTCTTAACTTGTCCATGTATCACTCTGTGATTAGCTGACTTGTTCTTTTTCTACTTTCTTTTTTTTTTTATAATTGCATTTAAGTTCCATGTGAAATGTAGGTGCTGAGAGATCATTTGTACTGATATTGTTGTATATAGACATAAATTGTATGCTAATATGTACTACTGTATGATAAAATATATCCTTTACCAGATCATGTTTACTGTAGTAAGGTTTTTAACCATAGTATTTCAATATATTTTATGTAAATATGCATGAAATTTAAAGGTACATTGCCTAACCTTACCATTCATTACTACACAGCTATATTGTATAAATAATATATATAAATAAATCAAGGGTGTCAAACACAAGCCAGATTACCCATGGTGCAATGTCCAGTGGGCTGAACCAAAAATCTCCCCCAGCTTTTACATGTTTTGTAGTGAAATGAACTTAACTGGGATTATATGTCTCATTTTTAGCATTCTAATAAGGAAGAGGGATAGTTGCACTCAAATGAGATAAATATATCCTCAGGTGCGTGAAGCAAGAAAGTGAACCGCAAAGGTCTATGAAAATATATATTTATTACTTTAGACTTGCATAATGAAAAGAGTGCAAAGATCAGTGTGCAGACGTTTCAGCCCATAGCTTTCTTCAGTGCTTACCTAACATACAACAATTCATCTCTTCTACAGCCACATAATTGAAGATTGAGACTTAAGCTGAGCTTGACCAAGAAGAACTCCTAGTTACAGAACTCAGTTCCAGAAAATACAGAATAGAAATTGCTAATTAAGAATTATTTATCATTAGAACATTTTGTCAGTAGCTGAGTTTATGGCCCTGAGTTTCCTGCTCTAGGGCTGTGCCATATGTGATGCGATACATATTGTTATGTATATACGATACAAAATGTCTATTGATAGATATTTTTCTATATTGTTTATATCATCAATTGTTGCAAAAGCTGCTTTTCGGCAGTTGATTTACATCACTAAGGTCAGAAGTAGGAGCTACTAGCGGTGTGCTGTAACATAAACAAAAAGCAAGCATTTCTTGTTCTCATTTGTTATAGTTCTGTGCAATGTCATTTCCACGTAAAAGGAGAAAAGAAAACGTGCCTTTCACTGGTGTTTAGTTCACACAATGATCAAAAAGCAGTCATGAATGCAGTTATTTTGTATAGATAAATTTTTTTCATCAGAGAAAATGTAATATATTGTGATATATATTTGTTTCAATATATGATATAAGATTTTGTCCAGATCACCCAGCCCTGTCCTGTTCAATATTGGCCTGTGATGTAATAACAGTCTATAGCTCTTTTTTCGCCCAAATTTTTCAAATTCAGTTACAGTCTACAAGAAGGTTTTAATTTAGAACACATTCTAAATTCATTTGGATTAGAAGTTTCATCAGGTTGAATGTTTGACACCCCTGATATAAGTCATAAAAGCAATGTCTAATTTCTCTTGTGTATTTGTCAGACCCTCAGAATGGGCGAGCCGCAGCAGGTCAGCGCCCTACCGCTGCCACCGATGCAGTACATCAAAGAATACACTGATGACAATGTCCGGAAAGGACTGGCCCCTAAACCACCGCCTCCCATTCGGGATAATTACATGATGTTTGGCAATCCGTTCCAGTGTGATGACCTCATCATCCGGCCCCTGGAGAGCCAGGGCATTGAGAGGCTGCACCCAATGCAGTTTGACCACAAGCGAGAGCTGAAGAAGCTCAATATGTCCATCCTAGTTAACTTCCTGGACCTGCTGGACATCCTGATCAAAAGCCCAGGCAGCATTAAGCGTGAAGAAAAGTTGGAGGACCTGAAACTTCTGTTTGTCCACATGCACCACCTGATTAATGAGTATAGGCCTCATCAGGCCCGTGAGACACTGCGAGTGATGATGGAGGTACAGAAGAGGCAGAGGTTGGAGACAGCCGAGCGCTTCCAGAAACACCTGGAACGCGTTATCGAGATGATCCATGGCTGCCTTGCCTCACTGCCTGATGATTTGCCCCAGCCTGACAGCTCTAGCATGGCTGGAGCAGTGGTTTCAGGTTCAGGGGGCGATGTTAGACTGAAGGCTGAGCCCATGGATGTGGAGGAGGCTGGGGTTAGCTGCATGGCAGGACAAACAGACAAAAATGTACCCGCTACTACAAAGGAAAAAGTATGGGATAAAGATGCTACAATGTGCAGTATCATTGATGAGATGACGTAAAATTGATTACATTTTTTTTCTTTTGTTTTGTTCTGGGGTAAATATATCAGATTGCTAAAAAACTGTATTACAACACGGACAGTAGCAAAGCCATTCAAATTTTGGAGGGGAACTGTTTTTCTTATGACCTTCCAAATTCTGTACACAATTTTACATAATTAAAATAAGGTATTTTTTCATCTTGTTTACTTCTTCTATGCCTCTCCTTGTTTGTGGAAATTGTCAGTTTCTTGCTTCTAATAAAAATTGTGTTTTAATAATAATTACTTTCATAATAGTAAGTATGCCTCTGGGTTTTTTTTTTTTTTGTAATCTGCACATGTGAAAACATAACGCTAATGATCAAACACCTCCCTTTTCTGCACCACTTATACAACTGCAGTCGCAGCATTGAGTACCATTACTGTGCTATCTAGATAATATTAATATCTAAGCTCTTATGAAAATGATGGTCTTAATCATTGTTGATAAGCGTCACAGTTTGTAAAACAAAAAAAAGAGTGACTGCATTTTAATTTTTTTAATTGAACAACAAGGGGGGCACCGTGACTTAGTGGTTAGCACTGTAGCTTCGCACCTCCTGGGCTGGGGGTTCGAATCCCACCTCGGCACTGTGTGTGTGTGGAGTTTGCATGTCTCTCCATGCTTTTCTCCAGGTATTCTGGTTTCCTCCCCAGTCCAAAGACATGTAGTTTGACTGGCATTTCTAAATTGTCCATTGTGCCCTGTGATGGACTGGCATCCCATCCAGGGTGTCCTGCACCTTGTGCTGAGGCCCTGGGATAGGCTCCAGGCTGCCCGTGACCCTGTGTAGGATAAGCGGTACAGAAAATAGATGAATAGAGTTGAACTACAAACCCATTATATGAAGGGATTGTGCATTTCAATGATGCGTTTACACAAATGATGCAGTTTGACCACAAGTGAGAGCTGAAGAAGCTTAATAGTTAACAGTAGTTAATAGTATGCAGGAATCCCGAAATAACATACATTAGCATATATATATATATATATATATATATATATATATATATATATATATATATATATATATATATAATGTGTGTACACAGAGAGAGGGAGAAACGTGGACAACTAAAAACAGGCACTAGTTTGGTCGTTTCTTAATTTAAACTCGTTAAGCGGGATTTGAACGTTATTAAACCGTGTTATGAAAAAGGCTGGTTATGAAACTGTTTCACAACAGGGCGGCACGCGCAGCGCGCAGCCAATAGGAACCGAGCCGCTTCGTCACGTGGTTTTATTTATGTAACTTACGGCGTCAGAATATAGCTCTGAATTTACTGTAGTGAGGCCAGCGACGGGGAAAAGATGTTGATTTGGTAATAAAATATCCACACAAAGACATGAAACTGAAGCGTTGATGGAGTAAGTCAGATGACAGAAGGGTAAAGCAGTCTCTCTCTCTCTCGCTTTCTTCCTTCTGAAGCAGTGAGAACCTGCTCAAAAACAGACAACGTTACTTTTTTTCCCAGGAAAGGCTGAGATGTGAAGGACAGTGGACAGCTTCCTGAAGGCGGATTAGAGGAAAAGTGTTGATGCCGGGGTAAAAGGTTGTGCTGCTTCAACACAGTTTCCGAGAAGCTCATGTGAGTAGGTGAGAACTGCTGGCTGAAGCGACACTTCGCCCTCCTCAGCTCGCCACACCGGCTTCTCCAATCTGCAGGCTTGTGTTAGAAAGGACTGGACATTCCTCTTTCCCCGTGGTTTTGCATGAATACTGCGTGTGACATGGAGCATCTGGAGTGTCCCATATGCCTGTTTCTTCTGTGGGAACCAGTGACGATGACTTGCGGTCACTCGTTCTGCCGCCAGTGCATTATGGGAATCTGTGTGCCGTCCAGATGCCCAGTCTGCATGGAGAGGCTAAAGCCGAGGGACGCAAAAAACATCAAAAACAACGTTTTGCTCTTCTCTATAACAGAGAAATATTGCCCTGAGGAAACCAAGACGAGGTGCGAAATCCAGGAGAGGCTGAGGGCTCGCGACTTTCCCACAGCACTGAGTATGGCAGAAGACAGGATAGAGGCAGGTAAGGGTTAGTCCACACGGCTGTTAAAGAGGGTGGCAGGCAGCCTGTGCCTGCAGAAGAACCTTCTTCTGTTTTATACTTCTCAACTTCAGAGCGGTGCTGAATGTTTAGCTGGATACTGTCTTGTGCGCATGCGCACGCACAACGTAACGCAGTCACGAAGTCATGTGTCATACCGCGCGCTTCTTCTCGCCTCGTACACGCTCAGAGTTCAGATACACCGTACAGGAGGGGTGCTCGAAGTGTTTGAGCAAACAACCCCAAATGCACATGAATTATTTTCTGCAGCCACAACCCTTGACCACTCTATATTCCAAACAAACAACAAAAACAAAACCAAACAAAACAAAAAATCTTGATTGATAATATAGGACTACTACATTTGAACATAGTAACATCCATATGTGTAACCTAGTAGTAGGTTAACTAAAATTAACTAAAAAGGAACCAAAGGAACTTATCAGTCTGTTATGTTGATATAGGAAAATAAACCATAACACGTCTGTGTGATGCAAAGCAGAGGATCTTGGGTTATACTTATGATTTATGACTGACATATGATTTGTTTGGGGTTAGAATAGTTTCATATTGTCAAATAAATAGATTACAATCCACAAATAAATGTGGAGAGATTCACAAAAGTTAAACAAATTCACAAATAAATAGATTGAGATCCACAAATATGTGTTAGGAGTTTCACAAAAATTAATTAAATTCACAAATAAGTAAAATGAGATATGAAAATTAATGTACACACACACACACACACACACACATATATATATATATATATGTATATATATATATATGCATATATGTATATATATAAAATCTGGGTGATTTGACCTTTTCTCAGCTTCAGAATGGCTTGGTTTTCTCCCATAGACAGCTCTCTGGTCTTCATGTTGGTTTATCCTTTTTAACAACAAATGCAGTCTTCACAGGTGAAATCCAAGGCTCAAACCAAGAGTAGACATTCAGAGGTAGTAACTATTTAAACAATCAATCTAACAGGGCAACAAGAAACACCTGTTCCAATATCTTTAATCACTTGAAAAATGGATGGGTTCAAACAAAAGGTGCCATGTTCTAAGTTGTTTAACACATCTAGGTGCAAATATCAAGAAACGAAAGCCAGATGTCTTCAGCTTATAGTAATTGGCCTTGCCATTCCAATACTTTTGGAGGGGACTGTAAGTATGCTATTTGAAACTCTAGTTTCTTTAGTGGACTTAGATGGACGGGGAAATTTATCCAGGAGGCACATCTATTGGACTGGGTTCCTATGGGACACAGACAAATAAAGTTTGTTTATATTTTTTTAGGAAATATGCTGTTTTAAAATAGGTAGTAATAATAATAATAATAATAATAATAATAATAATAATAATAATAATAAACTGCACCAGTGGGATTTAAAAAACACACACACATCTCTAGTTGAGACAATTGTTAGAGCCAGAATTCATAGACATTGCTGACAGCAGTAGCTTAGCCAGGAAAGAGTTTCTGGGGGGATGAGGAAATGTACTAAAATTACCATATGATCTCTACACTTAAATTGAGAAGTGCGACACCCTCAGGCTTTTTAAGTGAATGCCTGGGAGTGGTGAAGGCATGAATTTTTTTATTTAATCATTTAAGGTATGGTCTACCATCAACCAATTCTTGACATATTAATAACGTTATAAAATACCTTTATGACAGTACCACTCAAATGTTTAAAATAAGATGCTAGTAATAGGGGAAAATGACATTTTATCTTATAAAATCAGATGTGCCCTTTTTCCCCCCCTACCTCTGGTACTTTACAGGCTGTTACCTCGACATCCCTATGCTCAGAGTGTAGCTAGCTGGTTTTCATATAGAAACAGGAAAAATGCATGATCATGATTGGTTAATCCTATTTCTTACCATAGCAACTCTCAGCCAATAAAATATGATTAAACAAACTAAGGGACACATTTGACATTTGGGATGTTAAATATTGAATTGCAGCAATGATTCTGTTGGCGTTTTATTGCTGGCCATGGGGGTGTTTGATGGGACACCAACACCGCATCCATTCTGCCAGTAAATCAGGGCTCTAATGTTTACTGCCCGGTAATAATGCAAAAAACAAGGTAGCCACAAACCCTCTAGTATTTTAGGTTTCTGCAGATGACTCTTTGTAGATGACTCCTATGAGCTTTGAAACCCCAGATAAGAGGCATGTTTACTGAATCCAGAGCTTTAAAAATTGATTTTGAAATGAAGATGGGTTTATTCTGAACTAAATTGTAGAAAGGAAACCATTTTTATTACATTCACATATCCAATAAGAGGGAGGCAGTACTCTCCATCTGTCACTGTTTTGTTTGTGCATATCCATTTTCTTTATGAAATTTTGTTTAAAAAGTGCCTTGGGATTCCTTGTTACTACTACACATAGGTATTTAATTTTGTCTAGAGAAACTGTGAACTGAAGAGAGTTCCATTACAGTATATAAATAGAAGGGAGCTGAACGTTCTTGGTTAGTTAAAATGTAGGCAGATGGGGTGTGTGATTCTCATCAAAACCGGGGCAATCTGACTAGCAATTCTTTTTTTTTTTTAGAAAATTCAATTCCAATCCCATCCAGGCTGGGGAGCTTTACCACTGGGAAAGGATTTAATTGAATCAATAATTTCTTCAGTGGACAGCTCAGAGTCCAAGGCCTTTTGTGAAGCATCATCCAACTTAGGCAACTTAAGGCCAAGTAACAATGTAGTGATGTCTCCATTTGGCCTTGATTGGTACAGCTGTTCAGAATACTGTTTAAAACAGTCATTTATTGCATTGGAGTCTATAAGTGATGTCTTATGCGATGGATAGCCCTACTGGCTTGTAGCCCTCTAAGCTGACTAGCCAGTAGTTTATGGAGTTTGTCTCCAAATTCAAAGTGTTTTTGTCTGATCCTTAGGATCTGATTATATACCTGACCAGACAATATTGAATTATACTCATATTTTGATTTAAGGATATTTTGCAAAGTTTGAGTGTTACTATACTTAAATATTCAATTATGAGAGCTCTGATTCTATTTTCTCCAGACGGCTAAGTCGAGAATAATCTGGTGACCCAGATCACATATGTTTCAGCTTGTGAAAGTGACACCACAGCTGTTTAACAATGGCAAACTAACCATCTGTGTTTAAAAGTGCAGATTTTGCCATGCAAGCAGTGAAGTTTGTACAATGTGCCTCAAAAGAAAAAAGAGCAAAGAAAAATTGATAATATGCTTGAAAAACAGCAAACTCCCCCCACCCACTTTCTCAAACCAAGTGGGTGAAAGTATCCCTTCATAAGCACAAGAGAGGCTGCATCCATAAAGCACACAGAACTGACTACTATTACATAGTAGTGTTACCCCAAACATCTCCACCTCCCCTCCAAATAACACAAAGTATGAATGGTTAACCAGAAACACAGGGTCACCTCACATAATGAAGGTCAGTAACAGAAAAACTACACCCTACCCGAAGTGGTCTGCTGTAATGAAACCCCAGTGTATCAGTTCAGGAGATTAACTCAATGTCAGTTTCCATTTAAACTGGTCAAATGCATACCAGCCTCCTGCGGGGAGATAAACAACTTGGTAGCGTTGTTATGAGTGACACTGAAATGAGCAAGGTAGAGAAATCCACATGTGGCACCAGTGTTCTCAGTTGCTTCCGTGTATCATCAAAGAGTTTGCGCTGCTTTATCACCTCTGCTGGAAGATCAGGGTAGAAATGAATCGCCTTTCCCTTGAAGGTTAGGGGAGACTTTTGACTAGCCAGCAGTAGAATCTAATGATATAATTAAAATCTAGTTATATTATTCCTTTAATCAGCCCATCTGCTGGGCTGCTCAAAACCTTGTTGGGTCCTTATGGCAAATGTTTAATTTTGAGTGATTTTGATGTCTTTAATGTAAATTGTTGAAATATGAGAGGGAGCATCATGATTGCAGAATTGATTGTTATGCATACATAACCAAATTTCTAGTGAAGTCTGTCTTATACTGCACGCTTATGCAAAGCCTGTTTTATTATCCAATGACAGGCAGGGCTCTGCATGTCCATGACCTCTACTCTGTGTATTTCACTTGTGTAATTCGCTTGTGTAATCTTGTTTTGCATGTTTAACAGCATGTTTGTTATGGACATAAAGCATAAAATGTTAATATGCTTGATATCTAAGCACCTTTGTGTTAATCTGTAACGTAGCTTCACGTATCCCTCTTTATGTTTCTGAACCTAAACCCTAGGACAGTTACACTTAACTCTATTAAATAGACTGCTTACACAATTCAACTCCAAATAAAAGAAGGTCTGTGTTGTAGTTTGGCAGCAGTGATTCTGTCAGCAAAGGTGTGGGAGGAACACTTGTGTAAGCCTATGCTATTGACAAGATGATTAAGTGTGCCTGTCACTTTGAATAACATTTAACACTCAAAACTAAAGAGATCTAAACAGAATCTTCTTGTTGTTGTTCATCTCTTTTTATGCTCACATTTTTCTTCAGTTCCTGATGATTTGAGTCTGAAAGCATGGAGGGCAGAGGCCAACGTAGGGCTCCGGCGCTTTTCTGAAGCTCTCCGTGACCTGGAAGATTTGTGCTGTGCCAGGCCTAACTGGGCTGAGGTAAAAACTTGAATGTGTTCTCAGTGGAAATATTTTTTGGGTTGCTGTTTTAGAATAAGCATATATGAGCATTTCAGTACCTGCTGCATTTGCTAAAGACTTAGCTGAAAGTATAATCTAACACCACTACATCTGATGAAAGGCTGTAATTGTTTTATACAGTTTAATCCGCTTAACTGTTAAGTTTGAAAATAAATATTGATGTATATTGGCGATGCATTATAAAATATGAGTGCTGCTCTAGAATAAGTTTTCCTAAGTTTTTATTTTGCATCTTAAACCGCCTGTATCATTTAAGATTCGGGAAACATGAAATTTCCTCGGTTATCTGAAATAAAAGAGTTTAATGTAGTTTGTATACATATTACATTTGAAATGCTGGTTACAGTGATAATTCCATAAAAAATCCTACAAATATTCAACCACTCATTCTTGAGATATCCGCTGAAGAGAACATAATGCCTGCACGACCTAGTGGCAGAGACATAAAAACAATCCATTTCTGAAGTCTTGTTTCTTCGACGTCACAGAAACGAACATGTTAAAATTTACCCACCCTTTCACTTTACAGCCGGCTAGCCTGTAACTAGCCAAGCCTAGCCTAGCCTAGCCTAGAACTTAGCAGTTATTGGATTGAAAAATGACACAAACAAGCAGTTAGACACTTTTCTGTTCCTGGTTGTCAGGAAACAAATGAGAGTCTATATAAGGATTCAAACATTCAAAATGAGCATCTGAGGTTTAGTTTTTTGTGACGGCTAGATTTGTCCTAGTCATTTTTTTTTTATCCCAGAGTTTTTTAGACAGTTCTTCCCATGTTATAGGCAGTGGTGTAGTGTGCCTCTTTTCACTTGTGCCTGTTTAAAAGGGATAAGGAGAGGTTGGAAAATGGTCCTGTAAAAATGACCTATGACTGTTTTGTACATAATGTATGTTTTTGTACACAAATGTTATAAATGGACTTCAAGGAAAAAGATAAAATGAGACTATTAAAGGGGTGAGAGGTTATGACAAGGCTGATACAGGAAGCCTAGGTTTGTCACATCTGATGCTCAAGATATGCGGGAAGGATAATCTGACTGTTGTACTGCCATCAGCTTGTCTTATTTTCAACAGGCTTATTTTGAAGTCACACACTAGTGCAGCGGTACAATTGTCAATGAACAGTTTTTTATTACTTAATATTTGGTAATGATTTAAAATTGATCAGAATTGTCATTCAGTAAGTTCACAGGCTTTGAATTTATTGGTCTTTAGCTCATTCTAAAAACATAAATACCATGTTTTTATGCGGACAAGTGTGTTTTAGTGGTGCTATACAGTGGTGTAATAGGAGAATGTGTTATATGCACTACATTTCTCTGTAAAGGCTTGCTTGTCTGCCCTCTTGTGACCATTTCCCTGCATGCTTAGGCTTTCTTCCGAAAAGGGAATGTGCTGCTGGAGATGGGGAGACTGACGGAAGCTCTCATGCAGTTCCATCACTGCCTAAAACAACAGCCTGAATTTGCTGCCGCTAAGAACCAGATTAGGAAGGTATGGGAAGTAAACAATCTTATGGCAACACAGACCCTACCAACTTGAACATTAAACTCTTTACTCATGAACATAATTAGTGAAAAATGTGAAATATTATGAAAAATTCACAGTATATAGTAACCATTCAATCTGATATCTTAGTTTTTGTTGTATCAGATACAGTGTTTAAATGGGTTGTGTTCACTGTGTTCATGGAAACATGAATGGCCCACTACAAGAAAACTATTCTGAAAAATACAAAAATCCATATTCACTGGAAAATTGATAATTGACTGCATATAAGTGGAAAAACTAACTTGATTAAAAAAGAAAGAAAGAAAATAAAGAAGAATGGTGATATTTCTCAACATGGCGAAACCCATGGAAAGTCTGGTTAGTGGCCAGTGCTAAATGTCATTACAGTGTCATTTTGGAGTCTGTTGTTAGTAATTATCAACACATGAAGGAAATATTGATATTCTAGAGGAATATTAAATGAGGCAGTTTTGTATCATTTTAAGTGTCTTCCTTTACGCTGTTTGTATAAACACAATATATGATATATGCTCAGTGTTCATTCCATATTTCCCACTGCAAAATTGGGAAATTTCAGTGACATTTCAGCGAAGCATTGGACAGCATTTGAGCAAAGGTCACTAACAGATTGAACAAGATCATTAGAACAGCTGGGTCAGTCTTGGGAGCTAAACTGGACGCAGTGGAGATGGTGACAGGGATTAGGATTCTGGAAAAGGTTTCAGTGATCATGAAGAATTCCTCCCACGCACTCCATCAAACACTACAGGAACAGAGGAGTACACTAAGAGGCAGATTTCTCCTGTCCTGCCACGGGAAAGGACGCTTTCACTGGTCATATCTCCCAGAAGCCATCAGATTGTACAACTCAGCACTCTAATCTGTCTTTTTATCTATACATCTATGCATTATCTGCATTGGATACAATACGGCAACTGTAACTACCTCATTAGTGGATAATACCTCATTTGTGGGTAACTATCTCATCTATGGATAATACTGCATATATAACCATTACACTGTGCACTGTAGGAGACACAATATACTGTACTTCTTGAACCTTAGCATATCTATAGATGTATATGATACATACTATATAGGTTTACTATTTATATATCTACACTATGCATACAGTTTTATATTTTTATTTTTTAATTTTATTGTATTTTTCAATATTTATCTTATTTTATCTTTAGTTTATTCTTACTTTATTTCTTATGTGTATTTGTGCCTTGTCTTTTTATGTATGCTGCTGGAACACTCTAATTTCCCCTTCAATAAAGCATCTTAATTTCATGACCCATTATCAGGTGCTCACCACCACATGTCAAAAGCATGTATTCACAACTTCCATTTAAATGCACCAACGGTGTCTGCCTACAATTTCTCAAAAAAAAAAAAGATATGAATTGATGTGTTACATGACAGCAGCAATCCAAGCATTTAATGATTTATTTACAGAAATGCTTGCATTGCTGCTGAATGGAGGATTGCCCTTAGCAATTTCATGTAAATACGATTTATATGGATGTTCTTTCTCAGCTTTCTTTCTTTTTTTTTTTATTATGTCTAATAATGTGCAACAAATATTTGACAAATAATTGTCATATATATGTGAGACATTATTATCTATCCCAATACATTAAGGATAATAGTCTTAACTATTTCAGGTTTCATTATAACAGTATATGGATAACTGCCATCTCAACATACTGCCACATTCATAATGCGTTCTGTTATTCAGCCTGTAGCAAAACAGGAATCTGTCAAACATTTGTCATTACTTGATTTATGTTGCCTTTCTCCTGTTGACGTTCAGATCTTGGAGATGGAGGGTATGGCCATACCAGAGGAGGTGCCTCAGATCCTGCAAATAGTGGATGACTATCTTAAAGACTGCAGTTCTCAAACTAATACTTTTAGTTCTACACCTACTGAGGGCCTGAAGTTACACTGGAGCCAACTAGATGAGAAGTTTAACTGTGAGCAGGTAAAAATGCCTGATGGCTGTTGTACCATTTGCATATTAATGTACTGTACTTAGTGCCAATTCCGCTATTCTCTTCATTATGCCAATGCCCTGACAATATGACATTTAGAAAAGAACCTGAGAATCTAAAATGACCTAAAGTTGGATATGAGTGAAAACAAGTTCGTTTGATGTAGGCACTTATTTAATATGTTGATTGACCAGGGCCAATATGTATAAAGGTTCTGAGAATTATTCTCAAAGTAGTCTCAGAAATCTATTTTTAAAAAGGTGAAAATATTTCAGAACACAAAAGAATGCAAAATAATACAGTTTGCTATGAAATGGTAGAGGCAATTAATGCTTTGTAGCCCTGTGTGTGGTGGACCACAGATGAGTGTGTGAAAAGAGCATTTAAAAATCACCAGAAGGCACAGAATGAAAATTATTTCCACATTGTATAACAACTGACTGTATTAACACCCATACATAAGGTTTATATCAATATTGCCACATAAGAACAAATTTTTGCTCGGAGTAGCTTTATATTTACCAGCCCTGGTGTCTTTCTTCCCATCTCCAGCAGTCTACATCTCAAGTCAAGCACAACTCCAGTGCTGAGTGCTGCTTGAGCCTGTGCCAGTCTGCGTCTTTCCTTTCCATAGCCCAGGAGAGTGAGGAGCTGATGGTAAAGAAGGAGGATATACAGATGAGAGGTGGGAAGATTGTACAGCCACTTTATCACTGTACATTACTCTGCTCTGTCAGTCAGTACTCAGCATCAATGAGACACTCTTTTAGATTTTAAAGTGAAATGTGTGCATAAAGATAAGAAATGTATTTCCATTCCTTACACACAGAAACCTGAGCACATGAACACACAGTGGTGATGATTCACAATTGCGTAACTAAAGTGATCTTAAACTCTCATCATGTTTGCTAGAACTGCCTACAGTTTCATTGCATGTGTGTTGAGTATTATGAGGAAATCAGAGTTGTTGCTTTTTTGTTGGTTTTCCTGCCTCTTGTAGTGGACCGGGAGATGTCCCCGCTGACTGTGTCTGACTTTGAGTGCCCCCTCTGCATCAGGTAAGTGCAGTATATGCCAGAATACACTCTAGTCTGGAATTAGTATTATTATCACATACTACTATATATCTCAGTATGTATGTTTTATGGACACTGCATAGTGCTGTTATGTGTTTTCTATTCTTTATTGGTCCTCAGGCTGTTCTATGATCCGGTTACAACCCCATGTGGCCACACATTCTGCAAGAACTGTATTGAGAGAAGTCTTGACCATAATCTCCGCTGTCCACTCTGTAAACAAGCACTACAGGAAGTGAGTCTTAAGCAACCTTAAAGCCTCAAACACTCATTGATCATTTTTTACATTTAGTCTCTTGGTATAAAAGTCATGTCTGTAGAGTTAACATAGTGCTTCTAATATGTCCTTAAGCCATTCTGCATCCTCTTTGTAATTAGAGGAATGGCCTTTCATGGATAAGTAAAAATAAATGCACATTTAATATAAACTGTTTCTATGCATTACCAGTCCTCCTCATTTTCTACTATTGTAGATAATAAAAATTGACTTCTCTCTTCATGTGCTAGTATTTCAAGAATAGGAAGTACAACCCCACGGTTCTGCTGCAGGAGATTATGACCCGCCTCTTCCCCCAGCAGCTGGCTGAGAGGAAACAGGTGCATGATGCTGAGATGGCTGAGCTTTCCAAGTGAGTCAGACACAATACAAGCAACCAAGACCTACAATGTATATAAAAAGTATACACACCCCCATTAAAATAGCTGGTATTTGTGATGTAAAAAAAGAAACCAAGATAAATCATGTCAGATCTATTTCCACCTTTAATGTGATATAGCAACCAACAAAATTCAAGTGAAAAAACAAAACAGAAATGCTTTAGGGGGAAAAAAGAAAAAACTTACAATAAGCTGATTGCACAAGTGTGCACACCCCTTAACTCAACCTTTGTTAAAGCACCTCTTGCTTATAATACAGCACTCAGTCTTTTTGGGTAAGAGTCTACTAACTTAGCACATCTTGATTTGGCAATTTGACTCCACTCTCCCTTGCAAAAATGCTCCAGAGCTATCAGATTGCAAAGGGGATCTCCTGTGCAAAGCCCTCTTCAAGTCATTCCACAGGTTTTAGATAGGATTTAGATCTTGGCTCTAACTGGGCCATACCAAAACATTGTTCTTCTTCTAGAGCCATTATTTTGTTGAATTGCATTTGTGCTTTGGGTCATTTTCATGCTGGAAGGTAAAATATATCTATCTATCTATCTATATTTTTTTTACATCACAAAGACCTTTTAATAGGGGTGCATAGACTTTTCATACCCACTGTGTAGCATGATGCTTGTCATTTGGTAAAAGAGTGCTTTTTTGGAAATAGGAAGCCAGACAAATGATGTAATGATTAGAAAGTGTTAAAACCTTTGATTTTATTGTTCATGTCAGTAAATAAATTGTAAACTGTCATCAGAAATGTTTTTCAGTCATTCTTCACCTTCGTTTGACCTTTTATTCCAACAACCTCTTCTTTTCCAGTCTGACCAAAGACATCCCAATCTTTGTGTGTACTGTGGCCTACCCTGGTATCCCATGCCCACTGCATGTTTTTGAGCCACGCTACAGGCTGATGATGCGCCGATGTATAGAGACTGGCACTAAGAAATTTGGCATGTGCAGCTATGAGCATGGCAAAGGGTAAGGAGTGGTTTTACACTGGAAAAACATACAGAGACTGTTACATTACACACTGATTAGCTTAAAAAATATATATGTAAGCAATATCGCATGAACAAGAGTGCGGTTATGCTGAATATCAGCACAGCTGTGATTCATATTAATTAATTAATACCGAGCGAGTGACATTTTGGATAAAGTATGGCCGAATGTTCTGTTTATTTTTGCTCTGCTACCAGAAATATATCCCAAAGAAGCCACATTCACTTTATAGCTAGCTAGCCTTTCTGTTAAAGGTGCTTCCACTGAAATGGGCTTCCCTTATTCTTTTCCATCTTCAACTGACAAGCTTTCATATTTTAAGCCAAAAGTTATATTTCTGAAAAGTCTCGTTTGCCATGTCCACTGATGATGTCGCTAACACTACTGTAGTAACCATTTCGAACTAAGAAGTGAACACAGATGAGCGGAGTGATGCACACAGTGAAACGTCCCAGTGCCGTTATACTAAATATAAGCACTCTTGGAACACCAAATTAGTGGACCAGAACTAACTGTTGTATAATTATTCATATATACGTATTTTATCGGATGTTTTGTGAGCAGATAAAAATCTTTTGCATGTCTATTTAAATGGGGTTTCAGCCATTAAGAAAATTCTAGAGAATCTGCATTGACACAGTAATGTTGTTCTGAAATCAGGCTTAATGTGTGCCTGAAAAGCCTGCTTAATATTTATGTGTTTTAGTTCAACTGAGATATTTAATTGAGTTTCCTGTCAGTTCAGAACTGTAATTTTTATTCCGTAGTAATTGGTTTCTACCTGTAATGTGGTATTTCATAAAAGCCCCAGTAAATGCAATAATAATTTAAATAATTAGGTCAATACAGAATGACGCATCAGTCAAAACATGTCTGAGTTGCTGTATTTGGGATGGCCCAGGTTTGCAGATTATGGCTGCATGCTGGAGATTCTGGACCAGAATGTGCTCCCTGATGGCCGCTCTTATGTGGACACAGTGGGAGGAAGCCGTTTCCGTGTGCTCCGGAGAGGCCAGAGGGATGGCTACCACACAGCTGATATTGAGTACCTGCAAGACCATAAGGTCTGCTTTTATAGTGTTTCACAGCTGAGCTTAAATTACAGTCCAGTTAATACTATGCAAGCTGGCATTTAGTCAGCTTTAATCTGAGTTTATAATTTAAGAAGGAAAGAGATCCTAAAATATTTATTTCAGGATCTCTAAGCAGTAGTGTTTTCAATAACAGGAGAGAAGGTTATTTTAGATATCTTGTTGTTGTTATACTGTCCGTTTATGTATAATGTGTATCTGTTTCTGTACGTTGGGCTAAATTTAGGCACATGATGCTGAGCTTGAAATGCTGCAACGCCTCCATGACAGTGTGTATCAGCAGGCCAGGGAGTGGTACCAACGGCTCAACAGCCACATCCGGGAGCAGATCAACCACCAGTATGGGGCCATGCCTGAGAGAGAGGATAACATTCAGGTTTGAACATGCATGCGTTAACATGCTTAAAACAAAATTTATTTCCCATTTCACTCTACCCTAACCCATATAACCCTAATTATGTCCTCCTACGTCAGCGTAATCAGGTTACTTCTCCCAAATAGTCAGTAATTACGGAATAAATTATGTTATCTGGACTTAAAGGTTGGTTAAGCTGGTCTTTGTATATTCACCACTGATCATTTTCTTATTTATTGTTTTCTCACCTTTAGATCATTGGATTAGCCTAATGTTGATAAATTTATCTGCAACTAGTACAAACAGAATACTATCTAAGAATACTATCAACCTAAAACTCTGTTAGAGGAGATAGTACAGCAAACGCACACACACACGTGCTCACTCAACACTCAACACATCAAGGTTATTTATTTATTTTTTTAATTAGTGCTCATTTAAGTGAAGTGGGTCTTGTCTTCGTCTGAGCCAGTGACTCAGCCATTCAGATCACCAGGGGAGTCTTAATGCATATCTTGCTAGTATCTTTAGGGATGGCGGGTCAAGTGAAACCATGTTAGAGCCTTGAAGGGAGCGTCCATTTTTGGCTTTGCAGAGAAAACAAAGCTTTTTCAAAAAAAAATTAAAGGACCAGAATATTGCAGCATATCTAACCACACTCTTAATAATGTATTCAATCTAAGCCAGACACTTTTTATATTTTTGCCACTCATTTGAGTCAGAAGAATTTATACCAAAAATATAAATACAAAAATATAAATTATACTGCTGTGATCACAAAAATTTTTTGCCACCCATCCCTTTTCATTGCCTATATGCTGTCTTAATTTTTGTAAGTTATTATATTCAGTGTTTTTGGCAGGCATCTGCTGATGGTCCGGCCTGGTGCTGGTGGCTGTTATCAGTGCTCCAGTTAGATCCAGCCTACCAGACAACAGTTCTGTCCCTTACCTCTCTGAAGGACCGATTAGGACATCTGCGGATCGTATTGGAGTACTTTTCTCAGAGATAGGACACACACACACACACACACACACACACACATACACACACACGCCTTTGTGTCCTTCTTACACTGCCTTAGAGAAAGAGCACATTTTTGCTGTACTGGTAATTATATGTGCAATTGATTTGGGTATGTTGTATATTGAGTCTCCAAATACAATGTATTGATTTGCTTCTGTCGTTGTTTAGCTGAGCATTAAATTTAGAAACACAGATAATTCAGGCTAGAGGCACGCACAGGGATTGGGATCCCACAAATCATGTGAATGAGCTTTTTTTTTTTTTTTTTTTTTACCTTTATGTGGGTAGTCAGATATGAAGCTTGCAGGACAAAGAAAGGCCATGCTGATTATTAGCATATTGAGTTTTAGCATGGCATTTGTTTATTTTTAGGGTAAAATGATGTTAATTACAAGTTTAATTAAATAAAATGAAGTTTTAAATTACAAAATATTGTGAGCAGGTGCAAAAAAGAAATATTGCAGACAATAATAATAATTGCAGGAGTGGGCTTTATTGGTCAGAATTTCTTCAGGAGACAGCGGGAGTGGGATTAAATAAACAATACACTGCACACCTTTAATTTACACTGTATGAATACATAGAGGAACAAGGAGCATGAAGGAATTATTGATGCATAACGCTTGCAAATCTAAAAACCTGACCTTGTACCTACACCTATCATTGTAAAATTGCTGAATCAAATATATGATGCTCTTTGCAAAATGAGATGTCACCTGTTGCAAGAATGCTTTTTTATGTGTTTTGCAGTAGTGACATTCTTATCAGAATTGGCCTGTCAAAATTATAATGTGTGAAGTTTTAATGCTGCTGAATAATGCTGAATAAGGCTGTTTGTCATGAGCATGCTAAAGCCATTGTGCAATTTTAAAAGTAGAGCTTCAAATTTTTACTCATAATTCAAGCTGTGATTTGAATAATACTTAGAGGCAAGTTAATATTGTGAAAATGGTGATAGGGAATTTATATCATTTTTGAACAGTTATAGACTTCTTTTTTTAGGCTGAGCATTAATTTCAGAATTTCAGGTATGCTGGAGTTGGGAGAAAAAAAACACTGAACTCTGTCAGTTATGTACAGCGAACGTCTCTTTTGTGGCCATCAGAATTTCTGGTTTTCTCAGGATCATCTTGAAAGGGATTTTTGCCTTTGGGTTTAAAGTCTTAATTTGGATGAGTAAGACACACACTTACGCACATTTGTTAATTTATAAATAGATTGAATGATTAAGCAGCTATAATAATAATAATAATAATAATAATAATAATAATTGATAATGAAGATAAGCTTGAATGAAAATTAATGTCTTTTTTCTACTGTTAATGTACCATGTTGAAGTTTTTTTAATAACATATATAGTAAAGGGACAATAGATCATGTGTTAGATGACAAACCAATCACATCTGCAATCCCTGATGTTAATCAAGTTTTAATCAAAATTTGTCATGTAGTGCACGTCATCTGCCGGCAAGAAGGGTTTTTATTTTATGTCTCTATTAATGGGATTCTAAAATTCTGTTTTTTTAAAAATATATATATTAATTACATAGCAATAAGAATGAACGTCAGACATGGAATTCAGTTTGATCAGCCTGAGAGGGCCAGACAAGGGTGAACTCTGAGATTTCTTGTAGAGATTTCATTACACTTGTTTCAATTCATGCAGACCTTTAAATATTGCAAAATGTGGTTTTGATTGATTGAATGTTTAATTTTGTTTAAAACGTTTTCTTCTGAATAAAACTAAGCAATATTAAATAGTCAAAAATTACATGTTTATTGTTACTGTAATAATTATTTAGCATATTTTCCTGCTGTTTTGGGAATGATTTTAAACTTCCATTGGCCATTTTATATAGCAAACAAGTTCTGATTATCTTTAATAAATGTACCATTACAAATCAAATAATACAGAGTCTTATTAATAACAATGAATGAATGTTATTATTAAATGATTACTAAATAATATTAATTTAAAATTTTGTATTTTAGTATTTATATATATATATATATATATATATATATATATATATATATATATATATATATATATATATAATACTAATTTAGTATAAAATTTAATATTAATTTCAAATTTAGCATGCTGTAGAAGCTTTAGCGCAGCATTCAAGAAACTAATGCCAGATCAGCCACCAGATGGAGATGTAATATCACTACAGAACAGTGTATAATTTATCAAGTTGTCCACTAGAATGAAAAAAATTAATGACTTGAGCTTCACATTAATAAGTCAGTCAGTTTTGTTTTAAGCTTTTATATTCAGATACATTTTACACTCAGTTCTGAAGGTTTCTTCACCGTGAAGTAAGTCACAAGGTCGGTCCAGAGCATCAGACCATGCTGCATGAGCTGATTTCTTGTTATACGGATGGGTGATGAAGCTCCTGACCCCTAGCTAGTGCACACAGCTATACAGGTCAAAGGCAGAAAATCAATGTGAAGAATGAGAGAGAAAAAAGGAGGAAAGAATATTGCACATTGCACTGAAGACCCTCAGCCTATTGATCTGGAGAAGTGGCACCAAGATGGGACAAAGGAACAAGAAATAATGGAACACTGAAATTTTACATAGTGTTTAATGAGAGTGTAAAGTGGTGTAATTTAAAATGTCTAGACATGAGAAAATCATTTCAGAAGTTCCTATAAAATGTGAAAGATGTCGCCTCTGTATGAGGTATATCTGTAGGAGTTAGTTACACCAATAATGTTATTTTATACAAATATAAATGACAAAAAGGGTATTTCCAGCTAAGATGCATCCCATAAAATAGGTTACGACATTTTTTAAAGTATGGTAATTGAGCTTGCTTTTCACATAAAATAGTTCTGTATTGTTTATCCAGCTTCTTAGCAAGTCAGCTTTCCTAATACAATCATTAAATGCCATTATATTCCAAAAATAGTGATACTGGCATGTACCATTATCATTGGCTGAATAATTCACACTGTTCTACCTCTAAGAGTGAACACCTCTCTCATATGAACATGAACATGAACCAGAACATCAAATCTCATTAAAAGCACTGGCATAAGAGCAGTGCTGTGAGCTAAACTGATCCATCACTCCCTTTGAGCTGTGCTGCCTGCTGCTTTTTGAGCCTCTCTGAGGGTGACAGCCATTTTGTGTTTAATAAGCAATTGTGCACAAAGGACCCACTGATCAGGTGTACATTTGAGGGGAGCACAACTATAATAGCTCATCAATGCATGGTGTGTAAATCCTTACAATGCAGTGTAGATTAAGATAGGAATAGTATGTTAAAATGGTAATTTCTGGGATACAAAAGTAAGGGAACTTACATGGTGCCAATTAGTGGTAGAAGATGGAGAAGTGGCTATGCAACAGGCAATAAGGATTACATTTGTGACTTTAAAAAAAATGTGCCTTCTATTTCCACACTAATCCATCCCGGATACATAAGAGGCAAAGTCAAAATTCAGAGAATGAGATTATTAACTGGAATTACTGGCTTGTCAGGCATACTTGTTTATGCTCAACGGGCTGTGGGATGAGATGCTAATACTTGGAAAATGGATTGTACAGAAAACTGCCAAAATCTGTCTTCTCTCTCTCTCTCTCTCTTTCTCTCTCTCTCTCTCTCTCTCTCTCTCTGTCTCTCTGTTAGTGTGAGGGGTGGGGGTGGAAGGAAAGAGACAGGCAGCTGATAAACCTGCCTTGTTTCGCACTACTCTAATCCCCCGCTTGCATTAATACACAGATAAACCTTAAAAAGGCAAGTGCAGAAGAGTGGAGGGGGATATATCAGAGCCCTGGAGCTCCAGCTTCATGGAGCTAACCGCAATTAGACACAGAAATGACAGAAATGACAAGACGGCTTACGCTGCTTCATGTTGCCAAGGTAGGACTGTAATTGCCAGCTCCACAATCCAAGAGGAGAAGAAAAAGTTGCAGAAAATAATACGCACCCAGAATAGATCTAGATGTGTTGATTTGCTTCTCAGTGTGGCAGGTGGAAAAGAATATGTCTTTTGTAGGAGAGATAGTATAAGAAACACTGCTGATTTCTGTAAAAGTGAATTCCGGATAATTCCGGATAAAAAACCCCAGCAGGGAATAAAAGGAAGTGTGTACATCGGAGAAAATCTCATGTACTCAACCCCCCTCTTCACACAAATTAATTTACTGGACTGTTGAACTGGAAGGTTGGCATGGCAACAACCTATCTCCCCACAAACATATGTACATAGAATATAAAACTGATACTGACCGTTAAGACACCCTTTGAGCATTGAAGAAAAAAAAATCCATAATGTTAAGAGAGGTGAGAGAAAGAAAAGGATGAATTTAGAAGAAAATGTGAGTGTTTAGAGTGTTTAGTATTTCATTTCACTAAAACTTGCTTGGATAAACATGAATAAACACAATAGATAACCATCTCTTTCAGGTTTAGCTCACATTTTCCACCAAGCTGCAAGATCAGCAATCTCCAGTGTAGATCTATAGCTGCTGTGTGGAGAGTTGAGTTTCACAAAGCCAAGGTGGATTTTACAGATAACACCAGCTGCAGCCTGGATGATTCAGATCCCACTGAAAAAAAAGCAACAACTTAGGATCACTGAGTGTGCACAAAATATTTGTATTATGTTCTTGGTACAATCTAGGTTTATGGATCAGCACTAGAGCTAAGTGACCTTGACAGTAAGGTGTGACAAAGTGTTGCTGCCTTCAAAGGAAGAAAATATACTATTGTGGTTATATTTGCAAGCATCATATATTCATTTGTTTACCAGTTCAAAATGTTGTAAAAAAAAATTTGTGGAAATTGCACTCCATTTTTCTCAGACAGATTTGAAAAGCTGTAGAGAGGACAGCAAAAACTGGCTCTTATTGGTTTTATGAATCACCAGAAGCTTTCAGCACACTGTACAAACATTAAAAACAAGATTTAAACATACAATAAGTAGGAGAAAAGTCTATTGATGGTGTAAATGTTTTAAACACAGATATTCTTGATGTGAGAAATGCATTAAAGCATATTTAAAGCATGTAGATTTCAAGTGTTAAGGAAGGAAGCAATGAAAGAAAAATTTAATAAAATATAAAAATTGGTTTTCATTTTCTTTTTCTTTTTATTTATTTATTTATTTTTTGGTAGCCATGGCATGCCAGTTGTTCCCAGTTTTCAATTCTATAGTCATGAATTCTTATTATGCTGGAGCCAGGAGTTAAGTAAGGCAAGAAGATAATAAATCATGGCCTTGAATTTTCTAGGCACCTGAGACACATAATACGTTGTTAGAATATACTTAATATATAGACTGAATTATTTTGCAGGAAAATGAATCTTTTTTTTTTTGTGAACATGAGACATAAAACACCTAACTTGCTATATTCATGTGTGGCTATGCTGTATATAAACTCCTTAAACTTGCATCCTTACATTCCTCATTTAGCTACCATTACATAAACTATGCCATTATCATATACGTATAACATTATGTGTAATTAATAAATGATTCATAGCAGTTACTCAATACTATGATTTGAGATGAATACCTGAGTAATAAGACTTTAAGGTTTAAAAACAAGCAAACAAATAAAAAAAACGCCTTAGACTTGCAGTATCTCAGTGACGCATGGCACACATGGTTGCAGATCGGTGGCCAGGCAGTTGAACACTCATATTTGCCCTGACTGGCCTCTTTGCCTCTGACTGATGAGAACACACTCATTTATTTTCATCAACGCAAAGAACATTCGCTCCCAGCATTCTTTTGGCCAGACATCATCATGGAGACAGAGCTGGTCTCGGTCATTAGGGCATTGTGGAATGCAGAGCTGGAATCAGATTACTCTTCTTCAATCACAGGTCCTCTGCTTGGTTTAGAGACAACATATAAAAGCCAGCAGATCGATAGACAAATTAAATCCTGTCTTTTCTAATATCACAGTGACAGAGGATGGGACAAAAAAGAAATCCACTTGTGTCTACGGACCAGAGTTATTTATGCATTTGCAAGAAGAAAAACAAAGCAAGAGAAGAAGCTTTCTTTTGGTTCTCAGGTCTCTTGTGCATCTTAGACATGGGTTGCGGATTCCGTGTGCATGGAAGCAAACCACATGAGACTCTTCTGCGTAAGGGGATGCATCAATAATGCATAGATTCAGACCTCTGAAGATATGTCTTTCATCCACCACACAAAAATATTTTTTAATCCTGCACCATGACATGAGACCCAATGTGTGGCACACTGCATGTATGTGGGTGTGCGAATGTTTCAGAGAGAGAGAGAGAGAAAGTGTGTGTGTGTGTGTGTGTGTGAGAGAGAGAGTGCTTGATTTTTTATAAGGATAGAATCATGTGTGTGAGGATTCGGACCCAGACTGCTAAGGATATATATTACTGATGCACAAACATTCAATGACAGATTGCCATACAAAGCTCAGAACAAAGGGAGCATCTCATGGATTTCTGAATCACATGGAGTGACAGCTGCTTGCTCTAACTCTTAGCTTCTCCTCATCCTTTTAATGCATATTATTTCCATAAATTTTCCCTTACTGTGCAGAGCTTCTGCTGCACTTTACATTCATCAGATTAATCATCAAAGTTGGGATGAAGTCATAACTACATTACTCCTCATAGTTTCGCTAGCATGTATGGGGATTTTATTATTGCTACAATCATTTGTAAAATGGTCAATTCTTTGTCTTTTGTGCTATAAAACATTTCTGTAATTTCTCCAATAAAATACTGTGTTCAAACCAGTATGATATTCGTAATGTGTTATACATTTCAATCAAAGCAGCCTGGGAAACAGTGGCGTAGCCAGGAATTAATTTCAGGGGGATGAGGAAATATCATTCATTTATCTTCAGTAACTGCTTTATACTGATCAGGGTTGAGGCGGGTCCGGAGCCTATCCCCGTAACACTGGGTGTGTGTGGCACAATTCAGCCTGGATGCAACACCAGTCCATCACAATGCACCATGCACGCACACATTCTCACACTCATTCACACCCATGGGTATCTTTTTAGCTTAGCCAGTCCACCTACCTGCATGTTTTTGGACAGTGGGAGGAAACGGGAGAACCCAGAGTATACCTATGCAAAGAAAATATACTAAATAGGAGCAAAGCACGATCTGCAAAGTAAAACTGGTGAACCTGACATGCTCGTGCATTCTGGGTGAATGTCAGATAGTAGTCGGAGCAGTGATGGAATGTGTTTGTTATTTAACCAATCTTTACCAATCTTGCTAGATTTGTAGTGTTGCTATAAAATATATTATGACAGTTCCACTGAAAATGATTAAAATAAGGTGCTACTAATAAGAGGGAAATTGTATTTTATCTTATAAAACCAGATCTGGAATTCTTTTTCTGCTGCAGTAGCTACCCTCAGTACTTCACAGGCTGTTATCTTGATATCGCTATGCTCAGAGTCTAGTTTTCAAAAAGAAATGTGAAATATGCATGATTGCTATAGGCTAATCCTGTTTCTTATCATAGTAGCTGGTAGCCAATAAAATATAATTAATATGATTATGACTGTTGACTATTTATGATTATCATTACAGCACAATTACAGTGCAAGACATGTTATTTGACATTGAATAACCTTTTTACACACTAACTGTACTATAATGACGGTACAGAAAAATGATTGTATGTCAATAAAGAAAGAAATATAACATATTCACTGTTCAGGCAAGAAATGCTGTGGCATTTTCTCCAAGATACTTAGAAAAACTTACCAGGCAATTTCCTTATAAAACTGAAATGCACGTATGAAATGCACCTGCAACTACTGATGCATTTTTGAAGGCAAATATATTATCACACCAAATATTGACTTTGTTTAGTTTAGTTTTCTACTCTTTATAGCAGATATTCTTTAATGTGTGTGTTTTATGTTAACCACCCACGAATAAGCAGTTGGTACTGGAAAATATTTCAGGGGAGGTTCAAACATGAAAGCTGGAAACATTATAGGCCTTACTCTATGGCTGCTGTAACACTGCATTAACTATATTGTAATATTAGAGTAAAATATCATTCACTTTAAACCTAGGCCCCAAAATCACATACCTGATGCAGCAAAGGACTTTCAGCTTTACTGGCTAAATTTCTTATTTGGTGGTATATTATATTGTTTTGTTAAATTTTGATAAAACGGCATAGCTTCAATAAGTACAACAGGTTTAAACCAGGGCTAAAGCTAGACAATGTTAATAGTTAACAGTTGATGTTAGCCTAGCTAGCTAGCTGATGTTAGTAAATTTTAGTCTAGCTAGCTGGTTAAGGTTTGCTATCTAATAGACTTTTCCATTAAAAAGATAATATTGCTAATGCTACTACTTTATAAATTATAACCAACCATCCAAGAAAAACCGACTGATAATGACTGAATCTTCACAACCTGCACCAAATGGTAATCAACAGTAAAGGTGAGGGAATGTTAACATTGCTAGGTTCTAGGCACTACTATATAAATTATAAGCTCCAGCTCCTGCCAATGCAAAACATTCTAATATCTAGATAGAATAGTTAGCTAGCTATTCAAAAAAAGTGTTGAACAGCAGCTAGGTAAGTAGGAGTAGGTCAGTTAAGTCATCTTTCTGCATTAACTTTCTTCTCTTGTCTTATCATTCAGGACTGTTATCCATAGATTCTGTAATTATTCTTCTCATTGTTCATTTTTAATATTATTTTACAATCTATTTAATAGTATTATGCAGTACAGCCAGGACCAGTGGAGCGTTTGCCTTCATTCCAATAACTGCTATATGCTTCAGTGCGAGTGGGTGGGGCTAACCTGTGTTAAGTGAATGAGAGGGGACTAATTTGCTGTAAAGTAAATAGATTTACTGGGTAGATTTCATTCATTTCATTATTCATTTCTGTTATGAAACTAAAATGGATTGTTTTTGCTGTGTTTACAAATAATGTTAAGCCTTTTTATTTCAGAAAATTTAGGAAAATTTGGTTTGCCTTTAAAGGCAGGTCTCTTTGGTCTTTGGTGAATGAAAATGTATTTGGAAGCTGATTGTTAGAGCCACTATCTGCTGCAGCACGCTGCAGTAATGAAGAAGTTGAAAAAGTCCATCCTGGTCAGAGAGAGAGAGAGAGAGAGAGAGAGAGAGAATCAGAGCGAACAGAGTTATGATGTCCCTCGTGTAGCACTAAAGTGGAATTGAAGGTTGGTATCAGGTAGGACATGACTACTGCAAATGACTACTAATGTTCTCCACATGCCCCAGAGGGTGAAGCAACGCTGCTGATAATGACTCTCTACTTTCACACTCAGTTAGAAATTCATGTTATGAGTGTGTGTGATAAAAGGATTATTATGTGCAGAATTTGGCACAGCTAATTTGAAGGGAAGTTTTGCATGTCCTCAGTCGTGACCAGCTATATAACAAGTGACTAATATACTAGAGTGCAAAAGCGTTTCTCCTGTCATAATTTGTGAAGGAGCCACCTGTTAATAAAAGCTGTAATCATTCATATTTAGTGTACTAATTTTCTCACGATTTAATTGCCACTCACTACCTGCGTTGCTATGATAATTATTGCAGCTGTGATTTGACACCATTTATGTTAGCTTGCATCCAAGTCTTTCTGAACTTGGCTTGAGCTGCAGAACATTTAAGAGGAACTGCAGAGATCTTCAGTATGGAAGCATTTAAAAATTTCAAGGCTCTCAGTGTGAGATTGCCTCTATTCACTATAAGATTTTAGGCTGTAGGGCTTTGAACTAGTGAGATGATCAAGGGAATTAGTCAGCACTCGAAATGTAAGGCTGGCTCCTGCCAAGCAATTTAAGTAAGCATCCCTTGCTGGACTATAGTAACTTCTAATCTTCTTAACCTTTAGTAAAGGATCCCAGGGCCAGAAAACAAAAATGAGTTTATTTTGTATAAAGTGGGAGAGGAGTGATTAAAAAAATCACATCAGAGAGACCAGACCTGCCCTCATAATTGCATTTTTGCTCTTAGTTCAATCACTCTCCCCAGTGGAACAGGGAACTAGCAGGTTTATTAGAGTTGGTGGCCTGTGATTGCCTTTTAATGAGAGAATGACTGTGAAGGCAAGATAAGGAGGAGCTCAGACTAAGAGGTCCTCAGTGGGATTTGAATAATCATCAAAAATGCCATGTCTTTAAAAAACTCACAATAGGATATGGCAGTCCAACGCTTCCAACCCTGACCAGCCAATCCATTTATATTCCAGTGCAGTGGTCCAGTTGATGCCTCTGAAAATAAATTTTGTTCTCCTTTTAAATCGTGCTATGGTAGAAAAAACTTATGTTCTTATGTGTAAAGAGTGAAATAAGCTAAAACAATGATTACATTATTCTGCTTTTATCTCCTGTATGATAGTGCACTATTAATCAGGAAACATAAGGCAAAAGATAAATCTGCCTTCATTAGAAAGGCAGGATTGTGAAACTTTGAGTTAAAAATACAGGTCCATAGACAGCAAATAAGGTACATAATGAGTCTTTGAATCTTTCAGATGGGTTAGATGTGCAGGTTATTATTTTTTCACCCAATTTTCTCCTCAATTATTTCACATTCAATTATCTTGTTTTTCCTCTGTTACTCCCAGTCTGGAAGGGTTTAGGGCTAACATGGGACTTTTTTTTAATTTATCAGTTGAAGAGAATAATCATCTTTGTTAAGGATGAATAGGCTGAAGATGATTGATAATGTAATGATAGTAATTTAAAACCTATTCAAAAGACCATCAGTCTGTATTAGATTTCCCAAGAACCCTGAAATACACAGGTACACACTCAGTTATTTCAATACTTGATAACTGTTGCTTTTTATACATCTAAATGCTTTTAAATTCTTTCCAGGGCACAATTAGTGCGAAGGCTAGAACCATTATATTTGGTCAATTTTGCTACACAGGGATTCAATAGGCCCCAATTTCTCACATCTCTCATCAAAAAAACAATAAATATATTAAAGAATATTTTATGATATGCTAATTCATGTTGTAGAAGAAAAGTGTAATGCAATACTTGTATTACTATATATATATATAACAGTTTAAGGTTTATTCTGATATGAGTAAAAGGGGAAATTAGAGAAAGAAAAAACTCATTAGAAAACAATGTCACTGTTTTTCACATAACAGTTTTGGATTTATTGCTCCTACAAATAGGGAATAGAGACAAAGTGTAACACTGCTTTCCTGGCTGAACTCCTTGACGATGACCCTGGTTGCTTTAGCAACAGCCGGGAGGGCAGACAGCCCATCTAGCCGGGCTACTTCCTTTCAGCCTTCCCACTGTAGCGACATCTAAGGCTCCAGCACTGCTCCATAATCCACTCATCCGTCATTCCGTCTGGTTCCATGTGCTACACCATACATCTCTCTGCTCTTTGCATCATCCATTTAACTCTGCCATCCATCTTCTCACAGTGCCTTTCCACTCCCATCCACATGCTGGAGTTGCTCTGACTGACCCATTGTGGGCTCACCATGTTCACGTTTGATTCACAAGGAGCCACTCCTTCATCCAGTTGTCTATCTGGGTGGAGATTTGGATGGGAACCTGCATATTAATGTTGCAGGGCCCTGCATGGAGTAATGGCATGAATGGATGCTGTTTTGGAAGCGAGGTGAAATCTGAGCGCATTAGCACATGAAGGGAGGGAAGCAGGGAAAATCTGTCTCTGTCTCTAAGCTGATGAGGTGGTGTGATAAACGGGCTGCTGATGAGTCAGTGAGTCACTTTTCTGTTCCCTTCCCTGGTTCGTTTTTTTTTTTCTCTTTCTATTTCTATCTGCACAAGCACACTCAGAGGAATGCAATTCGACACCAGGTGTAGCCTCCTACCCAGTAATTGACAGTTAGAGAGACAGGAGCTCTAAGGTAAGATGATTGAATGACATGTTTCATAATGCACTGTATGTTTTCTCATCACATGCATCCATCCATCATGTGCTCTCTGAGCACTTTCTGTAAAGACAGTGATGAAGGGCTGGCCATGTCAGATCAGATTCAGATCAAATATTACCCCCTACTTCTGATTCAAGCCAGTTGCCAGTTGGGCTGCATTGGGAGGTAAGTAGACTGATGGGTGTGCATCACAGCAGGTAAGGCAAGCACAGGTGTCAGTAAGAGCATGTTAGAGTGTGTCTGTATGCAGGGGTATGTAATCTCCACAGAATCTGGAAGTGATGCCAAGTGGCTTAGAATTGGCCCTATGCTCTGACTCACATAAAGCAGCTGGATATGAAAAGAATATGGTGCCAGCTGAGACAGGGAGAGAGAAAGACACCGTGCATAGTGTGACTGCTTGCAGGGGGGCGAAAAAAGAAAGGGAGTGGGATGAAAGCACATCATGGCAGGTGTCATGAATCCTTTCTTGCAATCTCACACCCCCATGATGTGTCTTCATTATGTATGCTGTTCAGGCCCACACATAGGCAAGCGTTACACTGCAGTCATTGTACTGTTTATAGAAATTAGGAAGCACAGGCTGTGAAGGAGTAAAACTGTACCTCTGTGGATCTGCCTTCTAATGAACAGCTTTGTTTTGACATTTTATTTGTGATAACTAATCACTTTTAATGGACAGTGCTTGCAAGGAAATAACATATTGATGCAAATCCTATGTCATTAGCGCAATACTTTTCAGCTGGTTCTGAAAGATGATGTGGTTTTTTTAATAACTTGAACTAGTTTTTTTGTCTAACTCTAGAAGGTGTGTGGAAGATTTACATCAACATAGCACATTCAAGGAAAATTGGAAACCAGTACAAATGAATACAAATGAGCCTCCCTGTAGCACCTTTCCTTTGATTAAGAGTAAAACAGAGAAAAGAGCGAAGCAATGTTTTGTTTTGTGAATGGAAAAAAGTGAGTGTTGTTCAGGTTCCATTGCTCAACAGCGATTTCCCTTGAATGAATAATTCATTTCTCCAGTCACCGTGGATAATGATATCATGGTGTGTGTGATAGTTAATGCTAACGTGAGTTTTCAGGACAAAACAGTCCCATCTGCACTGAAAAAAAAAAAAACCCTTTGGAAGAATATGCATTTACTTTTTCATAGTAAAATTAACATATAATTTCCAGTAAAATCAACTTAATTTAAATGATTAAATATTGTGCAAATAAAACAAACAAATAAAACATTTGCTCCTTTCTTTTTAAGTCAATTTTATTTATATAATTCTTGCAAGAGGGCTTAAATTAATTACGTAAATCTCAACACTGTAAAAAGTAAACATTATCTAAACATCATTTCTTGGTCCCATTTGGAAACATCTGCTTTCACAAATCATTTATCATCTTTACTAATAAGTGGCCAATAACACCTTAAATGGCTCCACCAGAAGTATAACTTCATAGGGCTTACATAAAGACTGAACTGGCAGAACCCAAAATGACTACTAAACCAAGACACACAAACCATTCAACTGACTAAGAAATACAAAGATTGTGAACCAAGAAAACACTTGATCTTGCAAAACATTTCATATTAATCATCTTAACAATAAGGTCTAAGGTCTTAAAGGCAACACAAAACAAGAAATATTGAAAACAACCCATCCATAATGCTCACAATTTCAGTTACGCAAATGCATATCGAATTGAGTTAAAAAACCACGCCCCCACATTATACGACTATTTATTTAAACTCTACAGGACTATTAAATTCAACTTGATGTGACTGTTTTAATTTCAACCTTGTCACTAAACATGTGCAAAGGAAACAGCGTGTGCGCAGCAAGCTCATGGGCCTCTTCTGGTCAGCATGTGTTGATTTGCACATGCACAAGAGTCCAATCAGTTCAAGTAAACATTATTAAATAGAATTATTTCTAGTTTTGAGAGCACTTGCAAAATACTGAAAATAAGTAAAATAAGCACTTTGGGTTTTAGCCACATATTTACATTAATTGTACAGAAATTAAAGCATTTAAGTAATTCTAATAATGTACTTTTTCTGTAAGTTAATGTAATGCTTTATTTTATTATAAACTTAATAAGAATGTTTGTTAACTTAGTAAGAATGTTTCTTAAACATGAATTCTACAGTTTAGTACAGAGCTTTGATTAGGAAAACGATTTCTTATTACTTTCTTACTCTTGCTTAATTTACCATTATACCATAATTGTAATGTTAAACCTGGTCACATACTGCTGTGTAACTGATAATGGTAGGCATCTCAATCTATTTATTCTGTGCTTGATAGTGTGTCATTATGGAGACATTTGGCCCTCCATTCATCCTTTGATGAGTTTTCTGGGCCGCATGGCATCCTTCCAAACACTACAGTGAGCAAATGAGCACCTGTCTTTCGCAAAAGTGTTAGCTCAGCAGTTAAGCTTCTAAAGGATCTCATAAATGGGAAATCCTGTCTGACTGCCAGAGAGCTGTTGTTGGGCCCTTGATCAAGGCTTTCATCCCTCAACTCTATGATTAGGATGGAGTTTTTCCCAGTTGTAAGATGCTTTGAATGAAAGGATCATTGGATTTTCCTAATGGGGACCTGCAGAGATCGTAATGAGCTTTTTTTCCCTTGTGTGTCAACAACAGCCCCAAATGGTGCATCAAATACAGTGGACAGAGAAACCAAATGACAAAAATTACAACAATTGTTTCCTGTTTAATCACAAAAAGCATCAACCAACATCTGACTTTGGTTAGAAAAGTGTTTTCTTTTTATTTTGAATGTTTTACTCATTATTGATTTAACGTTTTTTTTTTTCATCCATACCATTTGTATGCAATCATACCTCTCCATTATGATCAACATAAGCCCAACAAACAAACATAAATAAACAAATCACATCATTGTGAAAGTGTGAGCGTAGAAGATCATTTTTGCATCGCAACCACAGAAAAGAGTAACACTGTTAACCAGAAACACAAAGTATCTCAACTAACTGCTCAATTATTCTTATCTCTGTAATGACTACCTCCCTTTAATGAAGCATTGCCTCAACATACGAGTTCATATGAAAAACAGCAAATCATACAGCACTCAAAAATCCTTACTCTACTATTATTCGTTGTCTCTGTCAGCCATTACAAATCTGTTACTGTGTATAAAATATGTTTAGAACATGAGGCCACAAAGCAGCCCAGACTCCTGTGCCTTCATAAAAGACATGAAAGAAGCTAGAAACAGAGAGTGAGGGAAGTACAAAGCACTCTTTGTTTACACAGAGGACAAAGCATGGTGTGTGGTGTGAAAGCATAGTACTCCTGGGAAGCTCTTTTATTTTAAATTCAATGCATCAGGATGGAGCTCACTCTGAGAGCTGGTTTCCCAAACAAGAGTTAAACATAGATCTTAGTTAACTTCCACTGTCAGTGGTGATCTTTTTCTCTAAAAGTTAAGAATAGGCTAAAAACAGGAGTCATCAATGAACCTTTCTTAAAGCATGTGTGCAGAGAGAGAATTTAAAGGCAGGCCAACATCCATCAGCATTTCCTCCATATACAGTCTCGGAACTTAGTAATAAAATGGCACATACTTCGGGCTCTAAAATGAATCAGATTTTTTAAAAGTACAAGGCAGTTGAGGAATGTTCATTTGCAATAGACTGATGTAAAAACAATATTGTATCAAAAAGATGTCGGTACTGTAGCAACACTTCAAAAATGCTTAGCTTTGGCTCTGTGCACAGTATAAATGAATGACAATACTATATTTGGAGGGCAGAAAAATGACATTCAAATGATAGGGGAAAAATACTTCAAAAGCTCTTTATCCACAGTAGCTTGTGACATTTTTGCCGATGCCCTTCTGCAAGTGCTCCTGATGAAACTGCAGATTCAAACATGGAACACACTCCCAAGTCAATCCTGGCACAAATGAGGTATGGCACCTTAAATGAGGCGTAGCAGCAATGCAAGGTTGTTGAGGTGAAAAAAAAAAATACACAGCAATATAATCAACATGTTCATTATGCTATGCTCTACTGATCAACAACAAATGTTCTCCCATTGCCCAGGTTAAGATTTACATCAGACTATTTACACTATTAACAGACTGACAATCTGATATGTTTGTTTAAATTAGGCTAAGCAAAGTTAATGGTGGAGGGAAATCAGCCACATTCTCCACTAGTTCTAGGTTCTATGTGCATTTTTAAAACTTCAGTCCATACACCATACTCTGCAGTAGTCATTACAACATATGAGTCATATAATAATCTGTGCAAAATACCACATATTTCATGTGATCCTTTTTTCCTGGAGGAAATAAGGTAGGAGACAACATTATACAACAGTGGTATAAACCAAAATATTGCACACTTACAGACAGAAGTAAACAGCTCTGTTAGACTGGCATGGCATCAACACAACTTTTTTTTTTTTTTTTGTAAATGAACATTACCAAAAAGTGTCCCCTCAGCATCATATTGCACAGCATCTTCCTCTCTGTATTCTTTTCTCACCATCAAAACATTTGGGATTTTTTTTTTCTTATATAAGAAAAATGTTTCATGGGTAGTCAGTTTTGCCGAGAGCAGTCTGAGAGTGCATTTTGGCAGTATGGAGCATCCCTGGTCAGTTGGGGACAGTGTCTGTGTAGTACCAGTCACATGCCGGAGGCTCCAAGGCCCATGGCGGCTGTGTGGCTCATGCACGGTAATGTCTGCACAGCTTTTGGGAAGTCATGGGCCATGATGCGGCCGTTCTCCCCACCGCTGCCGTTGCCACTCATCCGGGTCAGTGTGGTGCAGCGCATGGCATCATTGATGGATTGCTGGGATGACGACATGGGCAGAGTTAGACATTGCATGGAGGTGTTGCATAAATGCTGGTTTAGAAAAGGATGCTAAAAGATGATATAAGCAATTGTTTAATGCCACATAAAATACAGGGGAACCTGATGTTGGAGTAGTTACTGCAGGGAGGTTTTTATAACAATATTTATAACAATCTGTCAGTTTCTTAATAAAACTGCTTCATTCGTAAATCTCTCCCCTTATTATAAAAATCAGGTGAATGTGAAACCTACTGTCATATGTTTTAGAAACACTCCATTTCATGCATCCACATGGATCAGCAAAATTTTGGGATAGATAAAGTGACTCCTGCTCTCTAATCCCTACATCTGTATTATAAATATTGCAATCCCAGTTAAAAACTGCATTTTGTACACACTGCAATTTTTTTCTGTCAGTTGCAATATGATGTAGAATATGAGCAAGAGAAACAGACTAATAGGATACAGCTGACGTTAATACCAATGGTGAAACGGGTTTTTTTTTTTTAACACGATAAAATGCTCAGCACTGAGAGCTCACGCTCACAGATAGTGATTTTGTGCACTCTATTCACAACTCTGCACATTCTCTTTTAAAGATACAATTAAAACATCATACAGAAAGCATGAAGCTAAGGCAGAGGTGAAAAATTTTGCCAAAAATCCATATGATTATTTATTTCATAATGGAATAATTTTATAACTAATACTGACAAACTGACGAATGATCATGAATGAAGTATAGAGTAAAATTTTTCTGTTAGAACAAACTGTTACACTGATGCTGGGATTACTACAGCACTTTGCTCAGCATAATGCTAATTAGTGTTTTCATTCACTGGGAGTTTTCACCTTCACTTGTTCAGGAAACTGTCTTCTGTTCTTTTTTGTTCTCTTTCGTACAGTTTTCTGTACTCTGTCATACATCTAAGTTATATATTCGAGGGGAATTTCCAAGAAAAATACATATTATTTACCTGATTCCATTCACATGAAACTCAGCCCATAAAGTATATTGGCACTGTCATGTATGAACAGACACTGGGCCTAGATACTGTTGATGGGCATGAAGCATTTCCTCAATTTTCTACAACTGAGTGGAATTCTACATCAAATTTAGCAAAGCTGCATAGAAACGAGTGCAGATTTGTCCGCGTGGAATGACGTATGAATGACTCTGTGTCTGATTCATGCTGTACGGCATCAGAACGAGTGGTGAGTTTGCAAATAATGAATCAGCTTCAGCTGAACAATCCTCTGCCCACTAATCTCTTATTTACATGTCATATGGAATGCTTTATTTACCGTCAGACATATCTAATTTACGTGAAACACACCATAATTTATGCAGGTGGGGCGAAGACATTCAGCAAAGTACAGTTAGCCAAGAGCTAACGATGATATGAGGAAAGAAGTAAACATGGCGAGGGTAAAAAAAACACTGCAGTGAAGCTGACTTAGAGGTGCTGATGTCCAAGGTTGCTGTAAATAAAACATCAGTTAAGTATGCTCTGTTTCTAATAATACTGTTTACTTAAACACTGAAAAGTATCAGAGTAACAAAATGAATTATTCCTGATGTAAAGAATAAAATAAAACACTCCACTCTGCTGTTATACAAAATAATGCACACCTTGGGGGTGTGATGTGGCAAGACATGCAAGCGGTGTGCCACTATTTTGTATAACAGCATAGTGGAGTGTTTTATTCCGCTTACACCACAGTGATTTGCCAATGAATGTTTCATTTATTAATGAATGACATGTCACGCATTTTAATGGTTCATAGTTAGATTTAAAGTTGTGGAATGTTCGAGAGGAAAGTTACTTCCTGTTCTCACTTTTAGCCACGATAAACAGTTATTCCCTCTCTCTTTTTTCTCTCTTGCTCGACTGAATCTCTCTCTCTCTCTCAAAAATGACAAAGCAGGCATGACGAAGCAGCCTGTCATTTGACAGTCTGTCAAGTGGAAAGCGTAAAGTCATCTGTCCTAAAGACTTTCCTGTACTGATAAACTTCATAAAGCACCGTGACTGTAAGCATGACTCAATTAAACAACTAAAAACCCACTTCTGAGTCTTTTGATTCACATTTATAAATTATATGTTGACACTAACTCCCTTTACTTATATTTTAATACATGGTTCCCAAGTGTGCAATTGTGATCAACTTCATTTGTTATGTTTGTTATGTAGGTATTATCTACTGTTCTTATATTTATTGATTGTAATGATTTTGATTATTTAACTGAAAAACAAGCATTTTTCAGGTGAGTCTGATCTTAGAGATGCACCAAAGATGAAAATGATGAATAAGGAAACTGTGGGTAGAATTTGGGTCTGCTTGTTTGGTCAGAATTGACCATATGTACTTGAATACATATGAATAAAGGCCAATGTGAAAAGTAATGTTTTTTTAACTGCTTTCTTGGAGCTGTCAGTTCACTTTAAGCAAACCAAGGAGCCTTGATGCCAGCTAACACATTGTGAGATTGTATATCTCCAATCTGGAAATGATTTAATCACACCATATTTCAGTGCACTGGGAGGATTAAGTTACACACCTGATGCAGACTTATTTGCTTGCTCAGAGACTTCAGAAACTTTCTTAATATGAAATATGAATGGCTATGAAATGTGAATCCTGTGATCAAATTAACAAACAAAAAACATCTAAATATATTCGATTATAGTGTGTAATTCCTGTCTAACTATGTCAGGAGTGTTATTTAGGGTAATTGCCTGTAATAGAGTTATTGATCATTATAAAGTACACTGAGGTATCTGTAGATGATGTTTATGCAAGTGACAAAGTGTTGAGTGGATGATAATTTGCATTTGTTATTTAATGACTGATCCTCAATAGAATAAGCTCAATTAAAACAAGCACAGTTTAAATCAGATCTCGGATAGTTACAGATTAGATCTTGCTAAGATTTCTGAGAAAGCAGATGATATATTTATGGAGAACTTCTGAGTGGATGCCATATTTAGCAAGTCTTTGAGTGCCAAATTATGGGAAAGCAGACATGCTGTCTCTTTTTGTATAATGAGCAGTCATTAGTCTAGATGGAAAAACTATTTTTTTTTTTGCAGAGGCCTTACTGCATCTGTTCTTTATCTGGAAGGGAACAAAGGCTATGTTATGTGCATTAACATGGCTGCTTTGTACAGCCAGACTAGCTAGTGCACACAGGGGTGAGAAGGATGGAACCCAAGATAAACAAAAACACTAATAGAAAGAGAAAGAAAGAAAAGAGAGAACCATAGCAAAGACAGTAAGGAAGCAAGTTAGTGCAAGGGCAGAGAGAGAATCAGAGAGGCAGAGGAGAATGTGAAAGGGTGAGAGAAGATTCACACAAAAATATTGACAAAATGCAAAAGGAGATAAGAGCGTGTGTGTGTGTGTCATGGGAGCTTGTTTCATTCCTGTTTGCCTAATGGCTCTTTAAATCTGAACTGTGTGGTTACTGTATAGGCTGTAACTGGGCAGCTCAGTGTAAGTAGCCTCTAAAGCAGGCTGAGCAGACACCTTCATCCTGCGAGACTCAGTCCTTGACTTGTAGCAGAATTCCACCAGTGCCACCAGCATGGCCAGGCCCAGGCCCCCGATTAGAATGTAAAAAACTCCAGCCACGTTACTGAGACTCAACGCACTTGTCTTGTCCTACAGGAGGAGACAGAGTCATGTTACAGGAGGGCAAGGAAGAAGCTAGCACATATACGATATATGCATTTCACATTTGGACAAGAGACACAGACAAGTACACAGTACAAGTTCACATACAAAGTATAAACAATATACACTTACATACACAAACAATAACATTCACTTTTTATTTCTTATGTATCCATCATACAAAAATATTCAATACATACACTATCCACAAGCAATACTGATTCAACTGAATAGTATAATTCAATAATCTGACCATTATTTATACACCGTCTAGTATTTTTTATTTTCTTTTAAAATACAGACAAAAACATGTATAAGAAATTAAAAGGGATGTGTAGAAGTGAAAACAGCAACTAAATTCACTGCTTGTGCAGTGCAAAAAGAACTTCTGAATGCAGTATATTATGTGCTGCTAATTAAAACCTAAAACAGTTAACATAAATCTGTGGAAAAGCATGCATAAATGTGCTCCCTGAGGCTACTGCATTAGGTTTATGAATCTCATCATTTATGAGCTCATGATTTAATGCAGCACTTTAAAGCCCACAGAAGAATAAATGGAGTTAATGTGAGCCTGCAGAGCAAAGTCCCATTCACAGTTTCACAACAACTTTTTATTTTTTTTTTAAACACTGGCTGTGTAGTGGCTCCTTCTGCTGTTGCTTGTGGATGAAATATGAAAACCGCAGTTAAAATTTCCTGTGTCATTTTTACATTGTGCTTTGTTGCTTGCTAATGTGAACACAGCTTTATTTCTTTATTTCTTTCTTTGACACGCATACAAACACATACACAAAAAAACCCCCACATTTTAACAGTTAGTGATATGCTTTGATACTCCTAGCCATGATCCCTTGCCCCCCTGCTGATATTACTTTGGGCAACCGGCAGGCTGAAAACACTCTGCTGTGTCTTATCTGCCTGAACAAGGTCAAATCAGACATCTATCCACTCCGTACGAAGCATTCAATTTCAAAAACCATTATATAGTTTCAAAAAGCATGTATATAGCTCAGCCTTTTGGAAGGTTTTGGTCAGAGTGTTGGCTCATTGTTGGCTTGCCGGTTACCCACCTCCCTGTGGTGCTGGATTTTTACCCGCTGGGTTTGTCACATTGGGGCTGACCTTGGAATCACCTCCCCCGCTGCCGCACTCGCCCTTGTCGTACCACCATTTGTTTTTCAATTTGTCCAACAGGCCCTGCTCGTTCAGTTTTAACACTGCCAGGTTAACTCGGTTTCTTGAAACAATAAGACAACAGTGTAATCAGAGGCAGTTTCAGGTAGAGTCATCACCCACTGTTCAGCAAAGCTTTGACATGTTAATTACTGAAGTATGGATGACTATGCTGTTGATAGTGATGGCTTGTGAAAGATGAGACATAGAAATCGAATAGAGAATTAGATCAGCCACAGATTTGCTTACAGTCACTGATTATGTGCTTACAGTCACTGCTTTTCTCCTTTCAAGATTGGAAAAATACAGAGTCCAGAATATGATGACCTGGATAACTAAAGTCATTTGTTAAAAAAGTGCTTATGGTTCCCTTATGATCAGAGATGTAAGTAGTAGTTTAGAGTTAAATATTATAGCTTAACATTATGTCTGTAATACACACAGCACCATTAAAGAGAAAACACCAACCATCCTTTAAACATGTCCCATTCATCCCTGTCCTGCCCACAATTCACAGTTCAAAGGCACAGACTGACATTTGATAGCACAGCACATAGTAAGGTGATCAGAAATGCAAACAAACATGGACTGTGCCCCTGCGTCTGCAGCAAGTGATTCTGTAACTCAGTAAAACACAGCACGTTCTTTCTAAGGCGAGAAATGCCAGACAGAATATCAGAGAGAGGAATACAAGCTTGCATTCAGTTTGATGAGAATTTGCTATGCTTTAAGTGAGATGATTTTATTGACTGAGTGTGGTGGGAAAGGGAGCTGATGGATGAGGATAAAAGGGCAGAGACAAATCAGTTGGTTGGAGTTAATTTACCTCTTTTCTAGCCCAGAGTACAATACTGAATATAGAAAATTAAAATGTGCGAGAGCAATCGAAATGCACTGAGTTGTGTTGTTAATGCATAAACCAAACTGCTTCATTACTTATGGTCATGCTACTGCCCAACACTGCAAAATGTACATTATGATCCTCATAAAAACATTATTAACACATAATGTTAATTATGAATAAAATAAGTCTAATGAAAGAACAGTGCAAACAAGTTGAACTTGATTGCATGAGTGTTTTGATGGAAGACAACATTTGTCTCATAAACTAATCATTCATTTGAGACCATGTTCAGTCATTTTCAACCTAGCAAGTTGTCCTACAAAGTACAGACTTGTTGGCCAAAGTAATATGCTATAATGTTTTCTGATACGGTAGGAAAGCTGGATAAATATGACTATAAATTTGCCATACAGTTGGATAACGTGTTAAGCTAGGACAACTCAACAGTATATCCGGCAGTTAATAAACATGGTTCAACCGGCGCTGGTGCATTTTCCTGCTATTCCAGCAAGTACAATGTTATTTTGCCTAGAACGAATGGAAGGATATGCTAAAAATTACAATCCAGTAAATGATACATGGAAACAATTACAGAATTATTGATGCAAAGTTCTAATCACACATGTAGACTGAATTCATAAGATCATGTTGGGGTGGGTTCATACCAGTTTCTTCCGTTGCACATTGCCTGCCTAGTCACGTTAGCCTATACTATATGGAGCTTGGCCAAAAATGTATATGTGTAAACTGAATTCTGCTGAACCAGCATTTGTCTTACTTACTATCCAGGAAACAGCATACTGAATAAGAATTATTATGACTATAAGCTTATATTCAATACATTAGTCCACTGATAGATTGTGGGGTGTTAAATAATAACTCAAAATAACAAGTTCTTAAGTCAAAATTATGAGATATTCATTCAAAATTCAAAATAACAACATACTATGTTTAAATAATGAGATATTAATTTGAAATACTGACATAATATCTTTATATAAAAAGTTATTAAATCAAAATAATGTGTTAAATCAAAGTAACAACATAGCACTCCATTCTTTATGGTTCAGGGCTTCTGTAGTATTACATCTGACAGCAAGAAAAAAGTGTCCTGCTGCTTAAGTGCACATTTTCTATTCTGTTTTTTTTTTTTTTTTTCAACTTTAAAGGCAAGTGCTTGTGTTTTAAGGTAGTGGTCTAGATGCTACTGAAAAACCTCATCTTGGATACTGCTACTCAAGAAAACTGACAACCTTGGAAGCGTGACATGCATGTAGAAATTTGCAGATTTTTTGCATAACGCATCTCTAAATACAAGTAACTTTCCCAGCATAAATATTGATGTACCTTCTGGAGTTAAGTCGCCAACTTATGGCCCATAGATTGTATACTGGTAAAACATCTTTATGCTTTGTATACTAGGTACACATTTTTATGCATCGACCCTCATTTTAGATCTAAACAGTTAAACCAAAGAAGTTTAACTGTGAAGAGCGATGAAGGTCTGGAAGAGTGTGTCTCACGCAACCCATAGTTCAGATAGAATGGCCCTAAAAGGAGCATGCTAACTGTCTCTCCATCCATCACAGCACTATGTGGAGGCAGACAAGTGCAAATTCATTTATCATACTCTGTACCTCTCCCTGAAGCAGTGATGACTGTCAAATAATGAATAAAAATTAACTTCTGCTTTACAGTGCATGCTGAAAACAGGTCTTTTTTTTTACATCCTGCAGCCAATGTCATTTTTCCTCTGTCTCTCGCTCCATGTTCAAATTTCTATAAGGTGACCTAAATATAACAGTACAATTGCTAGGAGGTCATTCCCCCAAGGAGGTTTTCTTATTAGAGGGAGGTAGAGTTTATTGAAGTTATTTTAGCAGCTCTAAATTGCCCTTCTGAGCCCCTTTTGCACTGAACTGGATATAATATCAGATCTGCAGTGGTGTCTTAGTGGTATAAGGTCGTGCTACAAAATGAATGACACTGAGACATTGATGTCATCAAAGTGTGTGAATATACAGTATATGTATCAATATCTTAATGTCACTCATAACTTGCATTCATTAAGATTCAAATGGAAACACATAAGAATTAAATAAGAAGTAAGGTAAGAAGTAAGAGAGGGTAAAGAATATTGGTAATCACTAAAGCTACGCCTACTGTTATTTTCAACTGAGTAATACATGTTCAGTGCTTGAATACAAGACACAAGTGTTGATTGCCAGGGTGCTTTCTGAACAGTATGCCACCCTTTCTTATGCAAGCACTTGAGATAAATTCTCAAAAAATCTCAGCTCTTGGTGAGAGATGCATGTGTTCTGGGATGATTCATGCGCATGTACACACACGCACTCACACACACACACAAACCCCCGCACACATCCACCATCCACCCACACACAGCCACTGTGCTGCATGGCGATGGAAGCTACATGCTGCAGTCTCATTGTAACGTGTTAAGAAAAAGGAAAATTATTTTGCCGCTTGTATACTATCAGTTAAATTGCTAAGAACATTAACATTAAAAGCTAAAAGGCCAAAAGTGTCTTCACAGTTAGACTGTGGAATTGAAACACAGGACACTTGCAGCATTTGTAGAGAGAATTCATAGGCTCTTGGTAGCAAATCATGTTTTAATAAACATCATTCCTATTCTAGCTGATTCTGCTGGATGGGCGTCAGTCTGTCAGTTTGTAGGCCATTAATTCATTATTAAAGGCTGGTATGAAGATAGACATAGTTGTCATGGTTATATTTGTAATTTGTAATCTTATTCACATAATATTATTATTATTATATCATTATTCACTTAATATTTTAATCTTTTCATATTAAATGCAAATGAAATTATTAAAAGTATACAGCACACCACCAAGTTCATTTTCTTCAATCCGCACAGTGCAGTGATCTATATCAAATGAGTAGTAGTGGTACTATTACTACTGGTACTACTAATAATCATGGGCTGATTGAAGCAATGTCTTCAGGATTAGCTTCCTGATGCCTTATCTTACTACGAATACTATTACTGCTACTACAGTCCACACAGTGTACGTGCAAGATAAGATGGTGCTGTGCTTTACCTGAGTGGTGATCCTTTCGGTGTAGCAACACCATAACCCTTAGAGTCCAAATTCCCGCCCACCTTCATGGTATCACAGGGTTTGCGCTGTTCAATATATTCATTCATGGTGGACTCCAGCAGATAGGCATACTTTCCTTTAGACTTCCTAACTCTAATCACTCCTTCGTCAGTGGTCTTCACAAACACAGATGGGGCTGACTTCATGTAGGACCACATCTTTTCAAACACAGCAATCTTTGATCTCTGCAGAAAAAATAGTGTAACTAAGAAGGATTTTCACATGTGGGATTATATAGTGATAGACAGGGTTTAAAATGTCAACTTAATATTAATAATGGTCAGTAATATTGTCATGCTACACTTACAGAGAAAATAAAGCAGACAGATAAAGGGCCATAAATTACAAAAAGTATACAGTGGCACAAAACAATGAATTAAACATTTTAGGAAAGATGATGATCCAATGTTATCACAAACATATTAGATGTCCATTTGCTGAACCATATGAATTGCAATGAAATTCACTTGCTTACCCTAAAGAACTCTTTGGTTGAGCCAGCATCGAGTGTACCATAAGCGATCTCAGTCTGCTTGGCCAAGTCTTCAGCACTCTCGATAGGTGAGACCATCCTCTCCACGGTGAGGAAGGCTGCCAGGTTCGCTGTGTAGGATGAAATGATGATGAGGGTGAAGAACCACCAGACACCACCTACGATCCGGCCTGAGAGAGATCTACAAATGAAACACACACAACACAAATATGCTTTTCTTAGTTAAAACCTTGTATCAATATGTCAGTTATCAATACAGCTTGCATAACTCATCATTTTCAGAGGTGAATAAAACATGCGTAGTGAGGAGTTAACGCCAAAATTGCACAACTTGGTATTCAGAGCTCAGATGTAACTACAGGCTTGCACACAGAGAAGTGTTTCAGTTATATGAGATTTAAACATACAAGTCTGTTTAAGATGACATTAACATAAGTCTGTTTTTCTTGTGTGATATTAGCTTGAGGAACTCATTGATATCAACTGCGAATTGACTTCTGTGTGGATAGAAAAAAGCGGTCAAATAGAGTTGTTTGATTAGTGCTTTATTAATTTAATGGTGGATGTAGGATGTATTCGTCACAATTAAAAGCACTGATAGTTGCACCTTATACAACTGTACTCCTGTGTGTGGTGATTCTAATATATATTATATCCAGACTGTTCAAATGTAGTGGTTGATGGTGGTTGATGAGGGTCCTGTTTAAATGTACAAGTGAGATTTACCTCAGGTCATAAGACAGATCCTCATCACAAACTTTATAAGAATTATTTTTACTCCAGTGTCAATAATGTGCTGATTTAACATAAGTAGATTAGTTTACAAATGTAAGTGGGTGAGGTATTTGCTTGCTATAGCCTTTCATCTTAGGATAATTAAAGCAGTTTAAAATAATTCCAGCTGAAATAATATAAAGTTGACAACAGTTATTAAGGATGCATAAAATCATTTATGATGTAAATAAAATAACATCTACAATTTTTGTTTGCCTTTTTATATAAAATAATATATATTTTATATATGGATGGAGAGACAGAGACCTTTTAGGGAGAGATTCTTTTTTGGTTGAACTGTTTAGATCTAAAATGGGGGTTCGTGCATAAAATACTTATATTATTAGGTAAAAATGGAATGATTGGATAGGCATGGTCCTTTTTAAAATTTGCAATCTTAGTTACATAATTTAATTTAATATTTTAATCTTTACATAATAAATGCAAATGAAATCAATAAAATCACTGTGGAGGTGTCTTTCAGTGTAATTGGAATGGAATCTGTAAAGGATCAGAATCTTAAAATGCAATTTTCTCCCTTTTCATTCTGGAGGCAATCAGACTTTAATCAGACTGACAGGCCTAGTTAATCATGAAAATTCAGAGGTGGGGTCAGGCAGCAGACAAAATGGATAAATGTGTCTGCTTGGTGAACTGACACATTGAGCCTGTGTCTGTCATCTAAACAGCCAGAGGAGGAGGCATCACAACTACTAATAACAATATCCTACTCATTACCTAGAAAGCTGGATATGAATGGGACTCATGTAACTCATGAATGTAACTTTAAGTACTTTTTATTAACATAATGGACATAACCACAAATAAAACAAGCCTACTCAATCATTTCCACTAATTAGTGTTTAGATATCCCTGTTATGAGTTTCTACAGGAATTTGCAGCGTTCTATTCAAGTGTACTTCATTCAAAAGAAAAAGCAGTAAATGTTAGTTGTGTATTTCCATATTAAACTTTCAATATTATTCAGAATATAACAAGACCCACTTATTACAGCAGACAGACCCTTGATTTAATGCTGACTTCGGACCCAGCAAAGTATTTTAGTGGATCAAAAAGAGCACTCGATGTATGAAACAAGTTGAACGAAAGGGATGACTCTGCTGCCAACAAGTCTAGTCTAATTTGTATACATACCTCAAATACAGTTAAAATATAATTCAAACAGGAAGGAAGCCATTAATGAAAAAAACTATTTCGGATATTTGTCCTTGCTGTGACCTTGACCCTGTTTAGCTCAATTCCAGATCTAATCAGTTCATCTGCTGGGTAAAAATGATAATTCCTTATAAATCCTTCAAGCATTTAATGTCTTGTTCTTCAGATATCACACTAATGGGAACCTTAGATGAACACAGATGAACACATAGTGTGGTTGTTGTTTGTTGTTCATGTAAATAATTTACCTGGAAAAAAAAGTCAACGACAAAAACGGAATGTTTGTAGATGATTGGACAGAGAAGTATTTCCACTTTAGGTTCAAAACAGATGTATCATCTGTTCCCAGTTTGTGGAGCTAGTCGAAAGTGGTAACATGAAGTGCCAGTGCAAACCAGAATGTAATCACTTGAAAATGATGAGTCTTATTTACAGATGTGGACAAATTTGTTGGTACCCTTACAGTGCATTGAAACAATGCTTCATTCCTCCTGAAAAGTGATGAAATTAAAAGCAATTGTCTCATGTATACCTGCATGCCTTTGGTATGTCATAGAGTAAAGCAAAGAAAGTGTGAAAAGAGATAAATTATTGCTTATTCTACAAAGATATTCCAAAATGGCCTGGACAGATTTGTTGGTACTCCTAGAAAAGATTATAAATATTCAGATTATAGTCATATTTCAAACTAACTGTTTTCTTTAATTAGTATCACACATGCCTTCAATCTTGTAATCAGTCATTCAGCCTATTTAAATGGAGAAAAGTAGTCACTCTGCTGTTTGGTATAATCGTGTGCACATTGAACACGGACCAGAGAAAGCCAAGGAGACTGTTGTCTAAGGAGAGCAGAAAGAAAACTATAGACAAGCATGTTAAAGGCATAGGCTATAAGACCATCTCCAAGCAGCTTGATGTTCCTGTGACTACAGTTACAAATATTATTAAGAAGTTTAAGCTCCATGGGATTGTAGCCAACCTCCCTGGACGTGGCCACAAGAGCAAAATCATCCCCATATTGAACAGAAGGATAGTGCAAAAAGTAGACAAAGAGCCAAGGAAAACTTCCAAAGAGAAACAAGCTGAACTCCAAGGTCAAAGTACATCAGTGTCTGATCTCACCATCCGTCACTTTTTGAGTGACAGTGGGCTCAATGGAAGAAGACCCAGGAGGAGTCTACTGTTGAAAGAAAAACATAAAAAAAGCCAGAATGGAATTTGATTTTGACATGCCACAATGCTTCTGGGAGAATGTCCTTTGTTTAGATGAGACAAAACTGGAGCTTTTTGGCAAGTCACAAGAAGTGGCCCTCTATGAGCCCTGATCTGAATCCTATCGAACATCCATGGAATCTGTGGAGCTGAAACATGCAGTCTGGTAAAGGCTCACTTTAAACCTGAGACAGCTGGAGCAGTTTGCTCATGAAGAGTGGGACAAACTACCTGTTGACAGGGGCAGAAGTCTCATTGAGAGCTACAGATACTCTAAAGGTTGTGCAACAAAATATTAGGTTAAGGGTCCCATCACTTTAAACAATGATGGATGCCAATTACTTTTGTCAGTTTCAAGTTATTTCAGAGAAAATTGTGGGTTCTTCTTTTTTCGTGGAAAGGTACCAACAAATTTGTTCACATCTGTATAACTATGAGCTATTCACTAATGGTTAACCATTAAAAGGTAAAAAGGGAGCATGAGAAAATGCTACACCACCTTTACCCTGTTCACATAACTACTTCAGCATTATCTATGAATCAAACAAATCTCAATTTACAATCTGTTGTATCTGCCTGGAACCAAATTCAATAGCACATGCAGTGAATATAAAAACTCTACACACCTCTGTTAAAATGGTAGGTTTTTGTGATGTAAAAAAATGAAACCAAGATAAATCATGTCAGAAATGTTTTCCACCCTCAATGTGAAATTTCAACAAATAAAAATTAAGTGAAAAACAATCAGAAACATTTTAGGGAAAAATAGGAAAAATAAAAAACTTACAACAATCTGGTTGCAAAAGTGTGCACTCCCTTTTATAACTGGGGATGTGGCTGTGTTCAGAATGAACCAATCATGATCAATCTCATGTTCAAAAGTAATTATCATACACCTGAAGGAATATCTGACAAGTACTGATTACTCTGTGCATGTGTCAACAATCTTGCATATTCTTCACATGTCTGGGCTGTGGAGTAGGGGGGCTAGACAGAAGCCCTTTCTCACAAAAAACATCCAAGCTCAACTAAATCACCCCAAACCACGTGGCAAAATGTGTTATAGTCTGATGAATCCAATTCCAAAAGGTATAATAATTCCATAATTCCAAAAGGTATGTTTGTTGCAAAAAAAAAAAAAAGAACACCATACCCATGGTGAAGCATGGTGGTGGCAGCATCATGCTTTAGGGCTGCTTCAGCCTGAACTGGGGATTTTATCAAGGTGTAGGGAATCATGAATAGCTACAAATACCAGTCAATTTTTTTTATTGCAAAACCTTCAGCCGTCTGCTAGTAAGCTGAAAGAGGAAAGATGAAAAGGAATTTCCCCTTTTAGCCTGAAAATGACCATCCAAATCAACAAAGGAATGGCTTAACCAAAAGAAGAGCAATGTTTCTGAATGACCTAGCCAGAGCCCAGACCTGAATCCAACTAAAAATCTGTGGGGTGACCTGAAGTGGGCTGTGCACAGGAGATGCCCTTACAATCTGATGGATGAAAGAGTGAGAAAGTATTGCCAAGACAATATGTGCTATGATGATAGACTTTTAGCCAAAAGGACTGAGTGGTGTAATATAATCAAAAGGTGCTTCAACAATGTATTAGTTTAGGGGTGTGCACACTTATGCACTTATACTGGAAGTTTTTTATTTGTCCTATTTTCCCTAAAATGTTTCTGTTTGGTTTTTCACTTCATTTTTATACATTGTAATTTCACATTGAGGGTGGAAAATGTTTTGACAATGATTTATCTTGGTTTAATTTTTTATTAAATTATTATTAATGTTTATGAGCTTGAAAGTTTCACATGACAATTGATGCTCCTTTGTTTGTAGCCTGTGCAAATGGAAAATGAGAATTCTGTTGACATTCAAAACGTTAAACACCAATTTAAGGACACAATAAAGGTGAGTGGCTCTAGCTTATGTTTTTGTTATCGTTACTGATTATGTAGCTGGTTAAGAGGGTGATCAGGAGTGATAGAATTATGTGCCGAGTACTTTCTGATGATAAGGCAGCCCTCCGCACGACAAGGCAGCTCTGTGCACAGCAAGGGCCAATCTGTCCCAGGCTATCAGAGAGGTGAAGTACAACTATGCACAAAGAATCTATGGTCACTTCCTAAAAATCAAGGACACAAATGCTGTATATGGTAAGGTATTCAGGCCATCACATACTACAAAGCTACTCCACTTGTATGTGATGGTAATGCCTTGCTCCCACTGAATGATTTCTACACACGATTCGAAGTACAGAACCACGTGCTGGCAGGAAAGACCCCTCTAACACTCACCGACCAATTACTTTGTCTGTCTGCAGTAGAACTCAGAAAAAGTCCAAAGTTACACCTCGGATATCTGCCAATCCTGACAACATACCTGGCCAGGTGCTAAGGAAATGTGCCAATCAGTTTGCAGATTGAAATTCTCAACATCTCTCTGAGCCAAGCAGTCATCCCTGTGTGCTTCAACGCAACCACCATCATCCCTTTGCCTAAGAAATCATCTCTGTCCTACCTGAATGACTACCAGCCTGTTGCACTCACATCTATCATCATGTGCACGAAGTGCTTCGAGCAGCTAGTCATGAAACACACAAAGGGCAGTCTTCCCACTACACTGGACCCATTTCAGTACGCCTACTGTCCTAACTGCTCAACAGAGGACGCCATATCTGCCAACATCCACCTTTCTCTGACTCAGCTGGACAAAAAGGACAATTATGTAAGGATGCTGCTCATAGACTTCAGTTCAGCATTCCACACAATCATCCTACAACAACTGATAGAAAAGCTGAGCCTGCTAGGTTTTGACCACCTCCCTCAGCAACTGGATCCTGGACTTTTTGTCTGGGGATTTGGGTCCATCAGGATCAGCACCACCACCTCCAGCACAACCACACTGAACACCAGTGCTCCCCGGGGCTGCAACAGTGAAGAATCAGCATAAAGGAGGAGGTGAACCAGCTCGCAGAATGGTGTAGAAACAACAAACTCTTGATGTTGATAAGACTAAAGAGATGATTGTTGACTTCAGGAGGACCCAAGTAGACCACTCACCACTGCACATCAACAGAACAACTGTGGAGAGAGTCAAAAGCTCCAAGTTTCTTGGTGTGTACATGACAGAGAATATCTCCTGGACTCTCAACTCCACCCGCCTAGCCAAGAAGGCCCAGCAGCACCTCCACTTCCTGTGAGGCTCAAGAGATCCAACCCCCCCTGCCACCCTCACCACCTTCTACAGAGGGACAATAGAGAGCATCCTGATCAGCTGTCTCACCATGTGGTAGGGTAACTGCACAGTCTCTGAACGTAAGAACCTACAGTGAATTGTGAGAAGAGCTGAAAAGATAATTGGGGTCTCTCTACCCACCATCATCACCTTGTACAATAACTGCTACATCCACAAAGCCACCAGCATTGGAGATGACCCCTCCCAAGGACTCTTCACCCTCCTGCCATCTGGCAGAACGTATGGGATCATCCGTGAGACCACCACCAGACTCACCTGGACTATTCAAACACTGAACAGTTTACACAACAGTTTACAGTTCATTGTGCAATAGGTTTTTCACACAGCACTGTTCTGTTGTCCTGTGCGTTCATTGTTCTATGTATTTACTGCCATGTGTATTTATTGTTCTGTGTATTTATTGCCCTGCACTCGTCTCACATTGTTGTGTATTTGCACTTTATGTAGTCTTGTTTACTATTATGTGTTGCACCATGGTCCTGGAGAAATTACATTTTGTTCCAATGTATACAAGCTACATAGAGGAATGAGAATAAAAACCAACTTGCATTGACTTAACTTGAATTTATGTTGAAGAAAGAAAGCAATGAATTGGCAAAATACACAAAGCATGACAGCTGACCTTGGTATAGTTTAGCCTAATAGCTAGCTTCAGCCAATAGCAACTAACAAGCTAATATTACAGCAAACATAGATATTTAGATATCTAAATTTAGATAGATATTTAGTTCAATGTCATATTGATTATCATATGCCCATTTATGTTAACTTGCTAGATATTTCCAGAAACAAACTGAAAAAAGAATAGTGTTGTATGCCTTCTTGTATCTGTTGCTTTTTTTGATGATTTTTATTTCACAGTTAAGTAATGTTAACTTCTTCTTACTAAGAGTGGTTTTAAATTTTGTTTGTGCAAAAATTCTGCTCCACAATAAAATGAAAATGACACAGCTGATTTTCCTAATGCCAGTTTTACACTTTGTAATTCCTGCAGACTTTTATGATTATTACTTGTCACATTGTACAAGATGATCCCAATAAGAATGTTCTTTATGTCAGATTAAATGATGTAGATAGCTACTATGGTCTGCCATACTGGGTGCACAGTGACATAGCACAGATTTCTAGCTCTTCAACTGGAGAGCAAAAAAATAGTTTGTTGTCATAATAGTACAAATGTTGTCATAATAGTAAATAAACTCTATGAACAGTGAGACTCTACACGTGTTTGGTAATTAGCCAGCTACACACCTGGAAGCTGTAATTCCTCTATTTTTTCCATGTCGTGTTTTGCCCTTTTTGTCCTGACATGATATAACTGTAACGAGACATTATAGAGACATTCACTCTGCTGCTGCTATTCAACAAACTGCTCTTCTTTTAAATCCCATATGTTTACGCTTTTCCATTGCCATTACTGTTTGTAGCTGTCCCTTGAGTTTTGTGTAATCATATGCCGTCCTCCCATTGGTAGATTTTAGACAAGTGTCGTAGCAGCGTTCACACTCTAAGATTTTAATCAAAATATTCTGACATTGCCAGAACTTCTCGTCATAGTCTGTCTTTATTCGCACCTGTACTAAATTGGCCATTGGTGAACGTCACATTTATATGTTCTAAGACCACTGATCTCAACTTACAACCAAAGATTACCCTTTGCGATGTACGAGTGTGCCTGCGACAGCAAAATTGGGTCATCTTAAGGTTGACAAAGTAGCTTCATTGTAGTTGGCTACTTTTTATTAGTAGTTTAGCTATTTTGGCAACTTGTCCATAGGGGTAGGTTGGGCAGAGCCCCTCATTTAATATCAGCTGTTCAACAAACATTAATCTTCACCAAGTGATTATTCAAAACTCCAAAAAGAACAATTTCTATTGTATGATACTGCTCTGTACATTGCATAGATTGGAAGAGGCAGTAGGGGATTATGGAGTAGATAACATTCGTAGATCAGAAGTATGTGTGAAATGCTTGTTTCCCACACAAAGGCTAAGAAAAAGAAGAAAAATGTCTCCCTTTTACTATGAACATTTTTTAGGCTAGTTCTTTTGTGTGGTTTTGAGATGAGGCCAGAAATTTTGCTGAAACCTGTCAAATGGGTTAATAATATTACCTCAAACACAATTGAATAAATGTACATCAAAAACCACTCAAAACAAGCTGCTAGGCTCTTTGCTGGAAGACTATATGTTGCTGAATCTCAACTGCCTATTATGGGGTTACTTTGAAAAAAAATTACTACATGGCAGCCTATAAGCAGCATAAGTCAAGTGTGATAACCTCTTGAATTAATTTGGTTTCTGGTCACGAGCCACTGCTGTATTTTACAAAAGGGTAGTTTGACTGTAGCTTAGCTACATTAATTCATGAGTAGCTTGTAGTCTGACAGGTTAGAATTGTTTAGCACTAATGATTTATAATCCCACTATCCAGTGTCATCCAGAAGAGGATGGGTTCCTTTTTGAGTCTGATGCATCTCAAGGTTTCTTCCTCCTGTTTTCCTTGCCACTGTCACCACTGGCTTGCTCATTAGGGATCTAAATCTATAACTGGATTTCTGTAAAGCTGCTTTCTGACAATGGCCATTGTTAAAAGTGCTACATAATAAAATTGAACTGAACTGAATTTAAAATGCTATAACTTTACTTGTGATTAAGATACATACACAAGTGAGCATATTTTAGTCCAGAAAAACATGTAGTCTTATGTGCAGTAGAAAATGTAAAAATTTCTCCATGTAAACGGTTTCCCAGGCATCCACACATATTTTAATTAAATACATTAATTTGCAAGTATAGTTACAAGATACTTAGACAGAGTTCAGTATATTTTAAATACGATTAAGTGCATTTATTGTTTAACTAGTGTACAGCGTGACTGCCTTCAGGCTTTCTGCTGCTATTGGTACAAAATGCTAATTATAGTTAATGCAAAAAAAGGCTGCATCAAGTCTTGTGTGTGTGAAACCCACGTGGGTGAATCCCATATTAAGACAATTAAGACAAATTGATGGAAAATTGATATGCTAGTCATGATTACTTAGACTATCTATATATGTTTATTTGAATCTTTCTTATTTGTACTGTAAATAATCATATAATTTTTTTTATTGTCTCTTGGCTTTATGCTATATCATATTGCCATTGATAACAGAAAAGTGATCTGCTTTATTAGTCCACAGTTTCTCATTTTCTATCCCTCAATTTATTTTTTACACTTAAAGCAAGTACTTAAATAATTCCTGTCCTGAGACGAGTACTCAAGAAACACCTAGCAACCTTAGAGACAGTAATTTCAATAATCTGAATGTGCTGCCCAGAAATGTAACTTAAACACTTGCATAAGCTTCCTCTGAATACCGATAACACTCCCTGCATAAGCACTCTATATTCTGAACTTAAGTCACCAACTCTAAATATGGCCCAATGACTGCAAACATCTTTCAGACACTAGGGGCCATATTCAGAGTTGATGACTTAAATGGGTGACTTAAGTTCAAAAGTAACATCAATATTTATTTAGGGAAAGTTACTTGTATTCAGAGATGAGTTATGCACATGTTAAGTCAATTTTCTGGGCATCTCATTCAGATTCACAACACCTGTGTATAGCTCTCTGAAGCTTCCAGATTGGAGAATGGTTTGAGACACGTTTTTTTAATAGTGTCTAGACCACTTTTAAGCACCACTTTTTTAAACAGGCGTACTTTTAAACTGTTTTTAAACACATTTTAGCATTTCAGTCTCCATGAAAGGACAGGAAGATAGAGTAATGCATGTTGAAGTGCTTAACTGATTCACGCCCAGCTTACCCCTGCCGAATCTGAACAAATTTGACAGTAGTATAGCGAACTAGCTAAATACTGAGAACAGTGAAGAGTTTAAGGGAAGCCTTTTTCAACTGTGGAGGCTTTCTCATCCCTGGCTTCACCACGCCTGTCGGCTTTAACAAGGACAGTATTAGACAAATGTTTGAGCTGAGGTCAACCATCAGTGGTGACAGGGCTCTGCAGGGCTTGTAGCTACAGGGGTAGGGATTAGTTAAATATTAAGCTGATTGATGAAATGAAACTCCTTACTCTTGCTGATGGAGAAGCCCTGATGGTATATAAAGACAAAATAGCATTCTCAATCAGTCTGATTTAGCAAGACAGTCTAGCATTGAACAGCAAATTTGGTAAAACACTTCTCAGAAAATTCAGGTAGGACAGAGATGATTTCTTCGGCACAGTTTCAGTGAGCGGCAGCAAGGATAAACGGGAGAGAGACGAGAGCCACGAGAGAGAGAGCTGAGCAGCAGAGAGCCGTGTTGTGCGCACATGTGTGTATATACAGTGGATATAAAAAGTCTACACACCCCTGTTAAAATGCCAGGTTTCTGGTGATGTAAAAAAAAATGAGACCAAGATAAATCATTTCAGAACTTTTTCCCACTTTTAATGTGACCTATAACCTGTACAACTCATCTGAAAAACAAACTGAAATCTTTTAGGGGGAAGCGAGTAAAAAGTGTGCACACTCTCTTATAACGTGATGTGGCTGTGTTCAGAATTAAGCAATCACATTCAAACTCATGTTAAATAGGAGTCAGTACACACCTGCCATCATTTAAAGTGCCTCTGATTAACCCCAAATAAAGTTCAGCTGTTCTAGTAGGCTTTTCCTGACATTTTCTTAGTCGCATCTTACAGCAAAAGCCATGGTCCACAGAGAGCTTCCACAGCATCAGAGGGATCTGATTATTAAAAGGTATCAGTCAGGAGAAGGGTACAAAAGAATTTCGAAGGCATTAGATATACCATGGAACACAGTGAAGACCATCATCATCAAGTGGAGAAAATGTGGCACAACAGCGACATTACCAAGAACTGGACGTCCCTCCAAAATTGATGAAAAGGCGAGAAGAAAACTGGTCAGGGAGGCTGCCAAGAGGCCTACAGCAACATTGAAGGAGCTGCAGGAATTTCTGGCAAGTACTGGCTGTGTAGTACATGTGACAACAATCTCCTGTATTCTTCATATGTCTGGGCTATGGGGTAGGATGGCAAGACGGAAGCGTTTTCTTACAAAGAAAAACATCCAAGCCTGGCTAAATTTTGCAAAAACACATTTGAAGTCTCCCAAAAGCATGTGGGAAAATGTGTTATGGTCTGATTAAACCAAGGTTGAACTTTTTGGCCATAATTCCAAAAAGTATGTTTGGCGCAAAAAGATCACTGCACATCACCAGAAGAACACCATACCCACAGATGTCCTCGCAATCTGACAGATTTGGAGCGTTTTTGCAATGAAGAGTGGGCGAATATTGCCAAGTCAAGATGTGCCATGCTGATAGACTCATACCCAAAAAGACTGAGTGCTGTAATAAAATCAAAAGGTGCTTCAACAAAGTACTAGTTTAAGGGTGTGCACACTTATGCAACCACATTATTTTGTTTTTTTATTTTTACTCGCCCAACCTAAAAGATTTCAGTTTGTTTTTCAATTGAGTTGTACAGGTTATAGGTCACATTAAAGGTGGGAAAAATTCTGAAATGATTTATCTTGGTCTCATTTTTTTACATCACAGAAGCCTGGCATTTTAACAGGGGCATGTAGACTTTTTATATCCACTGTATGTGCATAGTGAAATAAAATCACTGAAAAGTGAAAGAAATAGTGAAGAAACATAAAGAGCCCCTTCGTGAGTTGTCCCATAAAGAGCCCCTTTTTGAGCCTGCCTCCCATCTACTCATTTCAAATCCACCCGTAAAGTGTCACACATGTATCTAAGATAGGCCTACGTTTTAGGCAAACTCCGCCCCGCATTAAGTCTGTAGTTACGTCTGAGTTCTGAATACCAATGTGTGCAATTTCAAAAACCCCCCACTACACGCTTAACTAAACTCTGGCCCCACATCATTAAGTTTTTTTTCAATGTATCTATGTCTCATTCCAGCTGACGAACATCACTCATAAGTCTGAGATGTTTGACACTCTGATCTATATCTGTACCACTCACAACCCTCACAACAATGAGTTTAGACAAGACCATTCACAATGAGACCCTGCAGCCACTCATTACTTAGTGTTAATTTCAGTATGTTGTCAGTACGTTTAATGAACATAAGCATATTAATTGTTTGGGATTAATTAGAAGTGCTTAGCTTCCACTGTCATTGCATTTTGTGCAAAATAAATAAATAAATAAATAAATAAATCACTGATTTGTGCCTAAATCCCCTGGGAGCGTTTTGTTCAAGTGCATCTGCATTGTACATAAATATTTGTTTTGTATGTGTCCACAGTAAGGCTGTTTGCCAAAATGTCGGGGTTTATCAACCACAGAGGAGCAGGCAAGTGTAACAAAAACAGAAGGGAAGCCAAAAGGTTGCAGGCAGAAAAAGGAGAGTGTGTTTGATAAATGCAAACACAATGACAAACCAAAAACCCCTTAAGCAGTGAAAGATTAAATGAGTGTGATGAAAGGATGACATGGTTGAAAACAAAGGGAGGAGCAGAAATCAAAGTTGCTGAATGCACATCAGCTTTCAAAGGGCCAAAGAAAAAAAAAAGTGAAAAGAAATATAAAAGCAACATAGAGAAACACTCTTTACACTTCCTAAGACACTGACAATTAGGCTGCCAATCAAAAATCTTTTTCAGTCAGACCTGTGGCAGAGATTGTCTAATCCCATTCAGATGGATATATGAGAACAACTTAAAAATACTGAGGAGATCCTGCAGCTGCTCTGTCTACTCTCTGCTGGAGCCTGTATTAGGTGGAGTGGTACAGCATGACGCAGACTCCATTTAGACCCAGGCAACAGCTATTTGTAAATGAGAAATTCTGTACACACATGCTACGTCCATTTTCCCTCAATAAGCCACCACTGTTACTTTATCATTCCTTTCCTGGCCCTTTATATAACTGATTTGTGCCACACAGACCATTTTTCATGTTTTGGCTTTGCTCCTGAAGCACTGCTGTGAAGTATGGCTGCTCTTCTGAGATTTATAAATTTATTGAAAACAGCATTAAAAAAACAAACTAGCAGGAACATAATAATCAGGATATTAGATATCATAAAGTACTATTTAAATCTAATTAAATCTAATTAAACACTTGCTTTGTTGTGTGCTATGTTTGTCAGTGTGTGGGATGGAAATCACATGCTCTCTTTTAGCACTAATTCTAATTTGATGTATTGTTTTACTCATTAGTGTAAACTCAGCACTGCACAGGTAGCAAGACATGCACACCCTATGCATTTCTGAAAAATTCATGCTGTTCAGAGTATCAGTACTTTGTATGTGTTTTATTGGTCTTTATTAGCTTATATAGTATTTTTTAGTTTTAAAGTATAATGTGGATCCCTAATTAAGCTCACATAGCTTTGCTGTAAAGTCACTAGACTCTTAGAGAAAAGGTAAAATCCAGAACACTTAAAATTTTAGCATTTGTCCATCTGGGGCAACACTCGAAGGTTTTTTGTAAAATACAGCAGAGTGTTTTCCTATCAGAAAATATCATGGAATGTTTTATTGTATATTTGGTCTTTGCTGTAACCACCACAACCTCTAACTTTAGATTTTCATCAAGCCACCTCTAAGTTAACCTGGAAAAAAAAAAAATGGTTTGATACTTCTAAAAGGCACCTGCCACCTAACAGCATACTATATGTCCAGTAACAACAGACTGAAGAGGATAACTGCTAGCATTACAGTCAACTGCCAATTCTCCTTCTGAACTTTTGTAAACAGTGTGTGTAGTTCTAATTCATAAAAAATCATTACATATTTTACCATACATTAGGCTTGCGATGATTGAAAATAGTATCAAGAATCAGGAACAGACACATACTAACTATCTAACTATCGCAATGGCTAATTAGATGATTTAAATGTCTGTGGGAAAACATGGTGTCTGTAGCTTTAAGGTTGACAAAAATAAATTGTGTTGTATCTCATAATATGTGTTTCCTTTTAGCCTAATTTGTAGTCCTATCCTAACTTTAATACCCTTAATAATGTTGTTTGACTTCGGAGCAGGGCAACAAAACAACTTCCTCTCATGCACCTTAGATTCCCTTGTCCTGTTTGCCAAACAGATAAAGCCATGAATGTCTTCGCTCGCAAACCATGAACAGGGGCATAAAAAAAAACGTAACGTTTTGTTTATCAGGGTTACGTCACTAACATGGTCTTTTGCTGTTGTAGCCCATCCACCTCAAGGTTCGATGTTTTGTGCATGCTGAGATGCTTTTCTGCTCACCACGGTTGTAAAGAGTGATTATTTGAGTTACTATATGCTTCCTGGCAGCTTGAACCAATCTTTTCCTCTGACCTCTCTTATCAACAAGGCGTCTCCACCCACAGAACTGTCGCTCACTCAATGTTTTTTGTTTTTTTGCACCATTCTCTGTCAACTCTAGAGACTGTTGTGTGTGAAAGTCCCAGGAGATCTTCAGTTTCTGAAATACTCAAACACTCACTTGATACCCGTACCAACAACCATGCCACAGTTAAAGTCACAGAGATCACACATTTTCTTCATTCTGACGTTTGACGTGAACATTAACTGAACCTCTTGACCTGTATCTGCATGATTTTTTTTTGCAATGTGCTGCTGCCACATGCTTGGCTGATTAGATAACTGCATAAATGTGCAAGTGTACAGGTGTTCCTAATATATGTATATGGATTCATTGTCAGCTATTAGTTTAATATAATAAGTAATGTAACAGATCAAATAAACATCTGCTGTTATAATTATAAATAAGATAGGAATATTCAATTAATGAACTCTGATGCTGTGTGAGTGTAAACATGCTCAACTGTTGCCTGTGGAAGGAAATATGAATCAGAGTAGGTATCAAGTGAGTGTCAAGTGAGTGTCTACACCTCTGCAATGTTGACAGTAGTCTACTTATATGTCTGTCTTTTCTCAATAAGCTGATGATTTCCAGGGGCGATGAATATGATATGGAGCTGAGCTAAGAGCAGCAGACAGAGAATGACTCAGAGTTGCATTTAATGCCCTGAAAAGCAGATTTTGAATTAAAACAAAAATATGTGGTGCTTAATTTAATTTAATTTAATGCCATCTTTAGCCACTGATGTGTTCTACACCGCAAAGACCGCACTTGCCACCAGTTGATAATGATACATAAAATCAAGATAAAATGATATTTGCGTAAAACAGAATTAAAATCTCTTCTTCAAATACAATTTTAAAAGCTTGAAAAAAATTATTCTTAACATATTAATATAACATTACAGGATTAAAACCCACTCACATGAAAACAATAATTTCATATGGGCAATAAATAAGTAGATTAAAAAAAAAGTTGAGTGCAATTAGCCAAGTGACCACAAAAACAGGCAAAGATAATTTGGAACATAGCTGTACTATTTAAGTGTTAGAAATAAAACTGGTAAATAAAACAAATGATGAACGAAATGAATGATGATGACCCATATCCAGTGTTTAAAAAACACAAATGAAAGCTTTTGTGTGTTTGACAAATACTTCTTAAAATCACATGTTAAAACACCACTGAACACATTTGCATGTAAGCTACACAGAACACAATGCATTTCTGTTAATCGAAGATATGTGATTTTTCCATCCTATACGCTTTGCCATATGCAACAGTAATTTATAAACTTATTATAACTCAAACTATAGTGGATAGTAGTCATACTCAGCAGGCGTTACATTCTCATTCTCTGGGTTAGTGAGCAGCAGACATGTGGAATATCATGAATGAGCAAATCTTTCAGCCCAGTCTGAAAGACAATTTTGCCTGAACAGAGTTTATGGAAAAGTGCTTACAATGACATCAATCTCATTTTTGTTCACGTGCTACAAAATTTCAGTCTAAATTCTGGCCCATACTAACAGGTGTTACATATTTCCACTGTTTAAAAACAAATCCATTATGCAAATGTGAGTCTGGGTTATAGACTCCCATAGTGAAGCTACCAGACTTTGATGGTGTGTTAATTTTTACACAATGTTTCAGACCTCTGTTGTAAAGGTGAAAAAAAAAACATCCAAAGTGTGGGTGTACGTTTGTGCTACAGAAATCCAAAAAAGAAGCTGTGACAGGAACCTCTCTGTGACAAACCGCAGTGCATAACATCTGGCAGAGTCATAAAAGATATGCACAATATAACGGGCCAAAATACTGAACGTATTGTTCTTAAAAATGAAATTTCTCTTCTTCAATTTGTCCCAAGGACACTAAACATTAACATGAAATATTATACTGAATAATATACTGAAACAGAAATTATCCCATGTAGTGTATAATAATCATAATCTTATCACAGCTACAATCATAATCACAAATCCATTAACCTCCCTGCTGTATTCTGTTAACTGCTATATTCTCACCTAATTCTTAAGTGACTCTAATACACATTTCCATATATCGGTCTTGCCTGCATCCACCCACACTGTATCTCTAATACATAAGGACCACATTAGTTATGCTAGTCAATACTCTAAAAAAAAAAATGACTAAAGGTTGAAACTCAATTTCCAACCTGTGACTAGGGAAAAAAAAAACTCAGTAATTTCTTCTCAGGAACTTGTGATGGTCTCCTCAAATCTGAATTCATCGAGTGGCATCAATTCAACATGGCTGCACATAGTATCAGCAGTAAAGAAAGTAGCACCTCCTACCTTTAAATATTATGCTGTATATACAAGTATTTGCTTTAGATAAATCATTATACAGACACACAGTATAAGCATTTAGGTCTATAATATTGAATATACAGTTCACTATTTTGAGGAGGAAAATATATCACTTTTCCCAGCTGGCTAGCTTCGTGCTAACAAAAAAGGAACATGTTTTTTTTCCCCAATTTAGAGCTTGAATGCACAGAAGTTGAAAATAATTCCAACATAATTGAAATGACATAAGTCTGAACTCAGACTTCCTACTTCCATGGTAAGTTAGATGCAGCATTCGTCCCTTTATACCCTTGCATGAGAGCTGTACAATTTATTACACACACATGCGTGCACACACACACACACACACACACACACACACACACACACACACACACACACAGTGGAGCTGATAATGGTACTCAGTCAGCAGTGCTCTCACACTGTGCCACTCCAGAGGAAATACCTGTGTCTTCCTGTGTTGCCATGGCAGCAGCATTGCTGATCAGCAGTGAAGAGGGGGTTTGGGCCCTAAGCTGCTCTCAGCCACTACAAACTAGAGAAAACCAAATGTTTGCTCTTCCCATTGTGGTCTTCTGAGCTGTCTGCTCTATTGCTGATACTCTCCTCATGTAAATCCTTATCCCAGGGCCTGCTAATACACACTCTCTCTCACATACACCACTATGAGAACTAGCTATAACTGACTGCTGCTGCTGTGGCAAGGCAATATTTTGATATAGTGATAAGAATGCTAGTGTGGGGAAGTATGGCTACCAAGTCAATCAGCTGGGTGTAACACACTGCTTTTATCTGTATCTGTATCTGTTTATTGCTCAAAATATGAGTCTATTTTCATATTCCGATTTAAGACGGAAGTAGGTCTTTTCTGAAGGTTTTTTTTGTTTGATTTTTGTATTTTTAATGTTAACACTACCACTATGCCCTGGAAATACTGGAAAACAGTGAAAATGGCTGCCAGAAAAAGAATTAATTTTTATTCAACTCCTGAACCAGATCCTGGTGGAGATTTCCAACAAGCTTTCTATCTTCTCTTATCCCTTGTGAAAAAATGGTATACTTTAATAATGATAATAGTCTACTTGAATTACATGCAAAATGCTTCAAGTATATAGTTTCAAGTAATTTATTTTTCTTTTTACCTACTTAATATATATTTACCTATACTTTGGAAAAGTGTACTTCAGTATGGGTATTCTAATTTGACATTTTTAATGTACTTTATAAAATTACATATTTACTTACTTATTTTATGATAGAACTATACCATACAAAGTATGTTGGAGAACATGCATTAATTCTAAGTTAAAATTATACTTCAAAAAAGTATGGTTGAAAGGCATTTTGTGTTAAAAAAAAATGCAACATATTAGATTCCAATGAAATGTTACTTTTTTGTTATCACCAAATTGCCCTAAAACAATTTTACTGCAGACACAATGATCTCTAGCAAATTTTAATGTACTAAATTTCCTAAATTTCCACATACAACACACAGGTTTTTTTTTTTAAATACACAACAACTGTGCAAACGTTTCCTTAAATGAGAAATCAGGCAGGTCCAGTAACAAATAAAAAATGACAGCCAATTATTGCCAATGTATGTAGGTATTCAAAATTATACTGTATTTTATGAAAAGCATATTGTGAAGTAATTTCTTACCATATCAATAATGTGACTGAATAAGTACGCTAACTATGTTTTAACATTTTCCGTATTGTGTCTCAGTATTTGATCTGAGTCTAAGAGAACAATTGGCCATGCTCTCTGGGTGGGAGGGGTGACATACTCTCTCCCCTACCAATCACAGCAACACAAGCCAATCGTGGGCATGTATGCGGAAGAGGGTAGATAGCGCTTTCCTCCTAGTGTTTTACGCTGCCCTGTGACACAGCATGAGCAGCAGTTCGAAAAGATGCAGTTGGCTGTCTTCACATGTCTTGGAGAAAGCATGTGATGGCCTTCACCCTCCCCAGTTAGTAGCTGCAGTATGATAGAGTAGACTAGTGTGACTAGCATGTAAGAACTGACCAAGACTAAATTAGGAAAAAAAATCAGGGGAAAAAAATGGAGACACAAGAGAGATATGCTGCCCTGTCTGCAGCGTGTGGTCTGCATGAGATATAGGGAGCAATAGCTCAATTAAAAAAAAGCTAAAAAAAGTAGCATATTTCTATGGTTTGTACAAAAATATGGTAGAAATATGGGTTTATTTTGGAGCTCAGTAAGGCAGTGTTTAGGTAGGGCTACTGAAGCAAAGCTCGGTCAAAAAAAAAACAAAAACAAGTAGTGCATTTCCGGTTAGTATCACGTTAATTAACTTCTTCTTCCTGTGAGCAGGGTTGCCAGGTTCCATGTGTAATGGCCACATATTGAAATGAGCACCACTGTTATCTTTCAGTAAAAAAAATGAATATACAGTACAGATGTGTGTAAATTTTTCATAGGCCAAACCATATATATATATATATATATATATATATATATATATATATATATATATATATGTATGTATATATATATATATATGGTTTGGCCTATGAAAAATATATATATACATATATATATACACTATATTGCCAAAAGTATTCGGTCACCTGCCTTGACTCACATATGAACTTAACCCTCCTTTTGTGTTCCGGTCAAATCTGACCGATTTACAAGTTTCCTCTCTAAAAAAGTGCAGTAAATTTCATCTGTTTGTCATGAGGTTCCATGACTTTGTTCACACATGGCATTTGAACACATAAAATAAATTTGAAATATTTTTATAAAAATTTGTGTGTTTTATGGAACTTGTATACACCCATGATGTTCCCGGTCAAAAATGACCGCTCATTGGAAATGAATGGGTAAGACTACAATTAGTGTATAAAACAGAGTTCAAGCACATTTCTACACTCTTACCACACCTCAACATACACACACACATCACTGTTGATGAGTGTCTAGTCGGTTTTAGGGGACGGTGCCCATTCAAGCAATATATGCCAAACAAACCATCTAAGTATGGTATAAAGATATGGGCAGCATGTGATGCGAAGACAAGTTGTGCCTGGAACATGCAAGTGTACACAGGCAAACCGGCTGATGGTATTCCTGAGAAAAATCAGGGGAAGAGGGTGGTCCTAGAAATGACAGCAGGGCTACAAGGACACAACATTACCTGTGATAATTTTTTCACCAGCTATACCCTGGGTCAGGAGCTGCTCCAAAAAAAACTGACCATGGTCGGAACAATAAGAAAAAACAAAAAACAAAACAAGCTTGAGTTGCCTCCCACTTTTCTGACAAGATCAATCCAGGCTGGAAGGAGGGCAAAAACTACAAGAGGAGACTGTTCCTTGAAGAAGTTGGAAAAAGCATGGTGGAGCCCCTCATTCAAGGGTGCCGAGACCTTCCACGAACGCCATCCTCTGCTGCATTGGCGAGAGACATGCAAGCAAAAGCAGCAACATCCACGCCAACCAGAGAAGGAGGAGGCAAAAGAAAGAGGTGCCAACTGTGTGCACCAAGAGATAAAAAAAAACAAGCTTTGTGTGCCACAGATGTGGTGTATATATTTGCAAAGAACATGCAGTGACCTCAGTATATTGCCCAACATGCTAATGAGAGGACAAAACTGAGGAACATTGGGATGACACTATGGCACTGTCTTTTCAGAGCTACATGAGAAAATTGTAAATGTGTTCATACAGTGTATGGTTCAAGCATTACTTTTGTAATATAGTTAAGTTTTCCCTGTGTTCATTTGGGCTTTTGTTTTCAATAAATAAATCATACCGGTCAGTTTTGACCAGGAACACAAAAGTTGTTATTTTGTGCCACAGTTTAGAAAATATAACTGGTTTCAAAAAAGTGATTTTGGTAAACATTTCAGTGAAGTACTCTGTGATAAATGGTACAATAGGTTTAATCTTAGTATTTGTTATAGTCAAAATAATATCTATGTAATGTTTTTTCCCTAAAAAAACGAGTGGTATGAGCTCAGGTAAATGTGGCCTGCAGGACATACACAGCAAATACAACTTCAAAACTTGTAATGTTCTCTAAGAGCTGAAGTTGATAAAAAGATCTAATACAACATTAGGTGATAATATATGTATTATTGTGGATTTATAATGGAATGAAATGATCCCGGTCAAAAATGACCGGGAACACTATGAGTGTTAGCCGAAACGAACACAACAGGAGGGTTAAGTGCCATCCCATTCCTAACCCATAGGGTTCAATATGATGTCGGTCCACCTTTTGCAGCTATTACAGCTTCAACTCTTCTGGGAAGGCTGTCCACAAGGTTGAGGAGTGTGTTTATAGGAATTTTTGACCATTCTTCCAAAAGCACATCAAACACTGATGTTGGTCGAGAAGGCCTGGCTCTCAGTCTCCGCTCTAATTCATCCCAAAGGTGTTCTATCGGGTTCAGGTCAGGACTCTGTGCAGGCCAGTCAAGTTCATCCACACCAGACTCTGTCATCCATGTCTTTATGGACCTTGCTTTGTGCACTGGTGCACAGTCATGTTGGAAGAGGAAGGGGCCCGCTCCAAACTGTTCCCACAAGGTTGGGAGCATGAAATTGTCCAAAATGTTTTGGTATCCTGAAGCATTCAAAGTTCCTTTCACTGGAACTAAGGGGCCAAGCCCAACCCCTGAAAAACAACCCCACACCATAATTCCTCCTCCACCAAATTTCACACTCGGCACAATGCAGTCCGAAATGTACCGTTCTCCTGGCAACCTCCAAACCCAGACTCGTCCATCAGATTGCCGGATGGAAAAGCGTGATTCGTCACTCCAGAGAACGCGTCTCCACTGCTCTAGAGTCCAGTGGCGGCATGCTTTACACCACTGCATCCGACGCTTTGCATTGCACTTGGTGATGTGTGGCTTGGATGCAGCTGCTCGGCCATGGAAACCCATTCCATGAAGCTCTCTGCGTACTGTACTTGGGCTAATCTGAAGGTCACATGAAGTTTGGAGCTCTGTAGCAATTGACTGTGAAGAAAGTCGACGACCTCTTTGCACTATGCGCTTCAGCATCCGCTGACCCCTCTCCGTCAGTTTACGTGGACTACCACTTCGTGGCTGAGTTGCTGTTGTTACCAAACTCTTCCATTTTGTTATGATAAAGCTGACAGTTGACTGTGGAATATTTAGGAGCGAGGAAATTTCACGACTGGATTTGTTGCACAGGTGGCATCCTATGACAGTTTCACGCTGGAATTCACTGAGCTCCTGAGAGCGGCCCATTCTTTCACAAATGTTTGTAAAAACAGTCTGCATGCCTAAGTGCTTGATTTTATACACCTGTGGCCAGGCCAAGTGATTAGGACACCTGATTCTGATCATTTGGATGGGTGACCGAATACTTTTGGTAATATAGTGTATTTTCTTCATAATCACATGCATATGTTGATAAGTGCAATCACCTGTCATTATCAAGGGTGGTCAAGGAGCAGCTGATTTACATTTAGTGACACCCACAAAATGCCATAAAAGGCAAAGCTGACAGAAAGCTATAAAAGGCAAAATGACAATTAAATGTGAAAGAGTGTCTCCTAAATGTGGTGTTAAATCTTTCAGTAATTCAGCTCAGCCATTGCAGCACATTGACTAACACAGACACACATAAACTAGTGAATAATTACTTTTGTCCTAATTGAATGGCTTGTCTTAAATTATGGATTTGTTTTGAATTGCGTACTTTCAAGTCATTATTATAAAATGACTGAGTTTCACAAACTAAATTTGTGTGTGCAATTGAAAAAACTAGCTATTTAAACTTCACAGTGTAATCTGTAAAGGAAATTGCAGTCATGCCAATTATATGCTTTGAATCTGATCAATAGAGTTTCACATTTACACAAACTCAGGATCTCTCAGAGGTTTTGCCAAACTAACTTGATTTTAATGAATGTCATTTCTTGTTTAAATGCTCCTGTGCATGATTTATATTACATTAATTTGTTTCCAGCTTGATAAATGAAGCCCAACATTAGGTAAATGGCTACCCACTACAGTTTTGAATTTTGAATGACTTACATTATCAATAAATGAGAAAAAAAATAAACTGAAAAAACCTTGATGCATATGTTTACAATACTGACACAGAGCTTCCAGGTTATTACACCCACTGTACCTTGTAGCTGCACTCACTGGGCATTTTATCAGTTAGTAATTGTATACCAATAGTAGGTGTACTGGTGAACAATGTGTGTAGCCACAAGCACTTTTTACTCTTAGCCGAGTTCATTTTTTTGAGAGAAGATGTACACTTATCTTGTTACACTCTTACCACTGATTTATTTTTCTAGGGCTGTATCTTAGATTGCCTGCACTACATATAGTACAGTACATACGTAGGGTACACAACTCCATTCTGTACCCTAAAACATATATAGTTAATAGGTTGCATTTTGGGATTCACCCCGTGGCTGAAATTTGAAGAATGTGTTTGCTTAAAGATGAGTTGAAGATTGATCTTGATTCATAGGCCTAATATTAAAAAAAAGATTACTGATTTTTAAATAAGTTGTTAGTCTAATTTTCTAAAGTCAGATTTTTTAAATTATTTATTGATTTCTCTGTGCACTTTCCACAAAAGTAATTTTGTTATTTGCTTTATGGAGATAAATAGTGACATAATTGTGGTCCATTGTTCTAAATCTAAAAAACAAAAAAAAAATAATAAAAATAATTTTCAGCATCTACATCCAGTCAGACACATTACAAATTGTAACATTAATCATGTTACATTAGTTACAGAGCCTATTTACTCTGCTCTTTATACAGTAGTAATATTATACTATGCAAATAAATTCAAACAGCAATTTACTCTGAGAAGTTCTAAAATTCAAGGGTAATAGAATCAGGATTGATTTAAGCAATTTTACCTCCCTTGGTTTGGAAAATTTTAGGCCCGCTAAGACGAAGATTGTACAGTATATACAGTATGCTATATAAAAAAATGACTACAACATAATAAATAGACAAGTATGAAGCAATAAAATGCTTGTTAGTTTCAGAAATGTGGACAATTAAGAAAAATCATGTGCATGTGTATTCTCCAAGTCCTTTCTTCCACCGTTTAATTTCTTTTAACCTATTGATATCAGACCCTGGGCTAGAGCCTATATAGTCTATATGGTTAAAAGAACTATGAATAGAATAATAATAAGGGGAAAAATTCTGAGTAGTTCCTGAATTATGAGTTGACTAAGTGAGAAAATACATAATTCATGCCTTAATTACCTTCACTGCTGAGCTGTAAAATTGTTGCGCAGGCTGTTAGGTCTGTACTGTAAGTGTCAACAGTGATTTATTTTTCCAAGTGCAGTGCTTAGGAGTGTAAATTGTTTGTGGTTAGATGTTGCAGGAGAAAACAGAATACATGCACACAAACAAGTAGATCCTTTATATTAAAAGCTCATCAATGTCAGCATTGCCTGACAGCTTTTGCAGGTGCTTTGGTTTTGATACACCACAGTGGGTATATATGGAAAAATTCCCAGATAGAGCTATCATGGGCGTAACAGCAATGTGATGGGAGGGAGACATGCTTCACTGACATCTCAGGGTTCAGTGGCTTTACACGAGAAATGGCTTGCAGAGAGCTTTGTGAAAGAGAACACATTAAGGATATACCGACTACTTGTGTTTTAGAAAACAGGCGGGGGAATTGGATAAGGGCACGCCTGGGTATGTAGTAGAGCATGGGATGTAGCTGATGAGCATGATAATCAGTAGAAGCATAAGATTACATAATGCTGGTCAGAGGAAGCTCTAAAAAGGAATAAAAAGTAGTCAGTGCAAATGGACAGTGTCTATACCACAAAGGCAGATTTGCAAGCGCAAAATGCTGAGTTTGAAAGTGCAATCTGAGATTCCGGTAAAGGAAGACACAATATGTGTTGGGAGATAAGGAAAAATGGGGAGCCTGGAATGCATTTGGCCTGATGGGGAGGGGGCTATGACTGACAGGCCTGACATTTGCACATCTCTGACAGTAAACAGTGCTTTTGGAGGGAATAAATAGCACCTGGCAAGGGCAGATGCCAGACCAAGTGTTACCACTGTACTGTAGCCCTCACCTCACAGCCTATGAGAGTTCATACTCCCCATCTCTAATCCAAGACTTCAGTACTCTTGCTAAACAGTGGTGATATGTTGATGTTGTCACAACAGCAGACTGTGTCTAGCCACAGCACAACTTTTGGTTCCACTTGCTGGCAAATAGGTCACAACAGGGGAAAACAAACAAACAAACAAACAAAAAAAAACAATGTAATTAAATTCCTCTTCACCCCCTCCCGACTGCTGACATTTCAGTTCCAATAGCAAGACAACACAATCAATTCTTATTGCAGCTCAGAGATTCCTCCAAGGGGAGAGGCGTATATTGGCTACTTTTCCTTTGTGCCAAGATGTACTGATATGAATGTCAAAATCCTTGAAGCAGAAACAGAGTGACGCGTGTAAGAAAGGAAAGAGACGAAATCAAAATTGCAATGATCAATTTTGTCATCACATTACATACTGACCATTTATTACTCTTGTAATTAGGCTGACACAAGCAAAAACAGAAATCAATATCACATTGATCAAATGACTTACTCAGGATACAGACAGCCACTTGCTGAAGAATATCACTAAGCAAGCGTAATATTAACCACAGGCAATTAAATGATCCTCAGTTCATGAGGCACTTTAGAAATTCCTAGCTAAACTACATGGTCATGGACTACATGGTGGATTAGAAATCTGTAATTAACCATAAAAGACATTGATCAATGATAATAAACCACCTTAGATAGCACCACCCCATATGGCATCACTGACAAAGAACTGAGGTTCTTCAGAGATCATGTTTTAAGGCCCTACTAGTAAAGGCTAATGGGTTTTGGCCCTGGCATTCCTCTTTCAGAGCCATGCTGCCACTGCCACATCTCCCTCTGCTCTTCTAGAGCCATTCACTTCATGTTGCTAATTTTACCCATTCTAATTAGATTTTTAATTGGTGACCTTTATGGGCCAGGAAACACTCCCATGCTCTGTCCTGTATCTCATACAACACTTCTGCAGCTTTTATCTCTGAAATTCAAAGCATGGCCCTGGTAAACTCATTATAGGCTGCATCTCCAAGACTACCAGTACTATAAAGAAAATAAGCCTTACATCTTACCCATTGGAAGTTCACACAAATCTCTCCATTTTTGGCCTTTTCTGTTGCTGTGACTTTTCTGTTGCTGGATATGCTGCTAAATAATATCTTTTTGCTCTAGTAGGTATCAAAAAGTCAACTTCTGCCTCAGAGAAATTCTTGGCCATTTTGTGCTTTCCGCTGCGCAAACTTGGCCTTTAATGGAGCTTTGTGGGGGTCACCAAGCACAAATCAGCTGTGCCTTGCACGTGCCCAGTAATTTAAGGGTGATTGCCATTTATCAACATACACATGTGAATACAAAGAAAATCATTGCTAGTGTTAGTTTAGTTCGGTTTGGCATACGCAAATATTTACACACAATTTTACTCAAACATTGACGAATAAGGGCCCAATATCAGCAAAGCATCATATGATTTTAGATGCATTCTCTTAGTCCATGCACACTTTACTATCAATCAAATGCACACAGACTAGCCTAGTAGGTAATTACCAGAAACCTCATACCTGGGTGAGATGTCACATCCTTGCTGCATGAAAGCTCCTAGTGAGAACCAGAGGCTGTTGAAGATGCCAAATTCGTTGGTCTGCTCCTGGTTCTGTTGGGCCTGATTCTGTGCATTTTGGCCTGACAAGGATCCAGCCTGGTTGGTATTGGCCTCTCCTCTTTCCTCACAGTCCTCAGCATGCCACTCATATGGGCTGAAGCGGCTGACCAGAAAGAGTACCACACTTACGCCAATGTAGGCAAACACGATACACATCCAAATCTCATAGGCCAGTGGGTCAAGAAAAGAGAAGACTCCTGGTTTGGACTTTGTGGGCTTCTTGATCATAATTGAAATGCCCAGGCTCATGAAGGGCTTGGAGAAGTCAATGACTTCCTCTCTCACCAATGTGATAGTCAGTGGTGCCACTGCAACATCGGCTTTCTGAAGTAATAAAACAAGAAAGTTCAGTAGCTTAATATAAGATGATCCTGAATTGCAATAAAAATACCCGGAATATTATGAGAAAATCATATTCAGGAGTAAATAGAGTTTTTTTTCACAGAAAAAATGAGAGGGTGTGCATTACAGTGATTTTATCATGGACAAGGATGTGTAAACTGTTAAGCATGATGTAAAGTGGCTTATTGCTTTTAGGAAACGGTGACAAAAACAACGTAATAAAATAGAGTCTTCAATAAATAATTACATTTATAATTAAGAATATTCACAACAAACAATTCTACTGCCATGCAATGTAGTCTGTTAATATTAAGCTTTGGATGCTAAGCAGTATAACAGACAAAGTTTAGGCATTATATGGACACAACAATGGCTGTCATGTAATAGTCTTTATTGATTTAATACCTGTTGCATTATTACAGAATTCAACTACTGTGATGTGGTCACAGGTATTTCAAGGATTTTACAAAGGCTTAAAATGTGGCTCAGCCATTTTATAATCATTATTTTTATTTAATGTAATAATTATATCATTTCAGCTGCAAATGCTTGAAAGGAGCCTTTCAATCCCTGATACCTAGACTAAAAAATAGGCCTTTCTGACAAACAGTGACAGATGTACCCCTTCAATGCAAAATGGAGCCTTAATGAAAAAAATGTGTCCTTTATTCTAAATCCATTTCTTATGAGCCTCAAATTTTATAAAGGCACACACTGATGCAGAAAATATAATCAAAGAAAATGTAGGCTGTGAGGCTGTTTTTCTGAGAATGTAAAGACCTTCTCTAACCTTTCCTCCAGCTCACTCCTTCAAAACACTTCTAAAGGGAGTGCATTCAACAGAGTCAATGTTATTGAAGAAATAAACAAAGAGTTTATTGGCCATTCCATAAAATGATCCTGGCCATTACAGATGTGTAATGGTCTTCTAAACACGTTAATAATTATGTTGCTGAATATGAATTATTTAATGGCAGTGATGAATAATGCGAAATAAAATAAGTTAAATGTTTTTTTAACAATAAAAGGGAGGTAAATATAGGCAAAAGAAATAAAAAAAAAATTACTTACTCCGTAAACCAGTTCCCCAACCATCCCATTCCACATCTTTGTCTCTGGATCCCGGGCTCCATACTTTCCATCGGCAACAATCTTGAGTTTGTACTGGTATCCCACATGCTTGGCTATTTCTGCTGCCAGCTCCACACAGTAGCCTTCATACTTATCATTTCCTACAAGCTTTTCATGATTCTTCTTCAACATCACATATGGAGATTCCTGCAATGGATAAAAATTGGTACCATTACTGCCATCATATCATAACAGCTCAAATCAGTGTTGCTGTCTATATGGTTAACAAAGTAATATGCATAACAAAGCAGAGCTGAGCCCATGTTACTGAATACGGTGACTTATTTTCAGCTGGTCCAGCTTAACCTGGTTTGGTCTTATGTCTTACAAAAAGCAAACAATCGTCTGGGCTGAAACAAGTGTGATTCTGCTTGGGGACAGCCTGTAATATATGTTATGTTTGATGTGTTATACACTATATGGCCAAAAGTGGACACCTGACCATCACATCCATATGTGGGCTTCCCCCCAAAATGTTGCCACAAAGTTAGAAGCACACAATTGTCTAGAATGTCTTTGTATACTTTAGTACTAACATTTCCTTCACTGGAACTAAGAGGCCCAAACACGTTCCAGAATGACAATGCCCAGGTGCACAAACACGGTCCATAAAAACACGGTGTGCCAAGGTTGGGAAGAACTCGTGTGGCTCGCACAGAATCCTGACCTCAACCCCACTAATCACCTTTGGAATGAATTGGAATGCTGACTGCGCGTCAGGCCTTTTTGCCCAACATCAGTGCCCAACCTCACTAACGTTCTTGTGGCTGAATGTACAAATCCCCACAGCCACGCTCCAAAATCTCCTGGAAGGCCTTCCCAGAAGAGTGGAGGCTGTTACATACAGGAAATGGGGGATCAACTCTGGAATGAGTTGTTCAACAAGCACATATGGGTATAATGGTCAGGTGTCCACATACTTTTGGCCACATAGTGTATTTCAAACAGACCTGTCATTATTAGCCAGTTAACCCTCATTAAGTAATACCAGATAGCAAGCATTTGAGAAAAAAAAATGTACAAAAACTATATGGCCAAAAGTAGGTGTACACTTGATTATCTCACTCATATGTGGGCATTCCTCAAACTGTTGCCACAAAAGCTGGAATCACACAATTGTTTGGAATGTCTTTGTATTCTGTAGCATTAAGATTTCTCTTGAACTGGAACTAAGGGGCCCAAACCTGTTGTAGCATGATAATGTCCCTGTGCACAAAGTGAGGTCCATAAAGACATGGCTTGCTGAAGTTCTTGTGTAAAAACTTGAGTGGCCTGCACAGAGCCCAGAGCTCAACCCCTTTGAATATCTTTGGGATGAACTGGGACGCCGACTGCTAACCAGACCTTGCCCAACAGCAGTCTCCAGTTTCACTAATACTCTTGGGGCTGAATAAGCACAAATCCCCACAGCCACTTTCCAAATCTAGTGGAAAGCCTTCAGAGAAGATTTGCCGCAAAGGGAAAGCCGCAAAGGGGAACCAGCTCCATATTAATGGCTATGGCTTTGGAAAGGGATGTTCAACAGTATAGAAACTATGCATTTTCTATGCTTACAACTGAAAAAGATTTAAGTAAACCTTTTGGCTGAAGACACAGTCTATTAGCAGGATAGTGTTGCTGCCAGATCCACAGCTTGGTTTACCATCTGTGTGGAATTACACTTGTACTCCTTGCATCAGCGTGAGTTTCTTTCCATCTCCCAGTAGTTGAATTGGCTAAGGTAAATTGCTCCTTGTTGTAAATGAATATTTACAGCAACTGCTTTATCCTTGTCAGGTGTGTGGTGAATCCAGTACCAACCCGAGGAACACTGGTGCAAGGCAGTAACCATATAGTTACGTGGTTGAAGATGAATGAATAAATAAACAAGTTCTATAGAGCTGAGAAACCTAAACTATTCTGCCCTTCCCTTGTATAACAGACTGCATATTTGAAACTGCCTCTAGCCCTCTAGCCCCTTTTTCCATTTCCCTATCTTTCTCTATCAGCACACCAGCCTATACACACTGTCTTTTGCCCAGATGAAGAAGAGATGGTCAGGCCACATATCAAAGGTGATCAAAAGCCCTGTAAAGCCTTACTAAAACACACCAAAGGACTTCCACCCAGGATAGCAGAACAGAGGGGCCAGTGGAAGAAAATGAATTTCTGAGTACAGCTGGGAATTCAATCCCAGACTGGTCTTTAAGAATAAGATGAAAATACTCAGGCTTGGGGGAAGCAGTGATGTCTCATTCACACATCCAGAGTAGCAGTGTGCTTGCAGGAGTGAAATCAAGCATCTTTTCCATATATTAAAATAGATTAAAATGTTCTTCTACTGAGCAACACAGCAATGCATCGTCAATATTTAGAAACACTAAACATTTATTGCAAATGAATATTTTTAATCCATAGCACCATGCCATGGGTTCTAAATTCTTATTTACATTAAGCTCAAGCAAAGGTGCTATACTGAGACCATACCAAGATGGTGGTGACGATGTATGTGCGGTTCTGAAATCCATAGGTGTCATTACTTCCAGACATGTAGGCTGCTGTGCCCACAAATTTCTCATCCTCATTCCAGTATCCTACCTGAAACCAAATACAAGTGATGAGTGCCATGATAAACCCTTCAAAATGTCCCAAAGGAAACAATAATTTACTTGTGCAGTGCTCAGTGATTAACTTAATTAAACCCTAAAACATGATTGAGCAAATAAAATTTTACCACTTGTGACTCTAGGAGTGTTTCCTCTAAGTAGGCAAGTTGACAAGTGATTTATAAAAGAAGATGTATAGATATTTCTGCATATGTTCGCTTGCACCATGTACCTACATGGTTGTTGATGGCAGATACATTTCTGTATCATTCTATTTAAGCAATTCATGTTTTCAATTCATCATCGGTTTTGCAGTGAATTTGGCACTGAAAAGCATTGTGGGTGCCACACTACAAATAAAATCTAAAAATCCTCTTCTAAATTTTTATATTTTTAAGATGACCCCACAGTGTTTTGAAAATGACGTTTGTAAGAGATTTTCATGTTATACTGTAGGCAGCCACTTAGCTGCCCTCTTGTCTAATCAATACATAAACTATAGCTTAAATTACCACATGACAATTTTTAAGTCTGTTGTCTGTTCTGTCTGTTCTACAGTAATTCTATGGCCAAAATGTCTGTACTTACTTTCTTTGGCCCTGTGGCCTTCAGCTCCATCACACTGATGGTGTAGTTGATTCGCCGACCTTTCTCATTAAACTGGATGTGTCCTGTTACACCTTCAATCCGGACCTAAGACAGAAACCCAAGAGCCTGCTTTAGTTAGACAAAAATATAAAACATTGCAAGCACTATTCTTTTTCTTTCTTTCTTCCAGTCTTCTTTCTTTCTCTTGATCTTTGCTCTGTTTCTGAATCTGGGAGGTATACTTCTTGGTCAGTGCCTTCCTCCATGTGTACAGCACATCTTTCAAACTGAATGATGGGGTTAATTGACCCAGCTGAACACCAGACTCAGTAGTGTGTGTCTGAGAAGATGGGCTCAACTCCCTTAGTCCAGTTTAATGCACTCACATCAGACTCAGCCTGAGGCTAGTGTGTGAGTGTACCTCTGCCTGGAACACTCTGATTACACTACAGATCTTCCTCACACATTTTTTTTTATGACAAGAAATACATCGGTGATCCCAAATTCAATATTTTATTTATATTCTGTATGAAGAGAGCTTAGAGAGTTACAGAATGTTTCCCCTAAGGAAAGCCATAACAGAAAATAAGCTTTCTTCACAGACCATGTAATATAATGCCTGCCAACTTGTATATTTTGTGTTTGTACACTATATGGCCAAAAGTCTGTGGACACCTGACCATCACACCCATATGTGGGTCTTCCCCAAACTGTTGCCATAAAGTTAGCAGCACAGAGTTATACAGGCTGTCTTTGTATGCGTAGCGTACTTTGTATGCGAACTAAGGGGCCCAAACCAGCATGACGGACAAGGTCCATGAAGATATGGTTTGCCAAGGTTGGAGTAGTAGAACTCGAGTGGCCTGCACAGAGCCCTGACCTCAACCCCACTGAACACTTCTTGGATAATTTGGAATGCTGACTTCACACTAGGCCTCCTCGCCTCACATCAGTGCCCAACCTTAATAATGCTCTTGTGGCTTAATTGGAAAATCCCCACAGCCATGTTCCAAAATCTAGTGGAAGGCTTCCGCAGAAGAGTGGATGTTATTTTAACAAAGGGCTAATATAGGGATAATAAACGGATTATTATAGCAAAGGAGGTGGGGGGTGAGTAAATCTGGAATGTGATGTTCAAAAAGCACATATGTGATGGTCAGGTGTCCACAAAGCTTTGGCCATATAGCATATTTTTTTTGAATCACCACCAGAGTAGTCACATAAATATGTAGGCTAGCAGGAGTGGAGCCTGCTGTTCATTTTCTCTCTTAGCTTTAAATTTGTGAATAATTTTTTATATGCCATTATGACAGAAAAAAAATATTTGTATACTATCTCATTTGATTGTGACATATTCACTGGCCAATCAACATGGACTTTATGAGACAGAAAAGAGGTGCATGTAGTTTCATAATCTATTCAAGTGTATTCAGACTATATCATGCATATTACCTAGTTTGTGTATTTCTGGGTCTGTATGTGTTTTTCTCTTTGTGTGTATGTGCATGCATTAGCAAGCAAGAATATTTACATACAGTCCTCTCAGAGTAGTGTACCTGCTGCAAAGCTCTCTGAATGTCAATGCCCTGGCCCCAGGGGGCTGGTGGGTTTGCAAGGCATTCACCAGCATTACCACGGCGTGATATGTCAATCCTCTGCCTGCGGAGATTCTGAAAAGCTGTAGACATCACTTTAACACCATCATAAGTGAGAGCTCCAGTATACTGGAAACACAGAAAGAGAACAAAAACAGACTATAATACACAAACTTGTATGTGACTGTGTGTATTATATAGAAAGTTGTGATGGCCTTCTCTCAAAAGAAAAGATCTTCAGTAATGAAATAACTACTTATTTGCAATTTTATTTAGTGTGATTTTAAAAGTATTAATAAAAATATATATTTTTGCTTGTTTCTCTGTTAATCAACATTGTATTTAATAACTTTATTTAATAGAACCATTCTAACCCAATATTTGTTCCTTAATTTTTTCAAGTATTTAAATAAATAAAATGAATAATGTCAGAGAATAGCAAGCCATTGCTAAATAGAATTCTGAGACAACCCCTTTCCTCTCAGCGAATGGTGTTGTAATTGACATAATTTCTGATTCACTCTTCATGTCTGGAAGATTGTTTGCATCTTTGTTAATGAGACCATGAATTTATATGGCATGGCAGGTGCACACAGGGTATTTACCTTGAGTCCTTTCTTTGGAACTTTGGAGTCTTTATTGTCAAAGTCCATCCACTGCTGAACTATTCTGTTAACACCTGGATCTGCATAGTTCACAAGCTGGAAGCCTGTCACATTAGCCTCACCTTTCTTAAACTCAGACAGGTCAATGTCCATAAAGCCCTAGAAGACAGCATAATAGCAGAAAAGTCCCAGAACATATAGTTAAATCCATGTATAATAATATAAACAGTTAGGGCCATCTATAACTGGAAAAGCCTAGCTTATATAGGAAAAGACAATCCTTAAAATACTTTGCTGGAAATAACAGCAGATCATCAAGCATTAAATTATCTTAAAATAATTTAAGAATAAGAAACCCTCAAATACTAAGCATGAACATTCATTGCAATTGTTACATACACAGTGCCCACCAGATTTATTGGTACCCTATATGAAAAAACACCCCCTCTCCAAAAAACCCGATGCATGCAATAATTGAAATTAGGAACGCAAACATAGGTAAATTTTTTTTGTCAAACACAAAGTTTTTTTTTTTTAAGTGATTCAATATGTGTACAAAACACTGATTTCAAAATCATCAGCACCCTGGAGAGAATAACAGCACTGAGTATCTTCCTGAAATGTCTAACAAGGTTGAAAACACTTGTCATCCACTCTCTACTCAGATCATTTTAATTTAGTTCATATGCTTATGTTTGTGCATGTGAACTTCCCTCTCCAATTTGTACAGACGTTTTTCAGTAGGGTTCAAATACAGAGATTGAGATGAGCAAAACATAATTTGTGTTTCTTTAACCCCTTCAATGTTGTCTTGGTACAGGAAACCAGATTTTGAGTTGAAAGATCCTGGAATTCATACCTCCATCAGCCTTGACAAAACAGCCCCAAAACATCATTGATTATAATCCATATTTTACAGTAGGTATCAGATGCCTTTCTTTGTATGCAGTCCTCTTGTTTCCAAAATGCTGACCAACAGGTTTGACTTTGACCTGGACGTGGATTATAAGTGGCACAACAGGGTGCAAGACATTTTCAAACCACCTTGGTCCAAAATTGCACTTGAGTTCCCATCTGCTGAGACTCCCTCTTGGCAAAAGCATAATGCCACAACAGTATTTTCCTGTTATTTTTTATATGCAGCACTGAAAGTCCTGTGCCATTTCTTCCAACCTAGATTTGTGCATGGACATATATTATATTGCCAAAAATACAAGGACATCTGACCAATCACACCCATATATGCTTGATGAACATCCCATTATAGATTTAGTCCCCCCTTTGCTGTTATAATAATCTCCACTCTTCAGGGAAGGCTTTCGCCCTATATTTCGGAATGTAGCTGTCGGGATTTGTGCCCATTCAGCTACAAGAACATTAGTGAGGTCAGGCACTGATGTCGGATGAGGAGGCCTGGCATGCAGTCAGCCTTCTAATTCATTCCAAAAGTATTCAGTGGGGTTGATGTCAAGGCTCTGTGCAGGCCACTCTTGTTCTTCCACACCAACCTTGGGAAACAATGTCTTTATGGACCTCGCTTTGTGCACAGGGGCATTATCATGCTGGAACAGGTTTAGGCTCAGCCTCTTAGTTTTAGTGAAGGGGAAATCTTAATGCTACAGCATACAAAGACAGTCTAGACAATTGTGTGCTCTGTGGTGCTAACTTTGTGGCAACAGTGAGGAAGGCCCACATATGGGTGTGATGGTCAGATGTCCATAAACTTTTGGCCATATAATGTATTCATCTCATCCCAAAATCAAAACAAAATTAAAATATTTTATAAACAAATGGCTTGTGTAACATGAATCAGCTGATCAGTTAAAATGCAGAGAATAACACATTGATTTATAAATAATAACAGAGAATAACACATTGATTTTTTAAAATCAATAAAAAGTCTACAAAAAAACATTATTTTATAAATGTAAGCCAGCTAGTTATTTGTAGGAGTCACAAATCCCTTACAAGTCAGTTTTCCCATGGTGACAGTGTCATTATTTTTAACGCAATTAAGACCATTACATACTGAAAGCATTTCTAAAGCACATTTTTGCTGAAGGTGGCACAGTGTATAGCATTGCCGCCTCACAGCGTCAGGGTTCCTGGTTCAATCCTGAGTGCGATACTGAGTCCGGGGTACTGTCTTTATGGAGTTTCTATGCATGCTCTCCCTGTGTCTGTATGTATTTCTTTGGGGTTCTCTAGTTTCCTCCAGCCTCCGAAAAGCATGCCAGTAGATTGAACATAGTTTTTTTGTGTTCTTTTTTCACTTTTTTTCCATGTATCCACAGAAATCCATTAAACTCTTACACTTAAATCACTATTTTATATATCTCATGAACTTTATTTAAAGTCTTAATCTAGAACAATATTATGAATGGCCTTCCGGTTCATGTCACACCATAACAACATGGATGCACTGGTAGCTCTACCAAAGCTGCTTCCACCTGGCAGGCGCTACTAGAGCAACCGGGGGCACACAAATACACTCAAAAACAGTTACTTTCCTCAAGCCATCAGACTCTTTAACAGTTAATGACAGCATAAGTTGCACAGCCATCTTTTTGTACACTACTTTGCACACAGCACACTTAGTATGTACAGTATCCACACATATGTATGTACATTTTGTGTATATCTTGGCTATTTTGTGTATTCTTGCATACTGAAATTTTATTTTTTGTGCTGTGTATTTTTTTTTATATTCACAGTTTATATATTTTGTTTAGATTTTATACAGTATGTTAATACAGTATATGTCGAGTATTTATCAGTGGGGCTTCCACAAGAACTTCAGTGTGCAGTTTTACATGTCAACTATGCAAATGACAAATAAAAGACTTTGACTTTGATTGTGCAGCCTGTGTATCCATACCACAGTGATACTTATATCTACTTACAATCTACTTAAACAGAAATATATTTATATTTATAAATTATAGCTCTGCCTCCTTTCCTGTTGTTTTCACTACAGTTGTGGATTTTGAACTGCTGGCTGTTGTTCACACTTGTATTTAAGACTGTCACTGAACTGCACTACTATACACTTACTTTTTAAAGATAGTGAAAGAAGCTGATTTGATTTATATTCACTCTTGAGGGCAGCACAGTGGAGGAGGGCAAAAATAGGTTTTAAGATGGAGCTGGAAAAAAAATAAAACATTTGGCCAGTCTAATCTCTTTCATTCACTTAAGGTTGCTTATCAACCTTAAGTATCCTAGCCTCTGCAAATCCTGAGAATTTATTCAGTAGAAAAAGAGCAGATGCACATCAGAAGAGGTTACTGGAGATCTGTTTATAATCCTTCTGTGATTGATCTAATCAGCCTGGCAACATGGCTCCAGAATACAGTATCCCAGAGGCTTGTTACCTGGGTTCACAACTTCTTAACAGTGTTGAAATGCATATATGTGATCCATGGCTGCAGTGATTGTGAGGGGGTGGATTTACATAGTAATAATAATAATACATAACACTTGTATAGTGCTTTTCAAGATACTCAAAGACGCTTTACATGAAGAGACAAACGAGGGCAACAAAAGAATTAAGACAGTTAATGAAAGGTGGTTTTAAAGAGATGGGTTTTCAGGGCTTTTTTAAACAAGGGGAGTGTGGATGAGTCTCTGATGTGATGGGGCAGGGAGTTCCAAAGGGTGGGGGCAGCAGCAGAGAAGGCCCTGTGTTCATGGCCTTAATGTTCATGACTTTATCCCCTATGGTCATCCCCCTGACTGTTCTTCACATCCTCAAGACCTTCCACCTCAGTCAGTGACTGTGCTTGTTCTGAAAATAATATGCTCAGTGCATACTGGCTTGCTATATATTGAATCTTGATGCTTGAATAGCATAACACCTGTCTGGCACACTATTTCTGAGCCACTGACATTGCAGGAAATCAGATTTATATTCATGTTTACTACAATTTAGCTGAAGTATTTAGCAAAACAGAACTGCCTTCTTATCAACCCTAAGACAGCACCATAGGCTTGAAAGGTGAACTTCCCAAAACATAAGCAATGGTCAAATACATAGAATTATAAAGTTATTATGCTTGAGAATATTTAAGTATATATAGCTCTTGACATCCCTAACAGCAGCAGGGTTCCTGTCAGCAGAAGGGAGTGTTACACTCAGGTATCCATACAGAGATCTTAACTCAGGTATAGTAACCATCTTTAGATACCTCCAATGCCTTGTGCACTGGAATATGGTAAACATTGCAGCCAAGTACTGCAGCTAATTTTTGTTTTATTTCCCTGCTGAAAGGCACCCCAAAACTGAATGAATCAGTGGTAGCTACCTTTCGGGCATTGCACGACTGCCTCACCAGCACCCCCAAACTAAAATATCTCAACTCTGTGTTGCCATTTTTAGAGATCCAAATCCAATGTCAGGCAAAAATCAGAAACAGGAATCAGGCAATGGTCAGGCAAGCAGCAAACAAGATATACAATGCAAGGCAAGAATTAATACCAGAAAACTAGAATGGGATCAAAACCAGAATAGCTACATAGCAAAATACAAAGGCTTGGTATAGACAAGTATTATAACACTGAGCATATACTTCACAGTGAATGTGTAAAATGAGAGTCCTTAAGTAGTGTGGCTGTGATTGTGTAATTGAGACCAGGTGTTGTGCAATCAGAATGAGAATGAACATGAACGTGAAAGAGCTCATGATGGTTGGGTGTTGTAGTCCTCGGTGGCCATGTTTGTAGGCCGCTCTGTCATCTGGGAGTTGTAGTTTGATGCTGATTCTGGCTCTGACATAACCTAAAGCTACCTTAGAGGAATGATGGCCCTGGCCAATGATGAGACTAGCCTTTGAGCTCTGATTCAAAGAACACAAAGTCAAAAACAAATTCTGGTGGGCACACTTGGAGTTGGGTTATGATCTTTGTCAGGTACATATAAAATTATCATAGTTTAACAATCCGTCTGTCATAACTGTTACCTGAAGGTTTTCTTTAGCCTGCAATGTTGCCCAAACCCACAGCCAAAACTCCCAACTGTCCCAAGGATGACATATTTACATATTATGGCCTACCAAAAATAGCCTGATCACAAAATAAAATTCACATGCCATTTCTGGAAGACTTCCTGCAGGAAGCTTAACACAGGGTAAGCCTCTCATCAAGCTTTCATCTCCAAAGGAACAGTTAGGTTGAATGTCTATATGCCAGGTTAAACTTCTTTCTTATTACTTCTTGCTCTAGGTCAAAATTTTCTGACCTACTTATTGATTGGCTTACATATCCCTCCCAAAGTATATGCAATAGGCAAATGGATGTGCAGAGGCTGCACACTGCGGTGTCACTCTGGTCCACCCATAGGTCACAATATCCTAATTAGTGGTTATCATTTGTAGCTATTGTTGATAAGTATTAGTTATACACAGCACTTGTTACCTATTAGTTAGATATTTGGTTGCCGATAAAGATTACCTATATTAAAGACATGGTACCAGTCTATTTGTAAGGTCTTTTTACTAGTTGTGGAAGTTCTGAGCTGTGTTCTATAATCTAATGTGTGCATATTGCATGTTCTTGACCTTGGATATTCTACTGGCCTTTGCTTTGTATTAGCCCTCTGCCTTTATGTGAACTTAATTGTGAATGGACTGTATTACAATATTAGACACTGACCAGGACTTGTTATATGAATTTGTTTGCTTAAAACCTATAATTTCATAAAAACAAGCTCACCATGTTAAAGTCATTTAATTATTCAGTAATAGTTACTGTATGAAAAAAGTGCCAATTCCCATCCCTGGAGCAAATCACTATGTTTCCCTATCTATTATGACTGGCACTGTTCCCTATAAGCTGCAAGTGTGTGTGGTCACGCACTTCTGATGATTCGACCATGCAGAAAAAAATTAAAAATCCGTGCAGAACAGCAAAACAGAAATGTGTAGAAAAGTAATGGAGAAAATGACAGATGATTGCAGGGCAGTTTGGACCAGCCACCAGCACAATTTAGTCCCCTAAGACACTGCATATTTCTTTTTTTTTTTTTTTTTTTAAAGGCCAAACAAGAATGCAAGTCAAAATAGACACAGTCTTGCTGTCACCCAAATTCAGTCCAGCCACAAATAACACCTATATAACACAAATAGCTACCACGTTAACTGTTCAACACCTCTGACAATCACCCATTAAATCCTAGCATAGCAGTGCTGCCAAGAGATGTCTTCCCAGACAATCAGCAACAGTAATGTTAACCAGGCAGCTACAATCTATGTGTTCATGGTCAAACTGGAGGAGGGTCTGTTCAATGGTCTGTAATAGCATTTACAATACTTCTTAGCTCAACTGCTGTAAACTCAGCTGTCAGGATTTATGTGGCCTCCTAACACAACTGTTTGACATAGGAGAAGTAGCCAAAGCATATACTGTATAAAATGCCATGTTGATGGCTGGAAGACTTCCCAATTTCTACATACGTAGCTAGCCAGAGAAAATTACCTAGAGAACTGAAATCTTATAAAATGCTTACAGGTGTGCAGATGTTTACCAGGTGTAAATGTGACAGATCAATCATTATCTAAATATCTAGGTAAAGACTGGCCTATGTACTGTATATGTACACATGTTTGTGACACTGAGGTATAAATTCATTTGGAGGAAGCTGTGAAGAGTCTTTGTACAGTACAGTAGAAGCTGACATCTTGCCTGCAAACAAAACTTCTGCAGTTTTTCATGATAAAAATGCAGATGAGGACTTCAGGTAGCATCATTATGACTTTATGTCAAAGAACAATTCTCTGTGTGTGTGCTTCTAAAAGTTTCTCCACAGATTACCAATTACCATGTCTTAAGGAACAAAAGGCAACTTAATTGCTTCACCAATGCATAATATTAATGTGATCTGTAATATAATAGCAATACTAGGAAGGGCAATCACAAATCCTGCTCTTCTGTCATGTTTATGTCAGTGTGTGGAAGTGAAAAAAGAGAGAGTGAGGGAAGGAGGGACAGAATGAGAGATAGACAGAGAGGAACAAAGACAAATAGGAGTGAGAGTTTTGTCTGCAAGACAATTTTTGTGTGTGGCTGTAAGTGATTGTACCAGCCTCACTGCGAGTTATTTGCTCTCTGACCTCTGAAAGTGTTGTTCCCCAGGAGAAGCAGCATGCCATCATGTCTCTGGGAACATCTGTGCCTTCATAAGGCACACTACCTCTCTAACACAGCCTTATACACACACACATTCAGGACACAGTAACACAACCCTGTCACCGCCCTCAGGCAAACATAAGCACACTAATGGCAGCAGGTCTAAGTAAGTAAAATACATCCTAAGCCCCCTAGCACATTGTTCAAACTTTCCACATCACTACACTCATAAAACCACCCTGTCCTCCTAGCAGAATCTCTCAGGGAAATGAAGCATTTTCATCTTATCTGTGATGAAGATTTGGGAAATTATCAAGAGCTGAGAAACTTTTAGTGCTCAACAAAAGCAGACTTTCTTGTTAACAAACACATCACCACAAAAAAGGTAAAATAAAAGAATAAAAAATACATCAAACATGTGCCACAATGAACACTGACATTAGTGCCGTTGCTCTTATTATAATTCATGATTTAATCACCTGATTTAAAAAAAATTCAAGCAAGGATTAGGATAGGAATTAGGACAGGAGCTATCAAGACTGCAGCTTAGGAATTAGGATAGGAGTTATCAAGACTGCAGCTTTGACAGGGCTCAAGGAGAATGCAGCAGAAATGCACAGAACAGCAGGTAATCTTGCATGGTGAATCATAGCTCCAGGAGGCTTGGAGAAAAGGAGAGAATCTGGAGGGGAACTGAGAGTTACTTCAGATCTCTCTGATTAGAATGATGCATTGCTTTTTTAAACCACTTCCACTGTAGACACCTTTCGATTCATTATCTATTCCCTTGCTGGGACAATCAGTAAGAGGTAATCTTCTAATCTTCTAAAATTCTACATGAGTTATGAGCAACTGAATTAAGAATGGAACAATACAACACAAAAGCTGCATTCTCTTTGGTTTATGGGTAAAAAAAATTAAAATGTACCTTTTGAAATTAAAATGTAAAAATATGTTAGTTTATCTAGAAAACATGTTAAAGTGTTTTCACTTCATAAATTCATTGCACCATGGCCTAAATATTATAGAAATCAAGATAAACTGACTTTTGCAGAATCAAAAGTTTATGTTCTTACTGGCAGTCATTCATTCATCTCCAGTAAACACTTCATCCTGGTCAGGGTGGTGGATCCGGACTCTAGGTTTGGAACACTGGGTGCAAAGTGGTTTTGCCAGTCCACCACAGGGTATATTACACACATATTTGTAATATATCCTGTATATTGTTTTGCACTTAAATGGTTAGCTGTATGATTACATGCAGTAGTAGAAAAATGCATTATGTCACAAAAATATACAGTGCCTTGCAAAAGTATACATACCCACTGAACTTTTCCACATTTTGTCATGTTATAACCACAAACAAAAATGTATTTTATTGGGATTTTATGTGATAGACCAACACAAAGTGGCACATAATTGTGAAGTGGAAGGAAAATGATAAATGGCGTCCAAAATTTTTTACAAATAAATATCTGAAAAGTGTGACGTGCATTTGTATTCAGCCCCCTTTACTCTGATACCGCTAACTAAAATCCAGGGGAACCAATTGCCTTCAGAAGCCACCTAATTAGTAAATAGAGTCCACCTGTGTGTAATTTAATCTCAGTATAAATACAGCTGGTCTGTGAAGCCCTCAGAGGTTTGTTAGAGAACATTAGTGAACAAACAGCATCATGAAGACCAAGGAACACACCAGACAGGTCAGGGATAAAGTTGTGGAGAGGTTTAAAGCAGGATTAGGTTATAAAACAATATACCAAGCCTTGAACATCTCACGGAGCACTGTACAATCCATCATCCGAAAATGGAAAGAGTATGGCACAACTGCAAACCTACCAAGACATGGCCGTCCACCTAAACTGACAGGCCAGGCAAGGAGAGCATTAATCAGAGAAGCAGCCAAGAGGCCCATGGTAACTCTGGAGGAGCTGCAGAGATCCACAGCTCAGGTGGGAGAATCTGTCCAAAGGACAACTATTAGTCATGCGCTCCACAAATCTGGCCTTTATGGAAGAGTGGCAAGAAGAAAGCCATTGTTGAAAGAAAGCCATAAGAAGTCCCGTTTGCAGTTTGCGACAAGCCATGTGGGGGACACAGCAAACATGTGAAAGAAGGTGCTCTGGTCAGATGAGACCAAAATTGAACTTTTTGGCCTAAATGCAAAACGCTATGTGTGGCGGAAACCTAACACTGCACATCACCCTGAACACACCATCCCCACCGTGAAACATGGTGGTGGCAGCATCATGTTGTGGGGATGCTTTTCTTCAGCAGGGACAGGGAAGCTGGTCAGAGTTGATGGGAAGATGGATGGAGCCAAATACAGGGCAATCTTAGATGAAAACCTGTTAGAGTCTGCAAAAGACTGGAGACTGGGGCGGAGGTTCACCTTCCAGCAGGACAACGACCCTAAACATTGTAGCCAGAGCTACAATGGAATGGTTTAGATTAAAGCATATTCATGTGTTAGAATGGCCCAGTCAAAGTCCAGACCTAAATCCAATTGAGAATCTGTGGCAAGACTTGAAAATTGCTGTTCACAGACGCTCTCCATCCAATCTGACTGAGCTTGAGCTATCTTGCAAAGAAGAATGGGCAAAAATTTCACTCTCTAGATGTGCAAAGCTGGTAGAGACATACCCCAAAAGACTTGCAGCTGTAATTGCCGCGAAAGGTGGTTCTACAAAGTATTGACTCAGGGGGGCTGAATACAAATGCATGCCACACTTTTCAGATATTTATTTGTAGAATACTTTGGACACCATTTATCATTTTCCTTCCACTTCATAATTATGTGCCACTTTGTGTTGGTCTATCACATAAAATTCCAATAAAATATATTTTTGTTTGTGGCTGTAATGTGAGAAAATGTGAAAAAGTTCAGTGGGTATGTATACTTTTGCAAGGCACTGTATCCTGATTATGTGTAAGCAGCCTACTAAGAAGAAACATATAGTCGTGTCCATAAGTATTTGGACAGTGACACAATTTGTGTAATTTTGTCAGGTGACTGACTCGGCCATTTAAGAACATTCCGTTTCTTTACCTTAAGAAATTCAACACTTGGAATCAACCCCAGACCTTTTATCTCCTTAATTTGTCATGATGTAATGAGGAAACAGGCCACACCTGGCCATGAATCTGGTTATCAGTCAATTGTCCAATTACTTTTGAGCCTGTGAAAATGGAGGGACTATGTTAAAAATGGCTGTAATTCCTAAACAGTTAATTAGAATATTTTTGTTAAAAAATATTTTTGTTAAATGAAGTATTTTTGTCCCTGATCTGACACAACTAAACTGCACATATCAGCTACACACTGGAGGGATAGGATCCCTGCAGAACATGACTGCATTTGGTGCTTTTTTCCATAAGATGCAAGTTTTACTTTCTTCAAGACAAATTAAATACTCTGTAAGAGATGAAAAAACAGTGTTTTCATTTAAACTTGCCCCATGCAGAGGTTAAATGCCCTCCATGGCACATTACATGAACAAGCACTGGCATATTAATGCCACAGTTACAGTTTCAATTTAAAATATAGCTGAAAATTGCAATCTGTGGGGTCCAAGCACACCTTGTGTCCATACCTGAATCTACCATTCAAGTTTTATGGCAGAGATCAAGCTTAACCCTGTCAAATGCCTAATGAAAAATGGTTGGCTGATGGCAGCCATGTTTATTAAGTAATTAGGTCATCAAAAATCTATTTAGAGATTAACAAACAGATGGACCATACCAAATTTCAGCTGGATCGAACTTACCAAACAGTAATCTGTGACATGTGGCGGCCATATTGTTTAGACATTTTAACATATTTTTGATAATCATTAAGGATCACACTCTACTGAGTAGCTTGCCAACAAAGTTGTGAAGATAGGATTTATGGCCTAGGACTAGTTTGCAAAAGTAGGCTTTGCATTTTATGCAAATTATCAAACAAATCTAAGTGGGTGGAGCTACAGGCTTCTTGAGTCTTTTTTGTTTGGAAGAACCGAACGAATCAGTGGAAAAATTTTTTTTTGAGATATCGAACAAATTGTATAGCGCCCACCATTAGACTGATTAGGCCCATTTCACTTGCCTGAGTAGTGGGAGGGAGTACTATCAACCAAGTTTAGTGTCTGTACGACTGGTTTGGTCTGCATAATTCATTTTAAAGCAGAAGAAAAAGAAGAAGAAGAAAAATCTGGGTTCCAATTATAACTGGGTTCCAGCAACTTTGGTGCTAATTATTTCATCAATACATTGCAGACAAGGTTCATGCCGCTCACATTTTGCCAATCAGAGGTGGTCACTGAATGACTTTAGAACAATCACACTGTTCGAAATGCTCAATTTCCTGTCCAGTTACATGCCCTTTTACACAACCATGCTAACATTAACTTTTACAGAATCTTAAATTACAAATTTGTAGAATGTTATTCTTTACAGAAACAAACATGCATTTTAAACTTACCAGGTTTGCCAGTATGTAGTGATAGCTCTTATGGTTTTTTCCCAGTTCTACAATCTACAAGAGAGAACAGAGTAAAACATAATTGCTTTTCAAAAGGTACTTACTGGAGGCACTTAACAGTAGTTAAGGGCAATTAAATGCAGTTATTAACAGTTAGTCAATGCAGTCAAATGAGTGAGTAAACAAACATCTAAAAATTACTGTCAAATAATCAAAATCAAGATCACAAATATAGGAAACAATGGATTTCACCCAACTTGTATGCAAAAATGAAGAATGATAAGGGCTAAGGGCAAATTAAGTCAGAACAGATTTTCTTGTGCTAGTGAGAATCCCTATGCATTCTTTGAAACATTGATTTGGCTAATGCTAATATAATTTAATATAATTAACACAATTTAATATAACAACACAGCTATTTCACATACTAATAGCATGTCTGAAATCATGTATCTGCTCATGTACAATATAACAGAAAACCAAAATCAGATATTTGTCTCCAATTTTACATTCAAAATATAATGGTTATATTGACATTTATTTCAGAACTTCAAAAAAAAAAAAAATTGGGATTTGAGGGACACTGTGCAATCTCTTGAAAACCCCATGCAATTCAAACAAAAATAACACAGTGCCTTTTTAAGGTCTGGTCAACGTCTTGCATCGCATCCTATTGAGTGCAACAGCTAGTAATGTTTTTAAGATATCATAGAAATCAATTCATTTTCACAACAAAGGACAGGAATGATTGAAAGATCTCTATTGTTAGATAGAAACAAAAAGAGTAACAAAGCCAGTTAAACATAGAGGGCACCAGTGCTGGAAAAGTATGAGTCATGCAGTAATGGAGGAGGAACACATTAACATTCCAAACCCTTCAATCTGCCCTGTTTGCTTTGCTGACTCACTTTCTGGGCAATCAAGTGAGCAGAGCCATAATATGCTTAAATGTGTATCACTGCACAAGGGTGGGTATGTAAGAAAGAGATCCCCAGAACGAAAAAGAGTGATAAGCAGAGAATGTGTGCATGTTTGTTCATTTGAATGCCCACACTTCTGTATGTGGTGTATATGTGTATGTGTGTGGTGTGCGTGTGCATGTGTGTAAGTATGTATTTACATATATATGTATATATATGGATATATATATGAAAGACAGAGAGAGAGTCAGGTCCATAAGTATTTGGACAGTGCCACAATTTTCATAAATTTTCATTTCATTTGAAGATGTGACTGGGGTGTAGACTTTCAGCTTTAGGGGGATTAACAAAAATATTGCATTAATTGTTTAGGAACTACAGCTTTTTTTACATAGTCCCTCCATTTTCACAGGCTCAAAAGTATTTGAACAATTGACTGATAAGCAGTTTCACGGCCAGGTGTGGCCTGTTTCCTCATTACATCATGACAAATTAAGGAGATAAAAGGTCTGGAGTTGATTCCAACTTTTGAATTTGCATTTGATAGCTGTTCATGGGAACTCTCACTATGTGGTCTAAAAAGGTGTTGATGCATTTGAAGGAGCCCATCATTAGGCTGAAAAAACAAAACAGACCTATCAGAGAGATCGCAGAAACTAGGAGTGGCCAAATCAACAATTTAGTACATTCTTAAAAAGAAGGAATGCACTGGCTAGCTCAGCAACACCAAAAGGTCTGGAAGACCACATAAGACAACTAAAGTGGATGAATGAAGAATTCTTTCCTTGTTGAAGAAACACCTAATCACCCATCTAGTCAAGTCAAGAACACTCTGGAGGAGGTAGGCGTATCATTGTCAAAGTTTACAATCACAAGATGCCTTCATGAATGTAAATACAAAGGGTTTACCTCAAGATGCAAACCACTGGTAACACTCAAGAACAGAAAGGCCAGATTAGATTTTGCTATTAAAAAAAAACTCTAAATAATGCCTGACCAGTTCTGAGGCAAGATTAACTTGCCAGAATGATGGGAAGAGAAGAGTATGGAGAAGGAAAGGAAAGGCGCATGATCCAAAGCATACCACATCATCTGACAAACATGTGGAGGCAGTGTTATGACACGGGCACGTATGACTGCCAATGGAACTGGGCCGCTGGTGTTTATTGAAGTAGGAGGATGAATTCTTAAGTTTATAGAGCTATACGTTCTGCTCAGATTCAGTTAAATGCTGCAAAACTGGTAGGTCAGCACGTCACAATACAGATGGATAATGACCCAAAATGCTTTTCACTTACTGAAGACAAAACTGAAGGAAGGAAGACCCACAAACAAGGAAGCTACTGGAGGCAACTGCAGTAAATGGCTGGCAAAACATTTCAAGGGAGGAAACTCAGCATTTGGTGATGTCCAGGGGTTCCAGACTTCAGGCAGTCATTGACCGCAAAGGATTTGCATCCAAGTATTAAAAAAATCCTAATAGTTATGATTATGTTAGCTTGTCCAATTACTTTTGAGCCTGTGAAAACGGAGGGACTATGTAAAAAAATGGATGTAATTCCTAATCCATTAATGCAATGTTTTTGAATTAAAGCTGAAAGTCTACACTTCATTCACATCTTGAATGCTTCACTTCAAATCCATTGTGGTGGTGTACAGAGGCAAAATTACAAAAATTGTGTCACTGTCCAAATACTTATGGACCTGGCTCTATATACACTGATCAGCCATAACATTAAAACCACTGATAGGTGAAGTGAATAACATTGATTATCTCGTTACAATGGCACCTGTCAATGGGTGGAATATATTAGGCAGCAAGTGAACAGTCAGTTCTCAAAGTTGATGTGTTGGAAGCAGAAAAAAAAAAAAAAAACGCTGGCTATGACAGAAAGGTGTCAGAACATACTATGCATCACAGCTTGCTGCATAGCCACAGACCAGTCAGAGTCCCCATGCTGACCCCTGTTCACCGCCGAAAGCACCTACATTGGGTACATGAGCATCAGAACTGGACAACAGAGCAATGGAAGAAGGTGGCCAGGTCTGATGAATCATGGCTGGGTGCATGTACGTGTCTTACCTAGGGAGGAGATGGCACCTGCATGCACTGTGGGAAGAAGGCAAGCCAGAGCAGGCGGTATGATGCTCTGGGCAATGTTCTTGGGTTCTGGCATTCATGTGGATGTTACTTTGACACGTACCACCTACGTAATCATTGCTGCAGACCAAGTACACCCCTTCACAGCAATGGTATTTCCTAATGGCAGTGGCCTCTTTCAGCAGGATAATGCACCCTCACTGCAAAAATTGTTCAGGAATGGTGTGAGGAACATGACAAAGTGTTCAAGGTATTGCCTTGGCCTCCAATTCCCCAGATCTCAATCTGATTGAGCATCTGTGGGGTGTGCTGAACAAACAAATCCGATAATTGTAGGCCCCACCTCGCAACTTACAGGACTTAAAGGATCTTCTGATAACGTCTTGGTGCCATATACCAAAGCACTCCTTCAGAGTCCATGCCTCAATGGGTGAGAGCTGTTTTGGCAGCCTAAGGTAGGTGGTTTAATGTTATGGCTGAACAGTGTATGTATATATATATATACATATATATGTTTGAGAGAAAAGCAAGCCATTTTGAAGCTGATAAAAGAGGGAAAATCAATTAGAGCCATTGCACAAGCATTGGGCATAGCCAATACAACAATTTGTATTGTCCTGAAAAAATAAAGAAACCACTGGTGTACTAAAAACCAGACATCGATCAGGTTGGCCAAGGAAAACAACAGCAGTTGATGACAGAAACACGAGAGCTGTGAAGAAAAATTCCCCAGTTCAATTCTGAGCATGTGTTACTTTGTGCCTCTAGTGGTGAAGAACGTTTGTACACATGGTGGTGTCTGGATCCACCTCGACCTTGACCAGTATAAAGTGATTACTGAAGATGAATCAATAAATGAATGAATACATAGAAGCTGAGCCAATACTAACCCTGTTGTCTTTAAGATAATGTTATGAGAGCATATGTTAGCTTGAGGGCATAACAGACAGTGACATTAGTTATTAATAATGACCTCAGCAGAAAGCTTTCCCTTCAGGCCACCTCCAGGCCAAAAAAAGGCCAAGTCCAACTTGAAACTCAAATTGACTTAGAAGGAAATTTCCTCCTATAATGACCTTGATAGAGTGTTAATCTATCAAAAAAAAAACAAAAAACAAACAAAAAAAAAAGAAACTGCACCAATAACCAGGCAGAGAGTACTGATTGCCCTATCATACTGCACCACAAAAGAGAAAAAAAGGAAAGGATTGGAAGAAAAATCCCCAGAAGGTGAGTAGTTGTTAATTACAGTTAATTACAATTAATTCAGGAATCTTCCTACTCTTCCTCAAGATGGATGACAAGAGGTGATGAGGGAAACACCAGCTCCAAATGTCACTGGCATGTTTATTATCTGACTAGCTTATCTGATAACCATAGCCACAGGCTCTTTGTGAACACTTTGAATTGCATTTAAAATTAGCATCCAGGCCTGCTACTGCACAATAAGATGATGGAAAGAGTGAGTGGAAAGCATTTTTTTTTTTACAAACAAAACAATTTGGAAAAAAAAATCCAGAAATGAAAAATTCTTTACATGATAACCCTTTACTAGTAAAATTAACCGGTTTTGTCTTGTGATGCTTGCAATGGGTCACATGAAGGAATGGCACCATGGCATCTTAATTTTTGTACTGATTTTTTTTTAAAGTCTACTTCAGCAAGTGACTAAGAAGACCACTTCAGCAAGTGTCTAAGGTGGTAGATATGTCCTGTTCCTACTACTAGGAGGAGAGAATGACTGGTTACCTTCTTCAGGATGGAGCTGAGGCGCTCCAGCTCACAATCAATTATGATCTGGCCTTCCTTCCTCTTGTCTAGGTCCTGAAAGACTTTGAGGAAGGATGCCTCAGTCATGGTCTCCACATTCACTGAGGTGACCAGCCAGTTCCGCTCTGCTGCTGTGTCCAGAACCTTCTGCAGAATGATTAGTCCTTTAAAAGCAGCAAGAGGCAAGCATTCTTTAGAGAGACAAATGTGCACATTGAAAAACACAGCATGACAAATAGTTACATTACAGTGAAAGAAATCATATAAAAAATAAAAGAAAAAGGAAAAAGAAGAGAAAGGAATATAGCTGAACACTGACCACCCACTTTCACAACAGACTTTTGAGAAGATTCGTAAACAAAGAATAATGGCCTTATGACAATTATTTCAAAGCAAAAGAGATTGCCTTACTTTTAGGAGGGAAAAAACTGCTTATCGCATAAAGCATTGAGTCGTATTTTCTCCAAAGTGTTTGTACACAATTTTAGGGTGTATTTTAGTGCTTTAAATTGCATATATATGCAATTGCATATATTGTGGTTTTGTGTAAAAAACAACATAGTGTTTTATATATTGTCCTTGTTTTGATGTTCCTCACTTTCAGTTGTTTTAGCCTGGCTAAATTTACTGCTATGGCAGCCTGGCAAACCATATCATAGCGCAGCGTTTCACTTCAGACTGTTTTATACAAATAATGGTCAGAATGCTTGATCAAAAAGACTCACATAACCAAAGCGATTTAATGTGTTAAATATACACTATATGGACAAAAGTATATGAACACCTGACCGTCATACACATGTTCTTTTTGAACACCTTATTCCAAAGTTGGTCCCCCCTTTGCTGTTATAATAACCTCTACTCTTCTGGGAAGGCCTTCCACTAGATTTTGGAGCATGGCTATGGGAATTTCAGCCCATTCAACCACAAGAGCATTAGTGAGGTCAGATACTGATGTCAGGCAAGGAGGCCTGGGGCACAGCAGGTGTTCCAATTCATCCCATAGTTGTTCAGTGGGGTTGAGATAAGGGCTCTGTGCAGGCTGTAGGGTATTTTTGTATGTTTAGCCTTTGTTGCCGACTTCCTTGAGTTAATCTTACATGGTGATGTCACATGCTCACACTCTGTATGGAAAAAAAAGAAATGAGTAAATCCAAACTCATGCTCGCTATCATCTCCTAATCTGGCTTTACATTTATTTTCTGTTTCAAGAGAAACACACTCACAGTACACAACAGTGACAATGAGGTTGTTTATCGAAGCACCTACACAGCACCTGTTGAGTGGCTTGTTTTCTATGGAGAAGGGGAAGAAGACTAGGGGAGGGGAAGAAGTTTGGCTACTAGCAAGGAGCAAGGGAAGAGGTAGGCACAGCTAACATGGCAGTTGTGAGTAGTAGCTAAATATAGTTAACCTCCCCATGGCTGGTAATATTGGGAAACTTCGGATGCCATCTGATAACGGGACAATGTTTATTGAAAGAACTGAACAGTACTTCCAATCAAATGATAAACAAGAAGGAGACAACTGGACCTCTTTCGTACACCATAGAGGTCACGCCTGGGGTCATCTGGCGAAGGCACATTGATCAGTTAAGGAGACCTCAAGTGCAAGTAAATGTATGAGTCTACAGCACCTCCCACAGCTCCTGGGGGCAATACTGCAGTAGTGTTGGCACACTCACCTGCCCCTGATGAACTGCTACCATCATCTCCTTCAAAACAAAGTGATCTTGTTGTTAATGAGAGCTGTTATCATACTAGAACAAGAAAGCCTCCTGAACATCTTAGTCGACAACACTTAAGAACTGTAACAAAGAAAAAAAATGTATCTGTTGTCACTCAGCAAAAAAAAACAAAAAAACAAAACATATTAAATAATAGACAAGTACATTGCAGCAGTACAAGTCAAACGTTCTGTCTTAACAGGGAAGTGTATAGTGTCTTTTTCTGAGTTTAGCCTTTATTGCTGACTTCCCTTACTTAGTAATTACATCACATGCTCACGCTCTGCATGCAAAAAAAAGAAGAAAAAAAGAAGAGCTTGCTATCATCTCTGTATCTGCCTTTAAATTTTCTTTCTGTTTCAAGAGAAACACTCTCACAATACACAACACAGGCCACTCGACTTTGACAAACCCTGTCTTCATGGACCTCACTTTGTGCACAGGGGCATTGTCCTGCATGGGGCTTTTATCTTAAAAAAAAAAAAAAAAAAACATGAAAAATCGTGAAACCTGTATCAAACAGCTTATTTGCTGCACTACTCCTGCTGTTTTTTCTTCATTGTCGTTACAATTTAACATTAGTAAATAATGTTTCTTATGTGGACTTATATTTAAGCCCACCTGTTTTTAAGGCAACTTACATTAAACCTACATTTGTTGCCACAGCCATTTTTTTTATTCAGCATAAAAACAGTGCAAAGAATCTTGCACCATTTTGAAAGGGCCTTTGAAGTAAATACTTTAAAATGACCCTACAAATGGCTGCCATGACAGGTCCCTCTTCAAAGCACCCTGTGTAGGGTTCCTCACTTAAGATTGGACTGCAGGGTCTGAGAAAAAGAAAACAAGACAATATGTGCTGTGATTGTTTTCACTGTTTACACTACATTGGAAGACAACTCTCGGCAGCAACACTATGCTAACAAGATTTAACTGGTGATTGTCAGAGGTGTTGATTAACATGGCTTTCTAAGCTCACAGGTAATGTAGCTAGTGGTATTTGTGGTTGGAACAGAATTTGAGTGTAAGTGGGACTGTCTCTGTTTGGACAAGTGTTCCTGTTTGGGCTTTCAAAAAAAGAAAAAGAAAAACACAATGCACAAATAAAGCCAGCAGTGTATTTAGTACCTGATCTTGCTGTAGAGCATGACTACGAAGCTGTTCCTCCTCCAGGTAAGTGAGCTAGCTACATGTATACTGTATAACAGTATATACACTCAGTCCACTTTAATAGGAACATGTGTACACTCGCTCATTTATGCAGTTATCCAATCATGCCAATCATGTAACTGCCGCACAATGCATAAAATCATGCAGATACACATCAAGAGCTTCAGTTAGTGTTCACATCAAACATCAGAATGAAAAAGCACCAGTTCCCATGATTCTGTGTAAACTCTAGACACTGTTGTGTGAAAATCCCAGGAGATCAGCAGATTCTGAAATACTCACACCAGCCCATCTGACACCATCAATCATGCCATGCTTAAAGTCACAAAGATTATATTTTTTCTCATTTCTGATGTCTGACGAATAGCACAAAGCGATTACTTTCTCTTAAGCACATTGATGGGAAATGAGTGAAAGCTCAAGTACGGATGTTTGCTTGAATTATTTGTGCATTTGGGGATGCTGCAATGATTGCAAGGTACATTTGCTGCCTGCTCATGACCTCACTGTATGTTTTGAGATTCTACTACTTATACTTTGACATCCCTAACATGGAAGTGTGAAAAAGGTCCACTGACTAACTTTTTATGCACATTTGAATTAAACAATGCTGAAACATTTTCTTGTGCTGTTCTATACAACAAGGAGAACCCCTGGTGAAAAGAAATTACTGATGCGGTGCGATTTCATTTTGAGAAGACATGGTCCCCTTTTGCACTGTCGAGAAAGAAGGGCTAATTAAGTTGTACAAAAAAGTAACAGCACCATCTATAGCAATTAGTACAAACAATGGTTCTTTTAAATGTCCTTTATTTTAAAAAAAAGCATTACTTCACACTATTTACTATAGATGATGCTGTTACCATTTTTGCACATTTACATTTTCCAAAGTCCATTCTGATTTAAAAAAAAAACAACTTTGAAATAAATTGTGTAACAACTAAAAAAAAAATTGAAATCGTAATTGAGAATCGTTCTTAATTTAAAAAAAAAAAAACTGAGATTTTATTTTTGTTCAATATCACCCAGCTCTACTACCTGCAAGTTTTTGGACAGTGGGACGAAACCAGAGAACCCACAAGAAAAATCCATGTACACCGAGAGAACATGCAAAAGTCAACACAGTCAATAACCTAAACTCAGAATTGAACCCAGGACCCTGGAGATGTGAGGTGGCAATGCTACAGACTGCATCATACTGCTTCACCAATTAAATAAAATCTTTTGAAAATAAAGTTAAATCTAGACTGACTGATATCTTCTACAGAAACGTATACCACTGTTTATCTATAGGTCATGGTGGGTAAATATTAACAGGTTTACACTTTATTGCTAATAATCAAATGTACTATGGCAAAAATGAGTAGCATTTTTACTTCTGGAACCTCACTGTTTAGCTCTACATAAAACAAGTTGGAAGCAAGTGTAAAGTTGCAGCAGGCTCTTAAAAGGTTATCAAGAAGAACTGTCAAGGAGATGATATTTCAAAATATTGTGTACATAGCACTGAATGATATCCCTTCAAGTCAAGGCACTCTGCTCTGAGGAACTACCAGTAAACTGGTACCAGAGGACCTAAGTTTGAGTGGGAGGTTAATCATGCATTAAGGTATTTTGTAAATCTGACTACCATAAAAAGATCATTAGATCAGATTTAACTTTACTGTCATAGTGCAGAGTACAAGTACAGAACCAATGAAATGCAGTCTTTCACATATCCCAGCTTGCCAAGAAGCTAAGGTTAGCCATGATACAGCACCCCCAGAGCAGATATGCTTAAGGGTCCAACAGCAGCAGCTTGAGAGTGGTGGGGCTTGAACCCCCAACCTTCCCATCAGTAACCCAGAGCCTTAACCATTCAGCCACCAATGCCCATTGCATAAGCTACATATTTTATCTACATATTCCACATTTAACAGTGATCACTCTATGCCTCAGAGCCAGAGGCATTGCTAGAGGACAGGAAAGGCAAACGATTGCTTCAGGCTCTGAGTTTTGAGGGGGCCCACTGTAGGCCAACACTAAGTCCTCAAAAATGTCAAATCTCAAAGCGCAGAACTCCTCCAAATCCTCTGATGGGTAATGTACACTGCTATACCGGGAACCCCCATACAGGATGTTTATTTTGAATTGTCATGCTTTTTAAAATGAAGCAAATTTACCTCTCTCGAGCATGAAATGTTCAGTATTTAGCTAGCATGCTTGGTAGAATTCATAATTTTGCTCAAATTATCTCGATAGCTTGGTCTTAAGTATATACAGAATATGAAAGCCAACACTACCCAAGTTGTTCTTTTGTAACGTATGTGATCTTATCTAATTAGGAAGCTTGATTTAGCATTATATCTACTGTGCAGACTCCAGAATCACCTTAGCTCAGAGCTCTTATACAGAACACTAGAAATAGACAGAGTCTACTTAGTAGTGAGAGCCTGCTTAATAGTGATATCATTTGATTGCACACAGTGGAGCCACATTCAACCAGCCACTGGACAATCAGTCCTCTCTTGAGACAGGCCACTATTATCTAACACTGCTAATGGTGCCGTCAGAAGCTAGGAAATGTCTATTAAATATCTGACTGTTTAGTCACTGATTAGTGTAAGAACAGTGTACATCACTTAACAAACTTTTGATATTTAAGAAAATTATTTGATCTAGTGGAGCTGAATGTCCCTAATACTCGTGGAGCTGAGTCTCCTCAAGCGATCAAATTGAGAGGTTGTGAAATAGAAGGACTAACAACTAAGAATTTCTTTAGACTTGTATTCTGAAAGAAACTGCATAGTTGTATCTTTAAAGTCTTGTCTTGAGGGAAATTAAAAATTTAAAGATTCATGTCAAGCCTTACTTTGTGCAGCAATATTGGCTATATGGCACACAGTTTTTTTCTTGCCCATGGACAGTTGTTTTGTGAAGTTTAGAGAGCATAATCACATGTATATGCGTCTGTAAAAAAAGACTTTTTTAAACTTCTCTCAAAAGAACCAGTCCTGAAAGATCCAGTATTTTCCCACTCTGCTTCTTGACTGCTTGTAAGTGTACATATCTATGTAAGTGTGTTCTCTTTTGCTGTGCTGTTAGCTGTTAATGTGATTGATGCTTTCTGACTTGTTTTTGGTCAGTTGGTGGCAGCTGGTCAGTGTTGTTTCAAATAAGCCTCAGACCAGCTCTCCCAGCTCCCTGCAAATCAGGCAGAGTAGAATGCTTTGCTCTGTTAGACAGAGCACAATCAAACTTGTCCTACTACTACAAGAAAGAAACTATTATATCTACTTATATCTGCAGAGACAATGCAGCTGTTGACAGACGAGCTAAGGAAAGTTACTGCCTTGGTGCAATCAGTTACACTGCAGGCTGAGTAAGCACAACAGACTGACATTAATAAGCCTCAACGGACATTTATAGAGAGTTGTTTTAATGGACTTTTCAAGATTATTTAAAAAGAAGAAAAACCAGCACTAAACCAGTATTAAGTACTATAGAATGAATAGACCTGCAGCGTATATTCTTTCTATAGTACTATAGTATATATTGACAGAGAATATAGTATCCCTGTTTTATATACAATATAATATATAAATATGTGTATATTTTATATACATACCCCCGTTAAAATGGCATGTGATGTAAAAAAAAAATGAAACCAAGATAAATCATGTTTTTCCAACCGCAGTGTGAAATTACAACATATAAACATTAAGTGAAAAATCAATCAGAAACATTTTAGGGAAAAATAGGAATAATAATAAAAAAAGTTACAATAACCTGGTTGCGTAAGTGTGCACAACCCTAAGCTATTACTTTGTTGAAGCACCTTTTGATTTTATTACACCACTCAGTCTTTTTTGGGTAAGAGTGTGTCAGTGTGGCACATCTTCTCCTGATAATATTTTCCCAAATATTTTCTTTCTTGCAAAAACATTAAAAAACATCAAATTATAAGGGCATCTTCTGTGCACAGCCCGCTTCAGGTCACCCCACAGATTTTTAGTTGGATTCAGGTCTGGGCTTTGACTAGGTCATTCAAAAACATTGATCTTCTTTTGGTTAAGCCATTTCTTTGTTGATTTGGATGTATGCTTTGGGTCATTGCCATGCTGAAAGGTGAAATTCCTATTCATCTTAGGCTTACTAGCAGACAGCTGAAGGTTTTGCCCAAAATCGACTGGTATTTGTAGCTCTTCATGATTACCTCCTCCTTGACAAACGCCCCGGTTCTAGCTGAAGAAAAACAGCCCTAAAGCATGATGCTGCCACCACTATGCTTCACCCTGGTTGTGGTGTTCTTTTGGTGATGTACTTTTTTGCACCAAACATAGCTTTTGAAATTATGGAATTATTATACCTTTTGGAATTGGTCTCATCAGACCATAACACATTTTGTCACGTGGTTTGGGGTGATTTAGTTGAAATGGCTTCCGTCTAGCCACCCTACCCCATAGCCCAGACATGTGAAGAATAACAGAAATTGTTGTCACATGCAGAGAGTAATCAGTATTTGTCAGATATTTCTGCCTTCACGGTGTTCCACGGTATATCTAATGTTCCTAATGTTTTGGAAATTCTTTTATACCGCTCTCCTGATCGATTCCTTTTGACAAGTGAGATACTGTACATTCATTGTAAGCTCTTTGCGGACCATGGTTTCAGGAGTCGGATGAAACCAAGGATATGTCAACAAAATCCTACAGAAACAGCTGGTCTTTATTTGGGGTTAATCAGAATAATTTCAGTGATGACAGCTGTATGATAATTACATTTGAATATGAGATTGAATGTGATTGGCTCATTCTGAACACAGCCACATCCCCAGTTATAAAAGGGTGTGCACACTTATGCAACCAGCTTATTGTAACTTATTTATTTTTCCTATTTTTACCTAAAATGTTTTGAGTGATTGTGATAATCACTTAAAAATCGAAACTGATGGTTTCTCACTTAATTTTTATAAGTTGTAATTTCACATTGAGGGTGGAAAAAGTTCTGACATGATTTATCTTGGTTTCATTTTTTTTACGTCACAAAAACCTGCCATTTTAACAGGGGTGTGTAGACTTTTTTATAACCATTGTGAGATAGTTCCAGCCAAAGTCAAGGAACTAGTCAAGTTAGTCGGTTGAAGTTAGTCAAGTTGTCATTTAGTCAAGTTTGACTCAAAAAGTGTGAGTTATTGTTTACTGATGAGCAGCACAACTCTAAGCATGGAGTTCTTTTTGTACTGATATTTACACCCGACATTTATGTGTTTCTTGATCAGAACTTGAGTGTAGTTGGCGGTTAAATGGCTGGTGTAACTCAAAAGTAGCACTTATTAAAATAAAGTGTTTCTTGAGATATGAGATGTTAAGAGTTTGAGAGTCTAAATGCATGAAAGATACCTATTGTATAATCACAACTTATCCAAAATAAATATGTATATTTTAATGCCAGGTGTAAATGCATCTGCAGAGAATAGGAGTACAAATTAATGTACCAAGTACATTGTGTAGCAGCCAAAAAACATTTTATAGGGCCATCTTTTCTTGACTGGCACTAAACAAGTGTGGCCTACCCTATAAAGAGACGCACAGGAGACTACTTTATGTGGCGTCAAAATTCAGATTGGTGTCACAAGCAACCACACACAGACCTCTCCACAAACAAGCATTTCCTTAAAGGGCTTAAAATAACCCAGGAATGGTGCAGGGCTGTATCTAGGCAACAGGAGGTTGGTAATATGGATTCCTGCAATATGGTTCCTCTTAGTCACAGGGAGTTAATGGCCCTACAGCCCCAGCCCCTTAGAGCTTCCAGCAGATAAAACCATCAGCAAGTCACAGAGACATACATCAAAAGCCCAGCCTTCACAAAAGCCCAGCACACACACAAGCTCATCCTGAGGACAGGGTAATAAAAAAGCTGACAGAGAAAGAGATGAAAAAGAGGGAAAGAGAGGACGCTTCTTTATCTGTACTTCTCACTCTCTGTCTTAAAGATAGCCTGCAATATGCAGTTGAAATGAGTTTTACATTGAAAGCCAGTGACAGGTGATGCTATTATAGGGCCACTGCAGCTGATTGGATGTTGGGGCTGGAGGTGGCACACTGGTGTCAGTGGTGGTGACAGCTGGTTCAAACTCAACATACATGAGAATATAGAAGTGCACAGAGTTTCAGCTACTATTCTAGGACAAGAAGTGATTTAGGGATTTCCTCCAGTGCAGAAATAAATGGCCATGGAGGCTGTGTGTAATATATTCCTACAGAGACAGTGGGAACATACAGTATGTGCAGAGCACATTTATTTAGGCTTTTCCAATAATCTTGGCCAGACTTCAAAGTGAGGGTCAGAGCAAAGGTAGATGTGACCAAGGAACATTTATCCTCCCTTAGAAAGAATTTTAAATTAGAAAGAATTTTAAAAAGCAGCACTAAAATGATCATTTCTGATAACCTCAACATATATAGATGGCTGACAAATTAAAGAAAAAATTAGTGGCTCTTTTGTACTTTTGGGGCATTTTGTTGGCATGGCCCTTTAGAGGGAAGGGTCAGTAAGAATCAATATAAATTCATTCTAACTAATACCTGTAATGAGAATATCCTGATGGGAGAGGATTCTTCCAGGATGGCAGTGTCTGCATCAACAGGGCATGAGAGCTTACTGGATGGTTTGATGAGTATAAAATGATGTAAATCACATGCTATGTCCTTCACAGTCATCAGATCTTAAACCAACTGAACACCTATGGGAATCACAGAACCAACTGAGGGATTATCTTTAGGAAGAATGGTGTTCATCCCACCAATATAGTTCCAGTGACTTGTGGAGTCTAGGAAACATGCATTGAATCTGTTCTGTCAGCTGATGGTGGCCCAAACCTTAACAGCCCACTTTATTATGTTTTTTTTTTTTTTTTTTTAACGTTAGACTTTTTTTGTTTGTTTGTTTTTACTAAAGATGTACAGTCCCCCCCCCCTGAAAGTATTAGAACAGCAAGGCCAATTCTTTTGTTTTTGCCATACACTGAAAGCATTTGGGTTTGAGATCAAATATGAGATGAATATGAGATGATAGAATTTCAGCTTTCATTTCCTGATTTTTACATCTTTTAGACAACTTAGCACATGGTACCTTTGGTGGCAGACCACCCATTTTTTGGTAAGAAAAGGATAGGAACACATAGTCTTAAAGTAAATTATCTCTTAATATTTGGTCGCATATCCCTTGCTTGCAATAACTGCGTCAAGGTGACAACCCACTGACATCACCAAACTGGTACAAACCAGTTCTTCTTTTGTGATGCTTTTCCAGGCTAGTACCACAGTTTCGTTCAGTTGTTGTTCGTTTTGGGGGCTTTCTCCCTTCCCATCCACTTATTTCCCCTGATGAAGTCCTTTGTTGTGTTGGCAGTGTGCTTGTCTTGCTGCAAGATGAAATTCCTCCTAATTACATTAGATGCATTTCTCTGTAAATTGGCAGACAGAATGTTTCTGTAAACGTCTGAATTCATGTTACCATTATGGGTTACATCAATAAAGATTAGCGAGCCCGTTCCAAAAGCAGCCATGCAAGCCCAAGCCATGACACTACCTCGACCATGCTTGACTTATGAGCTCATATGTTTTGAATCATAAGCAGATCCTTTATTTCTCCACACTTTGGCTTTTCCATTAATTTGGACGAGGTCAATCTTTTTTCCAGAACTTTTGTTCTCTGTATCTCTGTATTTCTTTGCAAACTCCAATCTGGCCTTCCAATTCTTACCACTGATGAGTGGTTTGCATCTTGTGGTATGACCAATATATTTCTGCTTTCGAAGTTTCCTTTGAACAGTGGCTTGTGATACCTTCACCCCTGCCCTGTGGAGGTTGTTGGTGATGTCAAGGTTTTTCTTCACAGCTCTCACAATGGTTCCCGATATCAACTGCTGGTGTTCCTTGGCCAACCTGTTTAATGTCTGGTTGTTAGTACACCAGTGGGTTCTTTTTTTCAGTACATTTCAAATTGTTGTATTGGCTATGTCCAATGCTTGTGTAATGGATCTGATCAATTTCCCTCTTTTCAGAGCTTCAAAATGGCTTGCTTTCATAGACAGGGTCTTCTCTGGTCTTCATGTTGGTTTATCCTTTTTAACAACAAATTTAGTCTTCTTAGGTGAAACTCAGGGTTCAAAGCAAGAGTAGACATTCAGTGCTATTAATTGTTTAAACAGTCATTTAAACAGCCGCTAGACCACCAGGGACAAAGTTCTTCAAAGTATAGTCAAAAACGGGACTGTACGTCTGTACTGTCAGAATGGTTGATTATTTCTCACCTTGATGTTTACATTTATTTATAGTACTACCACTTACTAGTGTGCATGTGTAGAATGACAATAGGCAATTTACCACAGACCAAAGTTCATGTTGTGTGCTTGTCAATATGATTAATAAAAAAGGGGTATGTGCACAGGCGCACACACACACACACACACACACTTAATTGTGACTTTAACTAGGTCACAGGGAATTTTAAATTTGTTACTACAAAGTTAAAATAGAGTACCATGCATACTGGGCTTGCTATAATGTTAGCTAATTAAAAAGATAATGGCATAAACACAGCTATGCAGGGATTTTGAAAGATATAGCTAACTTTTAACTCACATCAGCCCTCAAAAACATATAATATCCTGTCTGCTCCTTGTTTTCTCTGTTCCTGTCTCTTTGCCTTTCACTCATTCATGCTTTCATACTCAGAATGCGCTATAGTTTTCCACTGAATGTATTCAAGACAGCTCAGGAAACATTACACAAAAGAAAAGTTGACTGTAAGGGTACAGCTCTTAGAACTGCAAAACTTACAAGTTGTAAAATAAAACATAGCTTTATAGAATTTGTCATCTGTCATTTGTCAGAATTCGTTATCTATAACCTGTCTCCTCTTCGCATACACGTCTGTTAAAGTGTAGGCAGTGCGATGCTGCATATTTACTTGAGTTTCTGTTGTTTCTCTTCAGAACATTCAATGTTATACATTTGTTGCAGATCACGATATGCATATAATGACAGATGCAGATTTGGTTTATTTTTATTTTATGATTTATTTCCAATTCACATTTATTTACTACCACATTCGACTAATTTGTTTGTACACTTTCTAGTTGGTGGTATATTTTATGTTAACATTTATTTCTTTTGAGTTGAAGTTATAAGGTTGTGGAGAGTGGAGGTTTGATACTGTCTGGTGGGTCTGCGGTGTACTTCTGTAAAAGGTCCATTTATATATAGGACCGGCTTGCTTCAATTGCCATCATCTTATTTCCACTGGCCTTATCCATGTGACGAATTTGCTGGGGGAGGATTGTTTGTGTTTATTGGGTTACTTTGTTTAATATAATTATGTGATTTGTATATTACTAATTCTTTGTGTATGATTTATTTCTTTGTTTATTTCGTAAACTAATTGATTTATTTCAATTCTACATTAAGTAAGTTTGTGTTACCCCATGTGCGTGTGTTATGGACTAGTCCTGTGTGTACATAAGTTTGGTTCTGGTCAATTGACCTCTTCGATGTGCCCAAACCTTGATTTATTTTGCATTTATTTCCAATTTAATCTGTAACTCTATTTTTGTGGCATAAATAAATTAGTTTTTGTTTGGAAACCCTGCGTTCCTTGCATTTTAACTGCTTTGTTCCTCATATATGGTGGCAGCGGTGGGATCAGCAAGTAGAGAGTGCAGGTTTCTTAATTTTTTTCCCCCTTTTCCTCCTTCCTCCTTGCCTTGCTTGAGTTGTGAGGGTGGGAGCCAACACCTGCTGATCTGACCAGTTTGTTGTTTGTTTTGCATACATAGCACAAATGGATGCCCAGGAGTCTTTGAGGGCTTAAGAGCACAAGGAACAGGAATGGCGATGTAAAGCCTTGAAGCACCAGTTTAGCATGCTACAGATGGAGGTGCAATCTTGCACTACCCCGACTCCTGATCTGCTTTCTGTGAGTCTAGATCCCTGAAAGACGTAGGATGTAGATCCCGATTTCAGTGGGCCACCTTCCCAGTCTAAAGTGAGGGAGTGGACATTTCAACAAGAAGACATTGATAAAGGTAAATTAAAAAATTGAGTGACTCTGATGACATTTTTTGATAACTTTTGAAAGAATTGCACCAGTTTGTTGTTGGTCCAAGACTGACTGGGCTGTCCGCTTGAATCCTTATTAACTGATAAAGCCCGAGCGGCATATGTAGCAAAGTCTGCTATTCTCAGAAAGTATTCCATTAAAGCAGAAACATATCAATGAAGCTTTCGTTTTCTGGAACCCGAACTGTTAGAGAGTCCCAAAGAGCTGTATTCCAGGCTAAAGGAACTATATGGGAAGTGGATTTGATTTAAAGGTAAAACATATCAGGAAATTGGAGAAATAATTATCCTTGAGCAGTATTTCAGAACACTTTCTCCTGAGATCCAGGTATGGATCCAGGAGCGGGGCCCTGAAACTGCTGCCAAGGCTATATCATTGACGGATGTGTTTGGTGCCGCCCGGAGAAGTAGCCAGCCATCGTCATCTACCACCGTCTACCATTAATCCCAGTACAAACCCTCTGTTTCTGGTAAGTGTCTTGTAGGAGGAAAGCCTGAGTCTCAGACATTGTTTAAGCCTCCTAGGAAGGTGCTTATTTGTTACCTGTGTGGCCAAGAGGGTCATACCAAACCCGTTTGTCCAAAGAATATTGTCAAGCACTCTCAAGTGTGTCAGAAGTAGTGCAGCTCCCTTGACAAAGCCAGATTTTGGTACATAGACAGTTTGGTTCACCTGCTTTGATTAACCGTTGTGACAAGAAAATTGTATGCTGTCGCGCTGGTGATGAGAAAATGTTGCCTACTGCAGACCTTTATGTCAAAGTACAGGGACAGACTTATCTCCTAGACGTGGGTGTGGCTGATAATTTACCTCATCCCATGATTCTGGGACATAATTTACCAGTGCTTATGGATTTACTGCAGCCTGTACAGACTTGCAATATGAAAGTCACCAGTGCAAAGATACTGAAACAGACACTCAGTACCTTACCTATCTTTGATGTTGATATTAAAGCAGAACCTCCAAAGTCTTGAAAGTTACACAGTGAAAGACAGCAGGACAATCTTGTGTATAATGGTTCCAAAATGCTTGTTAACCCCCCGTGTAACTTATCTCAAAGTTTACAGGTGCCCAATGACATTATCCAGCTTCATCAGGAGGAAGTCAGACTTACCACGTACTTAGAGAAAGAGAAGCAGAAGGGTACGGCCAATGCAGTTGACACTGATTCTGCTGAAAGGTATTTATTCCAACAAGGAATTTTCTATCGCTAGTTTGGGTCCATAAAGCAGCTTGTTGTGCCACAATATGTCCAAGAGGTAATCCTCAAATTGAGCCATTCAATTCCCTGGGTTGGCAACCTAGGAAAACATAAAACCTTAGCTCAAATTAAGAGACACTTCTACTGGCCCGGACTAAGGGCAGATGTGACTGTAAAAGTTTTCCTGAGTGTCAGAAAGTCTCCACAAAATGCCCTTATCGAGCTCTGCTACAAACTTTACCTGTCACTGGTACACCATTTGAGAGGCTGGGTATGGATATTGTTGGCCCAGTGGAAAGGAGTCAAAGAGCTAATCGATTTATGCTTGTCATAACTGATTATGAGACTATATGTCCAGAAGTGTTCCCAGTGAAGTCCATTAAAGCCAAGTATGTAGCAACATGCTTGATACAACTGTTTTCCAGAGTTGGGTTCCCCCGTCAAATTCTTACCTATAAAGGCAGTAACTTTATGTCCACTCTCTTAAAGCAGGTGTGTAACCTGCTGGGTATCAAGAGTTCACCTGCAAACAGATCTCATGGAGCGATTTAACCAAACATTGAAACAGATGCTTTGTAAGGTCATCAGCGAATCAGGCAAGGATTGGGACCAGTGGTTTCCCTAGCTTCTGTTTGCATACAGAGAAATCCCCCAGGCCTCCACTGGTTTTTCTCCTTTTGAATTCTTATATGGAAATGAGGTAAAAGGCCCTCTGACTCTGCTCCGAGTGCTATGGGAAGGAACTCAGGGGACCGGGGAGCCTGTGAATATGATTTCTTTCGTTGTAAAGATGAGGGAACACCTGGAGGCAATGACAAAGCTGGCTCAAACTCACATGGCTGAAGCTCAAAGGCATCAGAAGTCATGTTACAATCAGTCAGCTCTTGAACAGAGATTTAACCCTGGCCAGAAGGCGCTGGTGATGCTTCCAAGCCATGGGAGCAAGCTGTTAGCCCATTTCAGATCAAGTGGAAGCTTGGGGCCACCACCTTACATATTTTAAGGAAGAGGAACTGGAAGAACAGTATTTACCTCAGTCTGTCCCAAGATGCATTTACCAAAGGACCGTCAATCTCAGGTGAGAGCTCTTTGCCACCTGGAACACTATCCTGGTGCTACAACATTGAACATGTGATTGTGTTGAAAAGTGATGCGGATGTCAAAAGGATGAGTTATCAAGTACCCAAGTGATTACAGGCCTCTTTGAGGAAAAAGGTGGATCTGATGTTGAAACAGGGAATCATCGAGCATTCTACAAGTGAGTGATGCCATCCAGTGGTTTTAGTTACAAAAAAGGATGGTACCTTAAGATTCTGTATTGATTTCTGATATCTTAACTCAGTCTCTAAACTTGATTTCTACCCAACTCCCCATGTAAGTAACCTATTGATTGCCTGGGTCAAGTATCTGACAACCATTAACCTCGTAAAGGGATACTGACAAATTCCTCTCACCCCTCAATCTAGAGAATTGACTGGCTTTAGAACAGCATGGGGTTATTTCATTTTAAGGTCTTTCCTTTTGGCCTGCATGGGGTCCCCATCCACTTTTCAGAGGCTCATGGACTGGATACTGCATGGCTTCTCTTTCACTGCTGCCTATTCAGATGACATTGTTATCTACAGTGACACCTGGGAGCAGCGCATGCAGCATCTCAAAGAAGTTCTGCAGCGACTCCAAAAAGCAGGCCTTACCATCAACCCATTCAAATGTGCTGCAGCCCGAACCGAAATTGAATACCTGGGATTCATCATCAGTAACAGGGTGAACAGACCTCAGGTGAAAAGGGTCCAAGCGAGTGTCCTCTGCCTCGATTGCATTAAGAATTAAGATCTTTTCTTGGGATGGCTGGCTTCTACAACCGATTTATCCCAAATTGCTCTGGCAAAGCAACAGCCCTGACTGATATGGCGGGCTCAAGATGCCCTAACCAACTCTAGTTGTCTGAGGAAGCAATGATGGCTTTCTGAGACATCAAAAATTGCCCTGGGTAAGGACCCTGTGTTGCATAACGCTAACTTTTATCAACCGTTTATTTTGCAAACACACGCTACTGAGCAAGGTATTGGAGCCATATTACTGCAGGGGCCACCAGATGACTGACGACCTGTGATTTGTATTAGCGGTAAACTCTTCCTTAGAGAGGTCCAATATTCCACAATTGAGAAGGAATGCTTGGCTGTGAAATGGGATCTAGACTCCCTGAAATATTATCTGCTGGGGAGAGAATTCACTCTGGAAACTGATCATAAGGCTCTAGATCTAGACTAGATCATAAGGATCTAGTGGCTGGAGAGAATGAAGCATACCAATAACAGAATTACCCAATGGTACCTAGCCATGCAACCCTTTTGATTTGTTGTCCAACATGTTCTGAGGAAAGCCAATGTCACTGCTGACTTCCTCTCCCGCTGTGCCAGCGAGATCTCCAAATTGGGGTAGAGTGTAATGGCCAACAGTGCGGCCACACATTTACCCAGTGAATGCACACATGCATACATATTCTCCTCTTTTGTCGCCTTTAAAAAGTTAATTCCAGTACACTGATCTTCCTTATTTAGTTTATTTAATGATTAAACATTCATTTGGTGCTGTCTGGCAGCTCTGCGTTGCATTTCCGGAAGAGGTCCATTCATATAAAGGACCGGCTTTCTCCAATTGCCATCATCTTAGTTCCACTGGCCTCATCTAAGTGGCTGGGGGGAGGCTTGTTTGTGTTTATTTGTTTACTTTGTTTAATATAATTATTTGATTTTCTATATTGCAAATTTTTGTATATGATTTATTTATTTATTTAGAAAACTAATTGATTTACTTCAATTATATGTTAACTAAGGTTGTGCTTATGTTACCCCCTGTGTGTGTTATGGACTAGTCTTTTGTGTATATAAGTTTCCCTTGTGTGTCATTTATGAGGTTATGTTTGATTTATTTAGTGTGTTATGATTTTTGGATTATTGTTTGGTTCTCTTTGATGGGCCCAGACCTTGATTTATTTTACATTTATTTCCTATTTAATCTATAACTCTATTTTTGTGGCATATATAAATTATTTTTTGTTTGGAAACCCTGTGTTCCTTGTGTTTTGACTGCTTGGTCCCTCACAATATGCTTTTTGAAAATCTCATTCCACGCACCTTAGTTTCAGTGAACAGAAACTGTAACGCTACAGCATACAAAGGCATTCTATGCAATTTTGAGCTCCCAACTTTATGGCAACAGTTTGGAGAAGGCCCACATATGGCTGTGTTGGACAGGTGTCCACGAACCTTTGTCCATATTGCTAATTCTTTGTAGATTTCAGATTCTTTCTTTGATTTATTTTTCTTCATAATGTCTCACATTACACATTTAACGAAAGGCTGTATATGACTGTATAAGATGAAATCATGGTTATAAGTTTTTCTTACATTTTTGCACATCAAACAATAAATGACAACTAACTACAGGTACAAACTTAGTTTTTTGAATGAGGGATTGAATTAATTGGACCACAGGACTGGTCCGAGGAATAATTCAAGCCAACTGTTTGGATTTGTCTATTTACCATCATACCTAATATTTATAGAATTGAGAAAATTTAAATTAAAAGGTAATTTTGTCACGTCACTTGTCAGTATATAGAAAATGGTCACCTGTCACTTTCTATTGTCAACATATGGGAATGAGTAGACCAAGATCAAGATCACTCTCAGTTTAAGACTGTTTGGGTAGAGCTTCACATTTGGCTATACTGGAGGTTAGAGCACTGAGAAAATAGAGAGTAAGCTCAAATTAGTTAGCATTTTAGAAAAGAAAGCCAGCCACTAACTTTGTGTTTCAGAAAATGTGGAGTTGACATCCTAAAAACATATTATATATCAGTAAGGTAGCTAAACATTCTGTCATGTAACAATAAACAGCATATTATTGTGTACGAACCAAAACAGAAATCAAAAGCTTCACATGAATCAAATGTTTGCTTCTCTTTTATTGTTTGCTAGTAATTATTTAACTAATGTAGGAGTTTCTGTAGAAACTTGGTAATTATCCCAGCTGTTCCTGTGATTGCCTTTCTGCAAAACAGGCACACAGACAAAAAGTATGATTCATAAATCCAAGGAGATAGACAAGCTGCACTGAGCAGAATGCAGTGAAGAAGCAGAAAAGCATATTTCAATGTAAATAATCTGTCACAATTATTAAAAAATGATTAAAATGTCCATTAATATACAGATTTTGGGTGTTATTTTAACATAATTTTGAAATGAGCTTAAAACTTTGATCAAGACCAAACAAGATTAAGCAAATACAGGCAGGTAACACAACTCAGATCTCCACCTGGTGAGATAGGCAATGGTGAAAACACAGCGAGATACAATCTAACTTTGGGAGGGCCAAAAATTGCCCAAAGTTTACATGGGCAAACACATCATAGACAATCTGCAGTAAAGCTCAGAACTTACTCAATCACTAAGGGACACAAGACACCACATAGAAACAGTTGAATTTATATACGGTAAATGCAGAATGTAAACTTGAAGCAATCGTCAAAGTTTCTGCTACAATTCTGGAGATCTCTGCTGGTGGGGAAATGTACTGGGCTGGTGTTACAGTTTAGTACTTGATAGCAAGCAGAAATGCATATGTCTATATTTTTTAAAGGAAGTCAATTTAAGTAAACAACAATGAAAAATAAAACTAACCAGTGATAGTTGGCTATTATAGTTGAATGGGAGGGCTAAAGAATTCTACAACCAATCAGTAAATTGCAGTTCCTATTATGAAGTCATTAGGGTTGAGCCTTAAAACATGCGGTCTCATCATAGGCATGAAACAATTACGTATGCACACAGGAACACACTGAAAGATCCATTCATGCTTCCCATTTTTAAGTCAAGGGTTTCAAGTCTGCAATCATGCTGTGACTCTTCCAAACTGTAAGCACTGCAAATAGAAAAGCTGCACTTACCCTTAGCTAGCTCTTTAAACCAACAACCACAAATCTTACATACAGTTCATATAATTCCCCCCTGTATGCTCTGCGGCTCTCGGCACACGGCGTGACTCCCAGCATGAACAGTGCCTCCGTGTTTGTTTTTTATCACTGCCCATGTGTGTTCTGTTTTGGTTTGTGTCTTGTCTCGGCCCTTGTGCTGTCATTGGTTTATTACCCTTTTGTGACTTGATTGTACTCTCCTGTTTTGTATTAGTTTCTGATCAGTTTGCCTATTTATATTCTTGTGTGTCCTAGTTTCAGTACTAGTTCTTATTGTGCATTTTGTCCATTAACTCTGAGTTACTGTTTCCCTGTTTTTTCCCTTGTCCTATTCATAGTTACTTCCTGGTTTTGACCAGGTTTTGTGTTTTTGTTTACTTTTTGATTATAGATCCCTTTTTTCATGCTGCATGCCCATGTATTGACCCATGCTTTGATGGGTTAATACACGTGATGTGATAATTTTTGATGATAATTTTTATTTTGCCCACAATAAACTACATGCTGATCTTATGCACCTGCATCACCTAACTGCACATTTTACAATTAGTATTTAGTGACATTGCCTTTTAATTGCTTAACTTGGGGTAGCCTTCCACAAGCTTCTTATAACATTTTGCCAGAATTTTTGCCAATTACTCCTGATAGAATGGGTGTAACACAGTCAGATTTGTGGACCTACTTGCTCAAACACGCTTTTTCAGTTCATTCCACAAATTTTCTATGGGATTCAGGTCAGGGCTTTGTGATAGTCACTCCAGTGCTTTGACTTTGTTGTTTTTAAACCATTTTGTTACAACTTTGGAGGTATGCTTAGGATCATAGGCTTGCTGGAAGATCTAGTTCAGACCAAGTTTTAACTTTCTGTCTGATGTTTTGAGTTAGTATTTCTAGATAATCCTCCTTCCTCATGACGCCATCTATTTTCTGAAGTGTACCCATCCCTTTTCCAGCAAAACAACCCCACAACATGATGCAGCCACCCCCATGCTTCACAGTTGGGATGGTCTGCTTCTAATTAAAAGCCTCTGTCATCACTATGTTACCCATCAGCCCTTGAACATCAGGAGATCATGCACACCTAAGTCACGTTAATGTCTAATGAGCACTGGTATTTAAGTTCCATCTTTGGTAGCATTGTTTGTCTTGCATTTTTAGCATTCACCTTATGTGTTCCCACATTTGCCTAGATCTTGTTTTTGTAGTTCATTTACCTAGGGTTTGTTTTCATGTAGCACTGATTAAACCTTATCTGCACTTGCATCTACCTCTGTCTCCAGTCACTGACAGCTTTACCCTCTAATTATGATAATTGGCCAATCAGAAGCATCGAAAAGTCATTACAAATTTCTGGAACCTACCAGGCTGTTTAAGTAGACAGTCAACTTGGTGTGTACAAACTTTTGATCCACTGGAATTCTGATATAGTAAATTAAACTGAAATAAATCTGTCTTTAATCATTTTTTTTTAAATTGCCTTTGATGTGAAAAAAGTAGATACCCTAATAGACTTGCCAATAGAATTGTATGATAACATTGAATCTGTGGAAAACTGAGATTGAATATCTTTAGCCTAGGTGTATGTAAACTTTTGGCCTCAACTGCATATACCATTCTGTGTATTTTTACTTACAACCATCGGTGGTGCTAAAAATTAATCCACCATAACTCACATCATCACAACAGCAAATAAGACAATATGGATGGCAAAAATAGAGCCTTATTTTTTATATATTTATTTCCTTGACAGAGAGGGAAGACTTAACCCTGCTAGCCCATTCATACCACCTGCCCCAGGAACAAAAGTTGTGGAAAATAAACAATTCTAAAAATGGGGAGAGGGGCAACACACACATCTGTTTTCTATATTCATACACAAGACAAACACAGGGTACTGAGACCAGTAGCTAGGGACAAACGCAGACAATCATGCCATACCTATTCAGCGATGATGCAATGGGAATTTTTCGATGCAGATGGTATTGATCATGCAAATGACATACATAAGAAGTATCTGTTAGGGAACAAAGACTGATTTTGATGATGAAGTAACCAGACTTTTTTTGTACCTAGCTTTGTGCTACCTCAGTCTGACACTTTGTCTTGTGGTAAGAGTATTTAATCGTCACCCAAAAGCCATTGAATAGATAAATTAACATAACAAGCACAGAGAGCAGGAAGCGGTGTGCTCATTCTCTAAGGAAATATATACAATAGAATGCTGTTTCTAGATGCACACACACATACTCTCACACACAAAGAACACACACAGAACAAGTCCCACTACCAGTACTGTTTGAACAAATCGTATGTCAAAACCACTTGTCAAATCATATGTCAAATAACCAATTTTCTTATTTATAAAACCTTGCTACTTAACATTTTAAGAGAATTTTCAAAAAGTCAGCAAAAATCTGAATTGTTATAATTGTTCCATGAACTACTGTTACAAGGATATTTTGAAGATGGCATGAGAAGATTATGCAATCAAAGAAGTGTCAGAATACAAATAAGTAGTGTAACAGCAGGACTTGCACTGTAATATATGCTAATGTGCATGTTACAGTAGGCTATGCCAATATATTACATCACATTATAGTACTGTTTAGAAAACACCGTTTACAGCATTTAGCAGCCATAATAAAGCTTTCTTGGTTACTATGACACTTTCCTAGTTACTATGGCAACCATGAAGATCCTGGAATATGTCCTGGCTACCTCTATCTCTATATCTGAAAAATCCTTACTGAACCTACAACACTGCCAACTAAGCCATGTATAGGGACTTTTTCAAACTTCTAATCTAATTTTGAATCTAAATTCAAATTTCAAATCTTTTTTATGTACAAATTAAAAAATGGTCTTGAACCCCACTGATTTCAACCTCATGCCCACCTGAATCGGAGCTATACATGTAGACAAACTTGGTCCACTTGTAGTGTTCAATGACCCCAACCAAGGCGTCCTGCATCTCGGGCCGCAGTTGAATCACAAATTGGTTGGAGGTCTCAATGGGGAAGCTGGGTGTCACAAAACAGACGTGCAGCGCACCACAAAATGACATCAGCATGCTCACCGTCTTCCTGTCGTACACACCAATGATGGCATACACTCCTTTTGCAAACTGTGAACAAACTGCAACATAACAAGATAAGATAAATGTTAAGGTATGCAGATTAAAAACAAAGCACTTCAAAATTTTTTGTACTGTTAACCTTTGAAAGACAAAAGCAATGTACAAAAAGAGTCTTGATAGTTACTGACATTCAAATATCCAAAATTCATTGCAATAGGAATAAATAAATAGAAAATCAATATGTGGCTGTTCCTTCAGTGTGAATTGGTTCATGCTGAGTGCTTATGGGGGCTGGGTAGCTCATGAAGAATGCTAATCAATACACTCCACTAATTCTAAATACCACAATCCCTGGTTCCCCAGTGAAGCAAAATAGCCACCATCTGTTTCTTAAACTGTTTCCTAAACCAGGATTCTCCACTACGTTAATTCTGAATCTGGCAATCCTTTCCTTGCCGCTATCTGTGCCCTTGTTAGGATTTTCTTCTTAGTGTATCCATAAGCCTCATATTTCTGTGCTTGTTTTAAACAGACTGAAATAGAAATCAGTTTTCTGTTGAAGGCCCAGGGTCCAGCAGGAGATGCCTGAGGGAGTACTGGGGGCGCAGGGCAAACTGGCATGGCTGTTACCCAGCAAACAGGCTGAGCCACTACTATGTGGCACACAAGCAGGAGAAAGTTGGCATCTGTGCCTAGGATACCGGCAAATGCCCATGTGTGGTACCATCAGTGAGCTTCTTTTGCACTAAATTTAATGCAGACATCGAAGTAAACTGAGCTGTCTTACACATACAGTAGTAAGGGCAGAAAAACAGAGTAAATTTGTTTTATCTTCCAATATTTCTATGCTATCCTTCCAAAAATATTTTTTCCATACCACAAAAATGATCACAAAAATGCTAATCACAGAAGCTACGATTACCTCACAGATAATATTCATGTAGTGTTTTACAAAGCTGCTAGACATGTAGCTGCTCACAACTATCACTATAATTCTGCTTGGGGTGAAAGAGAGAGAATGAGACTAAAAGAGGTGGAGTCTGCCTCCCTCTGATTTAGCTATTACTGAAGACATATGGCACATCAGATCAGTTTCCACGCATTACTATATGCCATCTGTGCCTATCCTGAATGGTCACTTTTTTACTACAAGCTAGCAACTGCTTTATATCATGAACTAACAACCTGTATCAATTGATCTTCCTGTTACTACTAAAATACTTAGTTTTTCATAATAACCTATTAGCAGTGACTGATAGATAATTAGGACTTGTTCAGGGCTGTCAAATAACTATTTCAAATAATGGATACATACTCTCGGTAAGACATAGCTCAGAATTTTACAGATGCACCAAGTACATCAAGTCGTGTTATCTGACACTGACTGAGCTTTCAGCTATGTAGCTTCTTGAATTTAGACATAACAGCTAATGTTATTCTAAAGCATAGGCTAAAAATCTGTAGTTCAAATCTGCCTGGTTGGTTTAAAAAGTTCAACAAGCAACACATGGTTGTGTCATCAGCACTTGCAGTGACAGGAAAAGCTTGGCCACCCAGGGTCAATTGCCTTAACAACAGTGAGGTTGGAAGCTATTGTAGCAGGAGGATATGAGACAAACTGCCATCAGACTCATGATTCCAGCCCTGCCAACACTGGCCCTAACAATTGAAGGCATGCCATGTCCCCTCCCAGCTTCTGCCAAACCATCAAGATTATTGATAATGTTTCTAAGCTGAGCAGTCATTCCATCTATAGCTGTGAGACCATGGTTCTTTGGCCACTCTGTCCTGGTTTCTCATGTTCTGATCTAATGAGACACAGCAGAGAGGTAATTATTAAAGCTTTTGAGTCTAGCCGCTTAGAACTTGGCTGACTGTGGCTACATGTGCTCTGTAGCCCATCAGAGCTGCCATGGTGATGCTCCGGCTGGCATCTCTTGTTATGCCCATTGAGCAGACTCTTATTCTTCTCAACAGCTCAGCAAATCTCAGGAGCATTAGCTTCCTCTCTCTGTTTGCTCTCTGTTTGGCAGTGATACATAGTGAGTTTAGGGTTTCTACTGCTCCCACAAATTGCATTTCCTGAGTGCAATCTACCTTTTCCGATACTTCAATCTGTTCTCGCTCTGCATTTCATTGGTTCCATTTCATCTGCGTGAGAAAAAAATCTATTCCGCTGGCAGCGTGTGCAAAAATCCAGTGATTTCCAAAAAGAGACTCTGGGGAGAATTTTGGAGCTTAAATACTATTTGACTATTCTCTTCTGTCTTTATCTGTTTTTCTCTTTTATTTCTCATTCCCATACTCCCGGGATTTAATTGAAGCCCCAGGTGGTTTCTCATCTGCTGCTTTGTTGTGCATGCTGACTGAGGGATAATGCATCTGCCTATGAATAGAGTTGATTTGCACCTCGTGTAGCCAAGTGGCTCCACCTCTCAGCTCTCCATCCCTCCTTTCTGTACACTTTCTGCTCTTTCCTCAAGCTCCTGGGTTCCTTACTTTTGCACATACTTGTGTATACACACACATAGAGAGAGAGAGAGACTAAAACAAACAACATCAGTATGCGTAACTGCTCACATAGAAAAAAAAATCACGCATGGGAAGCTTAGCTACAGCTTGCTTAGCTACACACATACACACCCACAACTCATGGGAGTTGCATGTCATTACACTACACAGTGGAGCATATTAATGTAAGCACTCTGGGGAAAATGTAGAAATACACGTTGGGGCTCAGCCAGTGCCATGACCTAAGCAAATAGTTCTTGGTTGTTTACATATAGTATGCAATTTCTAGTAAATTATGACCACTGTACAATTCACCTGACACACCGGTCAGACAAAATTCCCTCTTCCATATTTAAAAAAAATAAATCTATTTGACTTAATCTTTCATCATAACAAAATCATTCATTTACTATGTGATTCTTTGTTTTAAAATCTGAAATATTTCACAATGCATGGCATAAAAACATGTACAGTAATGTTTAAAAGTTAGTTTTATAAGTGAGTCATCTGTGCATTTTTAACAGTTTAAGAATGTGATTATCCAGAATCAATATTACACCTATATTGCCCAAAAATGGGCAGCTCTCTTTCTGCAGCTGTACTTCTTGTTCATCACCTCAAATGATACAGTGGATGGAGTGTGCACATTTTTTTTTTACATCCTGACTGAAAACCTTTTCTTCCTTTTCACCACAGGGCAAATATTTTTACTGCTACCACAACAAACTGTTTTTAGAAAGTCCTGTATGCTACCACAGCTAAAGGCTACTTTTCTGATTATACAACCATAGGAAATAGGCTGAGTAGACCTTCTGAGTTAGGCTGTCGTGTTTCTGCTGTGACCAAAGAGAAATTAGATTCCTTAAAAAGCACTAATATATAATTTTTCTGTCATTTCTGACAGCAGCCAAATTACCCTCCCCAGCAACAACGCTGATGTCGGAAGCCATAGTTTCCTGAAGATTCAAAACATTAAAAATATTCAGAGCTATTGCTACCCTATAAATGCTTTATTCCACTGTCCCAGTCACACAATGTAGGTTATACCATATACAACAAAAATAACTATCATTTGCTTTTAACCTTCTCATTTGAATTTGTGTACTTCCCAGGAGGCCAGCCATTTTAGGAAAAACACATAGAATATATTCTAACAGGACTTCCTGACCATCACCCCCATATGTGGGCCTTCCTCAAACTGTTGCCACAAAGGTATGGAAGTTTGGAAGCACACAATTGTATTGGATGTATTTGTATGCTGTAGCATTACAATTTCCCTTCACTGGACCTAAAGGGCCCAAACATGTTCCAGCATGACAATGCCCCTGTGCACAAGTGAGGTGTATGAAGACATGGTTTGCCAAGGTGGAAGTGGAAGAGCTTGAGTGGTCTGCACAGAGCTCTGACCTCAACCCCATTGAACACCTTTGGGATGAATTGGAATACCAATTGCCCAGGTCTTCTCGCCTGACAACACTGCCTGACCTCACTAATGCTCTTGTGGTTGAATGGACTAATCCCTTGTGGTTGAATGGACTAATCCCCATAGCCATGTTCCAGAATTTAGTGGAAAGCCTTCCCATGAGAGTGGAGGTTATTATAACAGTAAAGGCGAGACTGTAAATCTGGAATGGAATGTTCAAAAAGCACATAAGTGTTAATGGAAAAAAGGATGAAATATTTGACTTAAAAAGATTATAAAGGCCAATAACAAGTGTCAAATCTAACACTTTTTTTAATCAGAAATGTATTAAATATGCCTTTTTAATTTAATAATTTATTAATCAATGCCAAAAAAAAGCCTAACAAAGGGCATTAAAATGGGCAAATCCCACAGGCACATTAACAGCAAAGGGAGGACTAAATCTGGAATGAGATGTTCAAAAAGCACATATGGGTGTGACGGTCAGGTGTCCACAAACTTTTGGCCATATAGTGTACTTTCAAGTACTCATACAGTCTCTCTGTAATTAAATATACTTTGAATGTGTTCATTTAAGTGAATATACTGTATATAGCTAACAGATAATTAACTCATTGTCTATTAGAGTATTAGCTAGCTAATAAATAGACTATAATTACAGAAAGTTTTCTTCTTTCTTTTTAATGCAGTATACTGTACACACGTATAGAATTCCAAACAAGATTTTAAAAAATAGATTTATTAGCAAACATTACATGATTTCTAAAAGAAACTATCAGACAATAGCATTTGGGATACTCATAATACTGCCGTCTAGCTAAGCCATGATCCTCACTATAACTTCAGGTTTTCCTAGTGAATACCAAAGAATAATTAGACACAATGCTTATGTTACTTATGCCCTGATGAAAAAGTAGCCTTGTCAACCTAGGAGACCAGCTAACCCCTGCATTCCAGCCAGTAAGGCCAGGCTAGTCAGGCTGGGAGAGCACCAAAACAAACCAAATAAATAAGACCAGCAAACATCTAAAGCTAGTCTAAGATGGGACCTAAGCAGGGTGCATCTTTCAATAATTTAGTTCTAGTCTAGATAGAACTGTAAACTATTAGATTGTGATTAACATCAAGTCTTTAGTTGCATAAGTCTACAGGAAAAGCAGAATGGATCTCTGTGTACTGACTTGAGTGAGAATCAGACAAGGAGCTTAACCCTGTGTTCTGTTCACTAATCAGCAATAAATGTCCCACTGACCCAGGCCTTTGCTTTTTAATGTATAACAGTACTGTTAACAATCAAATTATGTATAGAATTATTGATACCTTTAATGTAAAAATAGTAAGAATTAAGTTTTAACAAACATTTATTTTGTTACATTTTTGAGCATAAACTTACGGGAATGTGTCACGGATTTGGTGATGGAGGTGGATGCAAGTGCAGGTATAAATTTTTTTACAGTGAAACAAAAACAACACAAAGACTATGAAACATGAACAAGGCAAGACAATAACATGAACATGGTACAAATAAGGGTGACAACGACTAAAGATCAACAAGGAGCGCTATGCAATGTGTGATTTAAATACTAGTGCTAATTAAAAAACAACGTGATACATGTGCTCACGGTCATGTGACATGGTGCGTGCCGTGAGCACGTGAAGTGAAATGGCTTGTGGGTGATCTAGTCCAGCGCTGTACTGGCGCTACCGTGACAGAATGCTGTAACACGTTATTTTGTTTGTTTATTTGTTTTATTTTGTCTAATATTAATATTATGATTCTCTTTCTGTCTAATCAGGTTTGATTACACTTACTATGTTTACCTGGGTTTTTGGACACACATACACACACACACACACACACACACGCATACACACACACATGAATGTGTATGCAAAGCCTACATGTGCGCTTAGCAAAACAGAAACAATTTCCCATTTATGTGCAAAAGCAGCACACACTGGTGCAGGTGTGTTGATAAAGAAAGCTGGATACACACTGCTGAGTACAAAGTTGGAAGTAGAGATAAGATAGCATAACATAAGAATGCCGCTTCAATGCCTAATTAAGCAGGTAATTGAAAGAGCTAGACTTCTGTCTGCTAACTACGCCTATCAGCTACCCACAGCAGGCTCACCCTGCTGTCAGCCTGAAGAATCGGACCACACACATACAAACACACCTTTACTATCCAGCACAAGACTAGAGAAGACAGCAGCTCCGTATCACAGAAAGCAGGCGGCACAATTACTAATCCATATGTACCATAATCTACAGTGCTGAGGGTTAAAGACTCGAGCTCATATTTTTCTATAGTGAAGGCTGCCAAGAGCAATGCGTGTCCTCATTATCAGAGGAAGAGACTACTCAAGCTATGTGGGCCAGGCTCTTTATGAGCTCCTAATTGGGCTACTTGAATGATTTCACATGGCACCATGTCAAGTAGTCTTTTGGACTAGATAGAGAAGCTGAGCCAGTATAAATTACTGATGAAATGTCTTGTTCCACTTTATGTGCAACAGTGCACGTGTTAGTGTGTGTAGGAGGGAGTGTATTTCGGTCTGTTACACATATTATTTGCTGTCAGTGCAGTTGTCAAACAGCAAATCCCTGCAGGTTTCTTCCCCTCTTTTACACTGCTTTTGCTGTGTTTTATTTTATTAAAGAATACACCAGAGGCAAAAGACTACAGCTGTCATTTTGTAAAAGCAGGGACAACAGCAAAGAGCAGCGCACTCTTTTGTCTGTCATTAATGTAATATGTGGTGCACAGAAAGAGACTTTTCAAAGAGAAACATGACAGAAGTTTCATGAGAAAAGAAGTTTGACAATCTTGAGTCAAAAGTAAAAAATGCCATAACCTACTTAATGAGTGAATAATGCAATAGGTGAGCTGCAGTCATGTTGTTATAGATGCTTGGTAATGCCAGACAAGTTTCAAATAGAGAGTAACATGACTGAGTTTAATAATTCATCTTTTTTTTTTTTTTTTTTTTTTTTTTTTTTTTTTTTTTTTTTTTACTTCTTATACAAACATACACCCATTGCACTACTTTGCTTGTTTTAGCAGACGACTCATCAAAATCTCTCTGGGCCAGATGTACTAAGCTGTTCTCGCCTGTTTTCATTCCTAATTGGGCCTCATTCTGCATAAAAAACTTTGCGTGTTATGTATGAAACTGACATACAAGCCTAACTCACAATTTAAGCACTCTGCACATGGCAACACGAAAAGTGTGCTTCTCACCCTCATGCATATTCATATGAGGGAGGATTGCGTAAAAAGTGGGAAGTCAGAACATAAAAAGGATGGGGAACTAGAAAGTGTGGCTGATGACATATTCCATTCATGTACCAAAATTTAAGTAATTATATTCGATGTGTTACCAGGTTTTTCCGACACAATTTGACTACTTTTGAATGGCCAGCACCAGCGTTTTTATTCAATTATGTAGATATTTTAAATTTATGACAAGATATATAATAATATGAGAATATTTTAGAATCTTTTTAGGGAAACTATGTCTGTTAATATTCCTTGTCAACCGGGCAACTTTTGTCACACAAATCTGGAAACCCTGGCCATAGTCCACTTGTCAGGATCACATAAATCAGTTTGCCTTACATCTAACAAAGAAACCCAACACATTAAACAGAACATTTTTGACATTGGCAATGTTGTAAATGTCAACCACAAGAATCAGTCAACTGCAAGAAAAATGGAATACTGTTTAACTGAACATTTTTATACAACTATAGCCACTTTATTTTGTAACCAGCTGTCTTTTCAATAAAAGCAACAATAGTAATGAAATTACATATAAACCATATTAATTCCATCCACACCATTTACTTGTTATGACATGAAAGTATTAATTTATGATAAGAGAGAACTTAATTTACATTATCTTCTTTACAGAACATGTATTTCCTTTTTAGTGTGAAAACCATGTCCACCACTTCATAGGCAAAGAGCAAAGAGGTGGTCCCAGTTGCAGCTTCTGTGATGACTTACAGCTTTAGTAAATTGAAAGTTAATTGTGAAAGTGAATTTTTTGGCATTATACATCTTGCCCTCTGAGCACTCTCCTAAGAACTGTATTTGTGACAAAACTGCCTGTTCAAAGCTGTTCTCATGTACAGTGTTCACAAATCCCTCACTCAGAGATACTCTCTGACTCTTGACAGTACTCTTTTTAGTTTGATTTTGTATAGAAAAGCTGAAAAATAAATACACATTTAAACAAGAATTAAAAAACAAAACAAACTATTCTGACCACAAAGTAACATTCACTGGACTGAAACACCAAATAATTTATTTTAGCCAGCAGCCAACTGCCAGCAGCCTGGTAGCAATTTTTTTGACATTATACTATATTACACTAACTTGTGTGCATGTGGATGAGCAAAGTTTGTAGGTTCTAAGTAGTAATAAAAATAAACCTGATGTTTGCTAGATTCCCACAGTTAAAGATCTGTTTAAAGGGATCATGGATAATAAAATACAAGTATGAGACCTTCTATTAAACTAGCTACTGTAGACAAATCTGACACACACTGTGCTGTGCTTCTCCACTAAATGATGAATAGAGGCTGTACACTCACCGTACACTTTAATAGGAACATCTGTACACCTGCTCATTTATGCACTTATCCAATCAGCCAATCATGTGGCAGCAGCACAATGCATAAAATCATGCAGATACAGGTCAAGGCTTCAGAATGAAAAAAAAGTGTGATCTCTGTGACTTTAACTGCTGATCTCCTGGGATTTTCACTCACAACAGTCTCTAAAGTTTACACATAATGGTGCAAAAAAAAAAAAAAAAAAGCTCTGAGTGAACAACAGTTCTGTGGGTGGAAACGCCTTGTTGATAAGAGAGGTCAGAGGAAAATGGCCAGATTGGTTCGAGCTGCCAGGAAGGATATGGTAACTCACGTAATCACTTTTTACAACCGCGGTGAGCAAAAAAGCATTTCAACATGCACAAAACATCAAACCTTTAGGTGGATGGACTACAACAGCAGAAGACCACATCAGGTTCCACTCCTGTCAGCCAAAAACAGGAATCTGACTCTATCATGGGCACAGGCTCATCGAAACTGGACAGTTGACGATTAGGAAAAAACATAACCTGGTCTTCAACTGTCCAGTTTCGGTGAGTCTGTGCCCATAATAAGCTCAGATTCTTGTTCTTGGCTTACAGGAGTGGAACCTGATGTGGTCTTCTGCTGTTGTAGCTCATCCACCTCAAGGCTTGATGTGTTGTGCATTCTGAGATGCTTTTCTGCTCACCACAAGAAGTTGTAAAGAGTGTTTATTTCCTGTCAGCTCAGATAAGTCTGGTCATTCTCCTCTGATCTCTCTCATCAACAAGGTGTTTCAGCCTGCAGACCCTCCGCTCACAGGATGTTTTTTGTTTTTCGCACCATTCTGTGTAAACTCTAGAGACTGTTGCATGTGAAATTCCCAGGACATCAGCAGTTTCTGAAATACTCAAACCAGCCCAACTGGCACCAACAACCATGCCACAGTTAAAATCACCTAGATCACATTTTTTCCCCAGTCTGATGTTTGATGTGAGCACTAACTGAGGCTCTTGACCTGTATCTGCATGATGATGCACTGTACCGCTGCCACATGACTGGCTGATTGTATGACTGCATAAATGAGCAGGTGTACATTTGTTCCTATTAAAGTGGACGGTGAGTGTACACCATTGACGGATAAAAGTCTGCCACGAATCTGCAAGTCTGAAATGAATCTGCATGTTGCAGACGTATTACAGCGGAAACAGCAGTCCGAATTTTCCCTGTCAAAACCGTCCACAATACCGTGAAAATACAATTCACCCAAATACCTGCAGCGTTTATTATTAGATTCATGTCTTGTGGTCTACCAAAGTGGTTCATTAGGCCTACTAACTCACAGAAAAAACTTGAGCAAGATGTTTCTCTAAATCGTCACTGGTTCAGTTTTCAAGTGTCCATTATTTTAATAGCCAACATGTAAAATAGGCCTACGTTATTTTTGCGCGCAGCCCAGACAATTATGCAGTGGCATCTGCAGTCTGACTTCATTTCGACGAATCAGAAGAGCCCAAATGTCTAAATTTGAAATCCGATCTTACCCAAAACGATGAATAATGCAGTGTATGAATACATGACTGCAGTCATGCCTCCCATGGTACCACACAAACTCTAAACACATCCGCAACCTGATGAATTTTTAGACTGTAGTTTTAAACTCGGCTTTAACATACTGAAAAATCAGGATTTTTATCAGCTTAAAAAAAAAAAAAAACCCTAAGCCTTCATTCGAAGCTGACTGCAAAATGGACACAAATTACATTTCCATATGCACATCGTCCATATTGTAAATTTCACAAGACTCGGCTTATTCTGAAGCTTCAGCTGAGGACTACACATTGATCAGTTGTTTCCATACACTACACAAGGACACTAACAACAGACAGCATGAGTGTATGCAACAGGGACATATGCTAAACTTCTGAAGCGCAGTGTTTTCCACTTTTTGTCACAATGATCGCTAAATAAATAAGTAAATAAAAGATCAAGAAAAAAGTGTGAACGTTTTTAAGTCGACTCGCGTCTGTTTTCCACGGTCGTACTCACAGGCATAAGTCATAGAGAAGCTGTTGCCCATCTTCACCATATCTACTTGCGGTACCAGTTTGGGAATGTCCTGATGGTGCGAAAGCGCAAATCGGAATACTTCATATTCGTGCGACTCTGTAGGGAATAATCCTCCTGTGTGTGAAAACAGACGGGAAAATTGTAAGCGATCATGCATATTAGGTTAAATCGTATGTGACATTCCTGTTATTGCTCGTGTCCGTGGAATGTAGTAAAATGTCAGTCATCTTTTAAAAGAGCAATCTTAGTCAGTACAAATTGTCCATTTTGAGCACTTTGGGCACCTACAGGTGACTATTTTCGTGCACCCACCTATGTTGATATTACTTGGAAAACTCGAACCAAAGCAGAGTCCGATAACGCTGGTGCAGAGAAGAGCGATGCTTCGTTGCATATTTTTTCCTTTTGCATTTGCGGAAAGAAACAAAGCCAAATCCCCAGCATGGGTATAGCCCAATGGTTCCGTTTGAAATCTGCCCGGATTTTCCAAGAACACAACCAACAATGAGTGACCGAGCTACAAAAGAAATTGCTTCCGCGCTCTCCCTGCTCGTGCTCACCACTGACGTCTTGTGTGTGTGTGTGTGTGTGTGTGTGAGTGTGTGCGCGCGCGCGGTTCCGTTATTCTGAGCTGTTATGCACAGCTCTGCCTCCCAGCTACAGGAACGACTAATGTTGAAGCCCGTCGCCGAGGTATCCCACCCCAAAATCACACCATTAAGTGGTAGCCTATTTCTCTACAAAATACACATTTGATACATAAATGTGTGAAAACTGAACATTAGTACCCCTTTATCTCCTGCAATGGCATGTTTTATTCAAAAAAGACCTACTTTACATAGTTCTTTACTGCATGTGTAAGGAACTAAACGTATACAATAAAAATATTAAATAGAAACAAAAAACATTTGCTATGGTAAAGATTACTGTTGGTTATCAATCTGCGCTGCAACAAAATGTTCATCTGTATAAGAATGCACTTTGAGTGATTTGTGAATTCAGATGGTGCTGTTTACCTAAGTCAGAGAATTTTGCGTGGCTATCAATTGTATTCGTATTAGTCTTTTCCTTTTAAAGGGAAAAAAATCGCAGAGATACCAATGACTGACAAGCCAAACATAACTGAAAATGTATTTAGATGCTATGTATATACGTTTATGTTTAGTGGCTTCACCCTGAACCAGCATGGAGCTTTTACCCCTATAATTCTATTTATGATTCAGTGCTTGACCTCTCAACATTTAATTTTGAGTAATTTTGGAACGAAACTATAGCCTGCCATTCTACTTGGAAACGGAGATACATACAGTAATTCAATGAAATTGCAAACATAAATTTGCATGTATGTTGATGCCATTTGCATTGGAAATTGCCAATAAGTACAAAACAAATCACTCCCAAATGAAAACATAACTATAAAAAATAACAAATCAGCTAGGTTATTTTAAAAGAAAATAGCAAATACTATACCTCACTGGTGAGTTATTCGTGACACAGATTTTTTTTTTTTTTTTTTTTTTTTGGGTGGTTGTTTTTTTTTGGGGGGGCGGGGGGGCGGGGGGTCATTAAGTTTATTGCAATACAAAAATAATGAAAGCATTATTCATAAGCTAGAGGAAAATGTATCCCAGTCACAGACAAATTAATCTCAAGTGGAGCATTGTTCTTTTCCGCATTATAGACCCATGACCTGTTCAGACCTGGATGCAAGATAATGTGAGCAACCTAACAACAAATTTGATTTGAGCAGTAAAGTCTTGCAGTGTGAATGTAGCCAAAGATACCATATAACACTACTGCAGGCATTATATGTTTTGTTTCAGAAACTGTTTGGCTGACTGAAATAAAATGAATACATGATAGTTTTTATTATTTAGTATGCAGAATTCTTTATTATTGTATACCATTATACCAGTATTTTATTGTTAGACCTTTAAAAGTTAGCTGTTATATCACTTTGACCTTCAGTGATTCCCACTTGTAAGCTTGTATATTTTGACATTTAGGCTTTGGTAAATGTACTAGTGGTTCTTATCTAATCTTACATACTATAAAATGTTCTATAGAAGCTATAAGATGTTCTCAGGTCTCTCTTTAACAAATAAACAAGTAAATGAATCCCATTAGTCACATTAGTCCCTGCTGGAATTGTGGTATATAAATCAAATACGGTCATTAAATAGAACATATTTAAAAAGAAGATGCATCTTAGATATTAACAAGTAGAACTTGATACCACTGGCATCGACGGGGGTGCCTTTGCCACCAACAAATCTAGTCCTTCTTGTTAGTAATTTGTGTGCCTCAAATACCTTTAAAATATACCTTGACCATGTTTGGAGCAATGCCAAAAATGTAATCAGGATAAGTCCATACTAAGCCTACACCTAACCACTTATTTATGAGATAATGCACTAACAAGAATTTCCTTCCGATGGATTGCCAGACAGACTGATGGCAAAAATCTTAGATAGCCAGAAAAGGGGCCTTTAAATAATCTGTAAATAACATACAGACAAACATAACTCTATATGACAGACAGGAAGGAAACTACTGAAGAAAAACTATTTCAGACGTTTGACCTTGCTGTGACTTTGAACCTTCATCTACTGGTTGCATTGATATTTTGATATACTTCCTACAAAATATTCGACCACTCATTCTTGAGATAGCATGCTAACAAGAATCTGGGACCGATGGGTGGACACATGGAGGGACACATGGACAACCTGAAAACATAATTGAAAATAATAATAATAATAATAATAATAATAATAAAATAAATACAATTTGACAGGGATGCCTCCACCATAAACAAGTCTAGTCCTTCTTTTTTCCAATCTGTATGCCTCAAATACCCTTCAAATATACTTTTACCATGTTTGGATCAATGCCAAAATGTAATCAGTTCATCTGGTGTTCACAAGGATAAGTCCATACAAATCCGACATTTAACAACTGATTTTTGAGATACTGCACTAACATGAATTTCTTACCAATGGACGGATGGATGCCTACATCCAAGGGCAGGCACACAGACAACCCGAAAACATAATGCTTCCCCTACCTAGTGGCGGAGGCATAAAAAAGGAATGGAATGGAAATTAATGAAATCCAAATGCTCTCCTTCACTCGTGCATATCCGAATTCAGTGGCTCATCTCTCCCATATACTGCCCCCCAACCCCATCCCATCTATCTCTCTCTTTCCTCCATGCTCCTTGCATAATTGCCTTTCCATTACACTGCCTACAGAGAGATGTAGGGCTTTTAGAATGTTACTACAGTTATTCTGATTGATGGAGTTGATACTTTGCCTGGTTCCACAACATCAGGTGCCCCCACACACAAACATGACAAATTTTGGGGAAGCAAATTATGGTGAATTCCCTCTGGGGGAATGGGGATATTGTGAATACCTATAGACTTTTCCACATGGATGGCGCTTAGGAATTCGCAGAAGAGGAGAACACAAGGCCATCTAAGGTAAAGGGCATCCAGAGTATTCCTCACAGTTGTGTTAGGCAAAAAACCCAACACATCTTATAGTATTTATGCTTTTTAGCGACCTAGATTTATACTAGAGGATGAAATGTTTGATAAAACAGATTAGAAGGCTTGACCAAACCAAACATTCACAGTGATGGTGTTTTCAAACATATAAAAACAGCTATTTGATAAGCATTTGATAATATCACTTAAAACTAATTAGGCACTGACAGTGATATCTGGCTCTGGCTAAATGAGGCTGGGCACTGTACAGAGCAGGCACCAGATTATTAATGAAAACCAGTCAACAGAGCTGCCAGTCATTTCAATTCTCCTTCCAATCCTGGAGAACAAGTATAATTGACAAAAATTAAAAAAAACAACAACAAAAAAAAAACATTGTGTACCTGGAGCATCTCAAGCAAATACTGTGGCAGGAAAGGGATTTCCTCCTGTGTTTTAATTTTCACAAAAACAAAAAATGGGGAAGGGGAAAAAAAGGGGAAAAGGGGAAGCCTAAATATCTGTCACCACTGTGTCTCATTTGTTTTTAATAGCTACTAACAAGCAATTCTAGCTTTTGATAGAAAAGCAGGGCTGATATACTTTGGTAAGTAAGTAGCAAGAAATGACTGGATCATGCAAAACATATTCACAGGCATCTGAGCTAACACTAATGACAAGGATGTATATTATGAGGAAACCAATTAATGCTTGTCTCTGTGAGTACCTCTAGCCTGCTATGGTGATGCACAACACAGGAAAAAACAAAAATTATATCACATGGCTAAAAAAAAAAACAAACCTTAAGAGATTTAGATAAAGTATGCATTAACACAGTACATCACACTTCAGTCAAGCCTGAAGACATTTTTTCATAATGACTCACTCAAGATGTTCTTCCTCTCTATTTGGGAAGAAATAATAACGCTTGTATAAATTAAATAATGCAGCTGGGCAGAGACAGAAACCTTATAAAAACCCTCCTGTACAATCACAAAAACCATCTAAACATGAGAGAAAAATACAAAGCAGAAACAGCTTTATGTTTTAATTTACAGTTTAATTTATATTTAAAGTTTATCTACAATGTTCTTTGTCTTCCAGTGGCCCTCATTCAATACAAGGCTGTTATGTAAATAAAAACTCTTTGGAAAGCTCTGAAATAATCTGGAGTGTGTATAACAGAAGAGTTAATCTCTAAACTCAGAATAATTAAACACGAACAAACTCAGTGCGAATGGCTTGAATGCACGCATAACAGATTGAATGTGTTTATGTAAAAACAAAAATCAAACTGCATGTTCTACGCAGATTCCTGCTCATTCTTCCTTGTGATAAAATAAAAACAATTGGGAATGAGCAGCTTAAACTTTTTTTAAAAGTTTTCAAACATAAATAATGTTATAAGGAAAATATCTTATAACACACACTTGTCCACTTACTATTCTCATTAACCAGATTGACCCAGGCGGCCCTGGCAGTCCCACACTTGGGCATAGAACCTTGGTTAACCTTGTTTTCTACTTCCTTTCATTCCAGACCACCAGGATCAGATTCCTTCAGTAGTAATGTGTATTAAATTTGTCATGAGTTCCTTAATAGGAGGGTCTCAGTGGAATGGAATGGATGAGACATGGGCATAAACTGTTTTCAGTAAGTGCAACCTTTAGCCCACAGGTCATCAATCTTGTCTGTAAAGGGCCAGTGCAGCTGCAGGTTTTCATTATAGCCAAATTGGTGGCACATTTGATAATTGATGGGAGACTAAGGTGAACTAGTTAGACAAGTGAAATCAGGTCTTGCTCCTGCTTGGTTGTTTGTACCAAAAGGTATCATATATAGATTAATTGTTAATTGTACCAAAAGGTAACATATATAGGTTTCATATCACCAAAAGGTATCATATATAGAAAAATAGTCTATCTAGAAAAATACGATGATCTATGGGATCAAAAGTTGCACGGAGGTCAAGCAATACAAGAAAGGAGAGACAACACTGAGGAGGCCAGTAGTAGGTCATTTACCACTTTAATCAGCAGTGTCTCAGTACTATAATGAGGCCTAAATCTTGAGTGAAAGATTTTATGAATGCGATTCCTGTGCAAGTGTAACATGAATTTTAAGTGATATAGGCAAATACACTACAGTTAGTTTGAGGCGCACACGGGCAATATATGCTTAGCTTCATCTAATCTGATTGTATTTTTCCTGAATTTCCTTAATTGGTCAACTTTACTGTTTATTCAAACTCTATTGGCTTCTCAGCCTGTCATGCTCCCGTTAGGAAGCGGAGTTCGGGTCTTGCAGCCGAGCCACAGGAGAATGTAGAATATAGCAATCTAGATGGAGTGTGCTATTAACTATTTGTGCAGACTACAAAGAGTTAAACAATTCAAGGACTTTTTTTTGTGTTTGGAAGGTAATCACAGAATTAATTTTGTGCATGTAGTTCTGTATTTTTCTTGTTTTGTGAGTGTTAAAGCACTAGCCATCCTGGTCGAGTACTGTTGGCTATGTATGCTACAATTGGAAATGTATGAGTTGTGGTGCAGTGAATTGTATTATAGTTTTAAACAATCTGCATTTAGCTGGCATTGTGTACTTGGCTACAGAATACAGACAGTGGGAATTTTTCTTGAGACATGTTGAGAAATGTTCGTCTGCGGCACTGAAAGAGAGATGCTATAGCATTGCAGCGCAGAAGACTTTTGACTGCACACTATCCAAACATTCATTGTTTCCTCCTAGTAGAGCAGCATGAATGGTGTTCACTTGGACTTGCACTTCATCCACCGGCAAGGGACAAGAGTAGTGTGGTTTTGTGATTCAGTTTTTAGCACATTGTTTGCTTGCATGAGGCAAGTGAAGCAGCTATTTTAGTTTTGAGCTCACATGAAATACTAGAGGCCTGCCATGGTTTCAGTTATAATCATATATATATATACAGGAGGCAGGGTCGCTCTCAGGCAGGGTGAGGGTCAGCGTGCAGAAGTCTGGGCTCTTCGTCCTCGCTGATGTTGGCTTCTACTGGGGAGCCAGAGAAAAAGATTAGTGCCCTATTTTACCATACCTTGTTTGTCTTGAGAATGGCTGCTGGTCCCTTTTACTCTCTCCAGGCTTCTACAGGAGGGTAAAGAGCTGCCGCTGCAATCATTTGGCTGCCAGCCGAGTCAAGTTTCTCCGCCCTGCCTTGCAGCCACGCGCTCTTATGCTGTCCAAAACATTTGTGGTGCTGAACTGGCACTGTCTGTTCAGCACCATGGTGGCAGTTGTGTGAGGAGCTCTGTGTGTCTTTTGTGCATGGGCTGCCAGCCCGCTGTCACAGTGCCCCCCCCCCCAGCTCCAAGCCTACTGCCAGCATGAGATGGGCCCAGAGGGAAACCGTTGTGAGATCCCATCCGCATTACCGTGCTGAGCCCCTGCTCGATGTTGCACCTTGAAGTCGAAGTCCTGCAGAGAAAGGAACCACCGTGTCACCCAGGCATTGGAAGCTTTAGTCTTGGCCATCCACCGCAGGGAGGCATGGTCTGTCACGAGAGTGAAGGGTCAGCCAGCCAGGTAATATCATAACTCCTCAACTGCCCACTTGATGGCCAGGGCCTCTCTCTCTACAGCGGCATACTTTCTTTCGGCGGGGGTCAGCTTTTGACTCATGTAGAGGACTGGGTTTGTTATAACAAAGTTCCCAGTCTTGTCTCTGACACACCCATATGCACGGTGAAGGGGAGGTTGAAGTCGGGAATTCACAGGACAGGAGAGTGGGTCATCACCTGTTTCAGGGTCTCAAAGGCCTCTTCAGCCTCCCGATTCCAGTGCACCTGGTCCGGCTGGCCTTTCCTAGTGAAGTCTGAGAGGGGAGAGGCAATTGAGGAGAAATTGGGCACAAATCTCCTGTAATACCCAGCCAACCCCAAAAAGGCATGTACCTGTTTCTTTGTGGTCAGTCGTGGGTAGTCCCTGATGGCTTCCACCTTTTTCTCCTGCAGCATTTCCACAGGGAAATATCCATAAGTCACTGGAATGTCGCAGGAGCCCCATGCAGGCCAAAGGGGAAGACCCGGTACTGCCAGTGGCCACCAGAGGTGGAGAACATGGAGGAGATATCAGCAAACTGGTCCACTAGCTCTGACAGCTCCTGGCTTTGCGCCGGGGTGAGCTCCTCTCTTTGGTGGACCAAGGCACACTCCAATGGATCTGTGGGGAGACTAGCAAACGCAGACACCACGGGGGCAGGTTCAATCCATTTCTTTAGTAGATTAATGTGATAAAGTTGGGTGTCTGCATGCTTACCTGGCTGCTGCACGCGGTAGTTGACGGGACCTGCCCTCTCGAGGATTATATATGGGCCTTGCCAGTGGGCCAGGAATTTGCAGGAGGCATCGGAAAGTAGGAGGAGGACCTGGTCTCCAGGGTGAAACTGCCAGGACTGGGCTGGATGATTGTAGGTCCTCCTCTGTTCTGGCTGGGCAGCCTCCATTTGCTCCCGGAGGATAGACGTCACTCGATCGATCCACTCCTGCATTACTTGCACATAGTCAATGAGGAAGCTGTAGGGGGAGGGCTACTCTTCCCAGGCTTCCTGAGCCACGTCCAACAGTCCCCGAGGTTAACTGTCCCACCAGTCCATCTGTCTGGGGGTTGTAGATGGATGTCCTCAGGTGCGTCACCTGCAACAGCCGACACAGATCTGCCATTAGTTTGGACATGAAGGGTGTACCTTGGGCGGTGAAGATGTTCTTGGGGATTCCAACCCAGCTGAAGAGGAGGAGGCGATGTTCTGGGAGGTGGTCTTTCTAAGTGGAACTGCCTTGGGGTATCAGGTGGCATAGTCCATGATGACCAGAATATATTTATGGCACCAGGCGGCCCCACGAGATCCGTGCCTATCCTTTCGAAGGGGATGCCGATGATAGGGAGTGAGGGGAATGAGGGGAGCAGGTGCAAGCTTATAGGGCGTGGTCCTCTGACACTGGGGGCATTCCTGGCAGAACGTGCGTGAACGTCCGCGTCCATCCCGGGCCAGAGAAATTGGTCCTTTAGTTTATCTTTGTTGTGGGCCCCCAGGTGTCCTCCTAGTGGGTGTGAGTGGGCTAAGTACATGAGGGCTTGGATCCTGCTGCGGGGAACCACCAGCAGCTTGCAGGGCTGGCCTCTGCACTCCGTCCTGAAGTATAGGACCGGGCGGCCGGGTCGCTCTGGACCTCCATCTCCGGGGAGGTCTGGACGCCTTGGTGGTAGAGAATCCCAGCCAGTCTCAACCCAGGAGTAGAGGCATGGGGAGTTCCGGGATGAGCCCCACGAGGAGTGGCCACTCCTCGGCCTGGTGCTTAACCCTGACTCTATCCGATGGCACCTCTCAGACATCCATGTGCACACAGGAGACCATCAGGGATCCATCGTCCTTAGGACAAGGTGAAAGCAGGGAAGGTCGGGTCAGTGCTTCTTTAGTCCAGGAGGGCCAAGACTGGCCTGCCATTGACCTCCACAGGGATGGTAGGGGAGCTGGGAGGGGTCCCCGTATGGATAGCACAGCCTGCGAGCCAGGGATTGTCGGCACGACAGTTGGCGGCCGGGTCTGGCTCGGTAAGCATGGGCTCGTCACTAGGACATCCGTAGGCGGAGTGGTTGTTGGTGGGTCTCCCCTCCCCATGGGAGTGCTGGTCTAGGAGTCACAGCGGTGGATGCCTCCAGCATCATTAATTGTATAGCTGTAACAGAACACTTCCCCAGTGGCATGATTGAATGCCACTATTAACATCATCAAGAAATTACTGTTTGTCAATTTTGGGCTAACAGCTAAGAATTTTGGGCAAAGTAAGACAGTTTCTGTGACGCCATTAGCAGCAGCTTAGTGCCAGTCATTCTGGAGACCTTGAACTCTACTTTGTGCACCTTCCCATCTTTGACTTGAGAGTCAAGTCCCAATGGCCATTCATTCCTGTACAATTGGACATCCTTAATGAGAACAATTCTTCCTAGTTCCAGGTCTGGCTGATTCTCCTGCCTCTTCCTACATGGCTGCAGTGAAGTGAGGTACTGCTTTCTCCACCTGTCCCAAAAGGTTTGAGATACGTGCTGAACCTAAAGATATAGTTTCCTTTGAAGTTAATGGGTGGAGCAGAACGGAGGCTCACTTTTTGTGTGAGCAATGTGGAAGGTGTATGTAATAGTGGATTGTCTGGTTCAGAAGACACAGGCACAAGCAGTCTGGCACTGATGATAGCAGCCACTTCAGCCATGATTGTGGCAAGTACCTCATGTGTCAGTCTATGTGATCCCAGCTTCAGAACATGGAGTCAAGGATCTTCCTGGCCATGCTGATCATTCTTTCTCAACATTCACCCATGTGAGAAGCATGAGGAGGATTGAAATGCCATGCAGCCCTGGTCAGCAAAGTACCTCTCAACAGAGACATTGTCAATATTTGAAGGAATCTTAAGTTCCTTAGAGGCACCAATGAAATTAGTCCCTCTGTCTGAATAAATTAGTTTTGACAGGACCTTGAATGGCAAGGAAATGCCTTAGGGCATTGATGAAACTTGAAGTATCTAGAGAATCTCTGACAAGTAAAAATTATGGCCCATCTCGTTATGGGCAAGGCCATGCCTAATCACATGACACGATAGTACATAGACCGAAGACATCGAGTATCTGTATTGCTGCATCTGGAATGGGCTCACTAATCTTTATTAATGATCTAACTCATGATAGTAGCAGCAGAATGAATTGAAAAGTCTACAGAAACATTGTCTGCCAATTTACAGAGAAATCTAATTGGGAGGTATTTCATCATGCAGCAAGACAATGACCCAAAACACACTGCAAACACAACAAAGGACTTCATCAGGGGAAAAAAGTGGAAGGTTTAAGACTGGCCATGAACATGCATTTCACCTCCTGAAGAGGAGACTGAAGGGAGAAACTCCCCAAAACAAACAACTTAAAGAAGCTGCGGTACATGCCTGGAAAAGCATCACAGAAAAAGAATGCAACAGTCTGGTGATGTAAATGGGTCACTTGCTTGAAGCAGTGAGGCAACCAAATATTAAGATTTATTTACTTTAAGATTATCTGTTCCAATACACTTACTCATCTAAAAATTGGGTGATCTGCCACAAAAGATGCCATGTTCTAAGTTGTTTAACACATCTAGATGTAAATATAAGGAAATAAATGCTCAAATTCTGATCTATCACCTCATATTCATCTTTTAATCTCAAACCCAAATGTTTTCAATGTGTATAGCAAAAACTAAAGAATTGGCTTTGCCATTCCAATACTTTTGGAGGGGACTGTAGATATGGAAACACATAGTCTGTTTATGAATATAACTGAACACTACTTTACTATCGGAGTAGAAAGTCGGAGTGTGCAGCTGCATGTCGATTTCTGCTGAAATGAGCTCTGCCAACTGTACTGCTAAAAAAGTTCAAGTCTTGAGATTGTACGTTAAGGTCCCAGGGTTAGTTTTGCTTTTATCACAAACACCTACTTGGATACTACCATCTGCATCAATCACCTTGAAGTAAGCCACTGCAGATACGGCCTTTGTTGACGCATCTGAAAAATCACACAATTCCATGTGAGCAGCTTTAGAAGGTGAAATTTCTGCATAAGGCCTTGGAATATGAAGGTTGCTTAAATATTTAAGGGAATCTTGTACAGAAATCCATGATTCCTCCATCTCTTGTGGCAGTGGAGAATCCGAGGCACCGTTCTCTTTCTCATGAGTTCGCTGAGAATGGAGCCTTGAATAATGACTGGGGCTATGTTCACAGCTGACAACCTGACCACAACTGACCATTGTTCACAACTGACAAAACACCTTGTCATGTAAAAGGCTTCTGTTCATCAGCAACTTTAAAGGTAAAGGTGTCTTACTTGAGATCCAAATGAGGCCTAGGCTATGGGATCTTGGGAGTATGTCTGAGTCTAGCTCCAAGTCTTTCAGGTCAATTGCATGATCTTAAGGATCAAAGGCCTCCATAACCTCATTCTTTTTTGAAGATAGTTTTTGCAGTTTCACATTTATGTTGGCAAGTGCACTTTGTTGCCTCTTCAACAAGCTAACCTCAGCTGTAACTATAGGATGTGATGTCAAGCTATTGTCTACATAGAAACCTTGGTGCACAAATTGTTTGACCTCAGCATAATAACATAGCTTACCTTTTTTTTACAGACTGCCTGAGACAGTAGATGGCTACTGCTGGAGAAGGGCTGTTCCAGAAGGTCCTGAATGTCTACCCTGTGGAACTGGATGAGCACTCCAAACAAGACGAACCGCTCTACGTCATGCTGCTAAGAAGGTGCCACCTCAGCATGGCCATTCTGAAACATTATATCCATAAGTGCTTTCATAAGTCATTTCTGGCATTCTTCCAAGCTGGGTATGAGAGAACAGATTCTGATTCTGTGCTTTGGCTCTGTTGTCAGGGAGATGCTATCTTGGCACTGTGAAAGGCAATGGGGCTATCCACCTGTTGTTTTCATCTTTCTTTAGAGTTTTTTCCCATTATTTCCATGAAGGTGATATCCTCAATAGATGGAGCAACTTCATCATCACTGGTAATCTGAAACACTGCATGGTCAAAGCAAATATTCTCTTTAGCACAGATAATTTTCATCTCAGTGTGCATAACCTCTTTGAGCCTTGCCCCAATGTTTTCCATGTGTGGTCATATTTCTCCTTCACATGAAAATATTTTGGTGTAAAGTGCATTCATAGTAGCTGGCTTGTGAATGTATCCCAAGCAGACATTGCCGACAATCACCCATTCTAAATCAAGCTTCTGGGCATATGGAGCATCCTGAGGACCATTCATTTGTTTATGAACTTTGTGGATTCTGATTATGTCACATTATTATACTATCAGAGTATTATAGATGACTTATTATAGATTCCATGCAGAAGTCAGAAGCTCTCCACTTCATCTGCTCTGTCACTCCTGAACAGGTCCTGAGACAGTAAGGGGAACAGTAAGTTGAATGTCAAAGGTGCTAAAGAATTCAGAATGTGCCAGTGACCTGTCGCTGTCCTCATTTAAGATCACATACAATTTGACAGCTTTGTCTTGGCATCCTATAGGATAGACTTTAGCTAAACAGATCTTTGAACAGGAGACATTCTCCTCCCTCCCATGCTCTGAGGAAGGACTTGTTTCCTTGCTTCAGGGTGCTGGACCTATATATATAGGTATGAGGGATGTCTTTCACTTTTACATTCGCTACATTTAAAACTGGATTTACAGGCTCTAGCAGTGTGTGTTGTAGACCTTCAGCATTTAAAGCAGGCACCATTCACTTTGAGGATACCTTTTCACTCCTCTATAGGCTTTTCGCAAAAGGCACTTCCATAGCAGATGGGGTTTTTCATGACTACGGCATTTCTTATCTGGGTCTTCCACTTTTGTTCTACTTATATCTTGGTCAATGAAGGCTACAGTAAAAAGACTTGGTTTTGAGGACTGAAACTTCCCTATGTTTTGTGGGGAAATCTAGGGAGTTTGTTTGATTTGTTGGGAACATCCCAACAAATTACTGACATATTACTGATGTAAATCTGGTACTGATGTAATTCTGGTTAAATCTACAGCTGTGTTCCATATCTGCACTACTCCATTTAATTTAACTTATTGTATTTTATATTTTGTATGTGTACGTGTAGTATCTTGCTACTGACCATGCTATCTATCTATCTATCTATCTATCTGAGGGCAGTCGTGGCCTAATGGATAGAGAGTCTGTGGGTTCGAGTCTCGGGTCCGGCAGGGATTGTAGGTGGGGGGGAGTGAATGACCAGCGCTCTCTCCCACCCTCAATACCACGACTGAGGTGAGACGCTTGAGCAAGGCACCAAACCCCCAACTGCTCCCCGGGCGCCGCAGCAAAAAAGGATGCCCACTGCTCCGGGTGTGTGTTCACGGTGTGTGTGTGTTCACTACTGTGTGTGTGTGTGTGTGCGCACTTGGATGGGTTAAATGCAGAGCACAAATTCCGAGTATGGGTCACCATACTTGGCCACAAGTCACTTCACTTCACTAAATGCCCAGTGAGACTGAAACTCAGGTCATTCCTGATCCTTGCTTGCTGACTGATAAATTCAACAAGGACACAACAAGGGGAAATAAGACATTATATTTTTCCTTGTAATTTGACAAAAAAGACAACCATTTTTCCTGAAGACAGCTATAGACAACTTCTGGACTATGGGTTTAACACCTCTGGGGGTGTCAAGGTAAGAAAGTCCTGAGAGATTTCCTTCCCTCTTTGCGGCCTCCAGTTCCATCATTCATCACTTGAGTCTCACCTCAAGTAATCTTTTATTAAGCTGTCCAGTTTCTGCAAAGTGCATTCTCTATTCTCTATGATGAGCAATATCATTAATCAAATCTTGTCCAAATCATCCTTTGGATGGCTCCTATGTGCCTAGCATGCTCAGCTAACTTGTTTCCCAACTACTGATGTACAGCCCTCACAGGGAGGAGAAAAATGGTCATCATTTTGCCCATGACTTTTGGGGTAGAATGTATCTAGCATGAATAGGTACTGAGCTCTCTGCTAGCCTGATGGTAGAGGCAGATGATTGGAGACATTTGCCTTAGTAGCCAGAGGGAGGCTCTTCTGCATTTAAAATGGTTGAGTGCAAAAATTTTGAATGGGCTCCATATGCTCACTTTATCATGTCATGAAAGGGAATCTGCCTGTGAACCTAGGTGCTCACATTTATTAATCTGCTCCTCATTGTATTCTTTACTATGCTGTGAGGCATCGAAAGGCATTGTGTCAGGCTGCAGCTCGCAGCTGTCTTTCTCACTTGTGGCATCCACTGCTGCCTCTAAAACTTCCACTACAGCAACAGCAGCTTCCCTTTCCAATGTCAATATCGCTATTGATGCCTCCAGTTGAGCTTTCTCTGTCTTCAATTTCATCTCCTAATCAGCGAAGGAAAGGCATAGTTTAGCAGCATCTGCTGTTGCCCAAGCTGAACTAGCAGCAGTACCTGTGTATGAGCTCCTTGAACTCTGGGAAGAGCGTGAAGCACAAGTCAGGCTTCTTAGGAAAGATGCCGACTTCTTACTCACTGTAACAGATAGTGGCAATTGAATGACTACACTACTGTCTTATGTGTGTGTTCTTCTGACAATGAAGCATGATACAAGTTTCGAGCTTTGCTTGAATTCTGCTGTCTTGTAAAACAAGCAACCTCTTTTTACTATACTGTCTTCTATTTACATGAAAGATGAGCTGTGATTTGACAGTCAGTTCTTCAACGGTGACTCTGAAGACACTTGTCGCTTTGTCCAGGAGTTTTTTATTGAATTAGAAAGGGTAAAACTGAAATTAAAAGGATGCAACTTTACATTAATGTTTTATATGTGGCTATAGACTTAGTCTGGTTTGTCCAGATGATGAGTAAAATATTACTCTCTAAATATAGAATCAAGTTAACATAAAGTAATATAGTACCAGACTTGAAGAAGGCTAACATTGCTAACATGTTAATACACTTAAGGGAAACACACACACAACTCACAATAAAAGAAGAGGTACACAACCTCGGGCTGCTACGCAAACTGGCTTCGATATTGCCTGATGCCGCCAGCCAGGATAGAGGGCACTGGAAATGGTGTGCAAGGAAGTGGAAGTGCAGAAAGCGAGCCGTCATCTGTGCTAGGCTAAAGGCTAACCCTAACTGTCCGGCTTTACCAGCCATGCTCCTCTCCAATGTTCGCTCCCACAACAATAAACTGGATTTCCACAGACTACAGATAACTACCCAATGTTAACTACACATGTGTTCATTGTCACAGTGTACATTCCAGCTGGTGAACTATTATTAACTTAAAGACAGTGAACCCCAGTGGATTTTTTATTGTTGCCAGGGACTTTAACCATGCAAACCTGAAATCAGTGCTGCCAAAATTCCACCAGCATGTTGATTTCGTGACCTGTGGAAAAAACACTTTAGATCTTGTTTACACCAACATTCACAGTGCTTATAAGGCTGCACCCCGCACCCATCTCGGCTGCTCTGACCACATCTCCGTTATGCTAATCCCAGCATACAGTCCAATTCTGAAATGTGCCAAACCGGTTCTGAAACAGGTGAGAACCTGGACTGAGGGAGCCATCTCAGTAGTTCAGGACTGTTTTGAGCACACAGACAGCAATATGTTCAGAAAGGCTGCTACATATCACAACACCACAGATTTGGAGGAATACACAGTGACTGGCTACATCAGCAAGTGCATAGATGATGTGACTTCCTTCAAGATCATCACCACACATGCAAAACAGAAACTGTGGATGACTGCTGAAGTGAGCTTGCTGCTGAAATCCTGAGACACTGACTTCAGGTCTGATGACAAGGCAGCCCCCCATACAGCAAGGGCCAATCTGTCCCAGGCTATTAGAGAGAGGAAGCAGAAAGAATCCATGGTTACTTCATAAACACCAAGGGCAGACGGCATATATGGCAAGGCATTCAGGCCATCACAGACTACAAAGTTACACTACTTGTCTGTGATGGTGATGCTTCGCTCCCAGACCAAATTAATGATTTTTACACAGGGTTTGAAGCACAGAACAACATGCCAGTGGGGAAGACCACCCCAACTCCCACTAGTACTTTGACCAAGTACTTTGTCTGTCTGCAGTAGATGTCAAAAAGACTCTGTCCAGAGTTAATCCACGGAAAGCTGCTGGTCCTGACAATATAGCTAGCTGTGTGCTCAGGGAATGTTCTGATCAGCTTGCAGATATCCTTACAGACATCACCATCTCCATTAGCCAAGCAGTTTTCTGTGTGCACTTCAAGATGACCACCATCATCTCTGCGCCAAAGAAATCAACTGTGTCCTGCCTGAATGCCTACCGGCCCGTTGCACTCACACCTATCATCATGAAGTGCTTTGAGCGACTAGTCATGAAACACATAAAGAGCAGTCTTCCCACCACACTGGACCCATTTCAGTACACTTACTGTCCCAACCACTCAACAGAGGACACCATATCTGCTACCATCCACCTTTCTCTCACTCACCTGGACAAAAAGGACATGTAAGGATTATGTAAGGATGTTGTTCATAGACATCAGTTTAGCATTCAGCACGATCATCCCACAACAACTGACAAGAAGGCTGAGCCTGCTGGGCTTGATCACCTCCCTCTGCAACTGGATCCTGGACTTTTTGACTGGGAGACCCCAGTCCATCAGAATTGGCAATACCATCTCCAGCACCAACACACTGAACACCGGTGCTACCCAGGGCTGTGGGTTCAGTCCACTACTGTTCACTATAGTTTGCTGATGACACTACAGTTGTGGGCCTCGTCAGCAACAATGATGAGTCAGTGTACAGGGAGGAGGTGAACCAGCTCACAGAATGGTGTAGGGACAACAATCTATCTCTTATTGTTGATAAAAAATAAAGAGATGATTGTTGACTTCAGAAGGACATTCACCACTGCACATCAATGGAACAACTATGGAGAGAGAGTCAAAAACCTCCAAGTTTCTTGGTGTGAACATGACAGAGGACTTCTCCTGGACTCTCACTACCACCTGCCTAGCCAAGCAGGCCTAGCAGAATGTCTACTTCCTGCAGAGGCTGAAGAGAGGCAAACTCCCACTTCCCATCCTCAACACCTTCTACAGAGGGAAAATAGAGAGCATACTGACCAGCTGTCAAAAGTAAAATACCTTTAAATTTTTATATCCTTGTTGGGTGTTTTCTCAGTTGTCCAGCGGTATATTGAAACAATATTTCTGCAATTGGTATTCACTTACAGACTATATATTCATACATGGAGCCACGGCAACATAATTACAGAGGGCCCGGCCTATTTATTCAGTAATATTTAATAAACTAAATTAACTTTTATCATAGATAGGGGTTACACAAGTATGAGCCTAACTACTGTGCTACACCCTTTGATAGCATCTTAAAGATAAACTGGAGGTTTGATATTGGCAGATAGTTACACAGCTGACAAGGGTCAAAGTCATGTTTTTTAATCAATGGTTTGATAGCTACTAGTTTAAAGGATTTAGGGACATAGCCTTTGCTAAAGGGGAGTTGATTATTTTTAATTGAGGTTTGCTTCTGGGGGTATTTGTTTGAGGACATAGGTAAAGGATTTTGAGGAAATTAGTGAAATTTCTTCTGTCTATTAGATTGGAGTAAAAGATTCTAATCATGTGATGTGGTTATATTTGTTTCTACATAGTTTGTTATCAAATTATTTGAATAAGTTAATACCCCAAATTTTCAGTTTAATATTTTAAATTTTGTCTTTGAAAAAACTCATAGTCATTAGTACTATTCACCAGCCACTGTTTATCCGAAAGCTTGAAGTGGAGAGGGTAAGCAGCTTTAAATATTTGGGGGTCCACATCAGCGAGGACCTCACCTGGACACTCAACACCACCCAGCTGGTTAAGAAAGCACAACAGCTGCTGTACTTCCTAAGGAGGCTGAGGAAGTTTGGCATGTCGCCTAAGATCCTCAACAACTTCTACAGCTGCGTTGTTGAGAGCATCTTGACCAGCTGCATCACTGTGTGGTATGGCAGCACTACAGTGAGGGACCGCAAACGTCTGCGCACGGACTGCTGAGAAGATCATCAGGACTCCACTGCCATCTCTGCAGACTATTTACCACCGCAGAGTCCACAGGAGAGCTGCCTCCATCCTTAAGGACCCAAACCACCCACAATACGGACTGTTCACACTCCTGCCCTCGGGACGGAGGTACAGGAGTGTGAAATGCAGAACCTCCAGACTAAGGAACTCCTTCTTCCCCTCAGCCATTAGACTTCTAAATGGGTAGCCAGTGGACACAGACTAGTCTCACACTTCTCATAGATTAGGTGGACTGAACTGCTACAGCCCAATTTGCACATTTGTAAATGTTACTGCTGCTACTTCTTATCAAGAAGCTTCATTTCGATTTGCACATTGTTAAATGTGACAGCTGCTATTGTTATTGTGTAGTTGCACTCAATTTACCACAGGCTACTGTACTATTGTTTTTGTATTTGTATTGTATTGTTTTGTACATAAGTCAATATTTGCACAAGTCAACATTGCACACTCACACATACAGATGTACATAGTCTATATTTCTATATATATAATATATATTTCTACTTCTGTAACATAGTCTACACTTTATTATGTTTGTTTGTATGTATGTGCATGTCTGTTTTTATTTTTTTTATTTCTATATAGTTCTGTTATCTTGGCATTCAATGTGGACAGCAAAGGAAGAATTTCATTATTCAGGGAAACTTGGTTTCCTCACTGTGCACATGACAATAAACGCTTTGAATCTTTGAATCTTGAATCTTTGAATCTACTACATACTGTTGGTATTTGTAACTCCATGATGGTCTTGCTCCTAGGTGACTTTTCTGTACTACGTACCCTCAAGCTCTGTACTTCAATGCACTGTTGAATTTTGACTAATGGCTCTTGCACTGGGCCCATGCCTGCTGTCTTCTCCTTTTTTTTCTTTAATTGCTTATATTAGTTTGTTAGTGAGCCTTTTACCAAGGTACAATACAAAATTTGTAAATGGTACCTATTTTAAGGACAATTAGGCATTGATGAAGAGACAAAAGGCACACCTTTGTCAACACAGAAATTGGGAGCTGGGATGGATGAAATCAAGAGGAGCCCACCCTAGCAACTTGACAGAAAGTATCGGGCCCAAAGGAACATGCTAAATGAATTCAGGGGGAGAGCATGCAACTTTTCTCTGTGCACACAGACACACTGGAGTATGTCTTTCCCTGCCTATCCCCCAGTCAGACCCTAGATGACACCATGGGCCTATGAGGCTAATGTGTGTTATGAATACTCCATTTGTGAGTGAAACAGAGCCCTCTGGATTTGTGTTATTGATCCTCACAATGTTCAATCAAGCTGCAGTGTCTACAGGGAATCAGAGACCTTTTCAGCTAATCTACTTGCAGTTTAAATGGCATTCTTACATGCTCAAAGCACATATAATGTGCATTGACAATAGAGGTATCCAAAGAGGTGTCCCTGCCTTTCAAAATTATAAGCACAAGTTCTGTGATTACGAGGTGATTAATCTGTTAGGGACATATGGAAAGTATAGGTTCCCAGTAGCTTATTTCTTTTCAGCTGTCAGCAGCTGTTAATGGAAACAGTGCTAAGTCTACACTGAGAGAGGCAAGTCCTCACCCTTTTGGTCCTTTGGTCTCCTCCTGGGCATTTTGGGAAGGAAGGGAAGAGAAGGTGGTGCTGAAGCGCACGGTTTAGCTGATACACTTCAGGAGAAACAGCGAAAGAAAATAGATTAGATGCATGATGGTGGGGGCTGTTTGAGGGGGTTTATGAGAGAACCAGTCCTTTCAGTAGCACTTAAAATGTAAATGAAGACTGTAACTCTTTTGAACACTCAGCTGTGCTCAGCATGCACAGTGGCTCAAGGGTGGATAAGAAGAGGGGAATACCGTTTTTTTTCCCTCCCTGAGAGGGAATATGCAACCTGCATTTAGAATCCAGTAGCACCTCTTCGATCTTTCAATCAATTTTTAGCCCATGGAACAGTCATAAGATATGTAATATGTAATACATAATGAAAATGCATATGAAGGTACATCTGCCTCTTAATAAACTATTATATACACACATACTCTGGAAAAAACTTACACATTACATAAACATTTACATGTATGTACATTAGGGGTATAATGCAATGCGATTATCTGTGTCTGTATCTGTTTAGTGCTCAGAATACTTGTATCTGATTTTGTATTCGTAATTCTTTTTTAAATTTTATTTTAACATTAACCCTACCACTACGAAAACAATTGCAAACTAAAATAGGGCTGCTGGAAAAAGAAGTCATAGAAAGAAGACATTATTTTAAGGAATAGTAGAGTTGACCTTCATACCTCAACAACATGCACTTTCCAACAAGTACCTAAAGCTCTTGACAGTTTTGTAGCACGGCGATGTCTTGTTCTGCTGTAAACTATTCTAACAGACCGTCAGCAGGAAGTTCTTTGTAGTTTTTCTGGTATGTTGCTCATTTTGATGTCTAAGCTAGCATGCAGTATTGATATTATAAGTAGCAATCCAACGTAAGTGATTAAAGTGTGTGGAGGTAGGACGTGTGCGACCATGGAGGGCGGAGCCAGGAAAAGTGAGTGGTAAGGATCTACACCTGTGCGGAAATTTTATAACGAGTGTTCTGTGTTTCATTGAGCAGCAGCAAGGATAAAGAGGGGAGAGACAAGAGCTACTTGAGGGAGAATTGAGTAACACAGATCTGTGTGTGCATGTGTGTGTGTGTGTGCATGTATATATATATATATATAGATAGATAGATAGATAGATATAGATATATATAGATATATGTGCATAAGGAAATAAAATTGATGAAAAGTGAAAGGAAATTAAGGAAGAATAAAGAGCCCATTTTTGAGCTGTCACAAGCCTCATTTCATCATTTTCCGTCTGCCCCATAAAGTGTCACACTGGTACCAAATTCTGAGAAATTGAGGAAGGTCCGCCGTCTTGTGATTTCTCGCCACTTGCAGAAATCGTCAAGACCCTTGCCGGCATCCACGAGATGCAACATTAGGCCCTCCCCGAGCTTTGCACGGTGCAGGAACAGTCTTCCAGGCCCTTCTGCAAATCCAGGTCTGGTTCAGCCGGTGGGTACTCCAGCAACAGCCCCGGCAGCTGCCATGGCCATGCCCCACATCATGCTGTCCATGATGGGACTGCAGGACAACCCGGAAGCATTTATTGAAGCGTCTGTGGAAGCATGGCGCTGGCCGGACTCACAGTGGGTGGTCTGCTTGCTGCCTCTACTGTCGGGGGAAGCCCATTTCATGGCCCAACAGTTTCCGGTTGCAAATCTGCTGGAATACCCAGACCTAAAGTGGGTTATTTTGCAATGGGTCAGCCGAACTCCTGAACAACATCATCATCATCATCACCCGGCTACCGGATGGGATGGTGGAATGGGTCCAGTGCCACCATCCAGAATTGCTAGAAGAGGCAGTCCAACTGGTAGAGGACCATTTGGCGGCATATCTGGGGACAGGCAAGCTTGCCCCCTTCTCCCTACTTCTCCCGGTCTCGTTCTTCCCCCTTTTCTCCAAGCCCTTCCCCTGTCCCTGCACCATGGAAATGGGGGCCATTTCCCCTGAAACCAGGGGAATTCCCCTGAACCTGGGCTTTTCCTCCCCCTCCCTCTCCCTCTGTGTCTGACTCTTCTCTCCCTCAAGTTGGTGTCTCTGGGGCCACAGGTGTAGAAGTAAGGACTGGGCTAGTGTGCTGGCGTCGTGGGGAACCTGTGCTTTTCCAGGACCAATGCCAAGTGATGGAGGTGGGGGCATTGATCTGGGTCCCCGACCCACTGCAGGCCACCCCTGATCGAGCTAGGATGTACTGTATACTGGTGAGTATTCAAGGGAGCACACACCACACATTGGTGGATTCAAGCTGTTACCAGACCTCGATTCACCAATGCCTGGTTCAAGGTGAGGCATTGGCTACAGCACGCCAAGTGAAGGTGAGGTGTGTGCATGGGGATGTACATGAATATCCCCTAATGGCCGTCATAATCCAATTATGGGGACAAAGGCATAGATTAGAGGTATCAGTTAGTCCCTGCCTCACCCATCCACTGATGGTGGGGACACATCGGCCCGCATTTTAGTTGTTGATGAGGGGAATGTGTGTGAGTGAGTTTGTTGGCTTTAAAACATAATGTCTTCTCTGAAGTTGTAAATAGCTTTAAATCTTTTGCATGTATCTTTTACATGTTTTGGGCAATTTCTCCGTGAACATATTAATACTAGCTGAAGCTCACTCGGCTAGATGCACAAGACAGTGCTGTCTTACCTCAGCAGTTGCGAGTGTGTGCATTACTGCTGCCAGTCCTGTGCTGTTTTCTGAGGAGTTTTTGTTAAGTGATTTGTTAAGAGGTTGTTTTTCACTAGGTTGAGCATTTAGCCATTAACAGTGAAGGTTTTCTTACCAAAGACAGTAAATAAGGTAGAATAAGGTAGAGAGGTAAAATAAAAAAAAATAATAAAAAAAAAACTTTTCCATTTCCAGTCAATGCTAAGTTGCGAGCTGTAACTGTAAAATGTATGGCAGCCTATTAAGCGACAGCTATAAAATAGATCCATACTAATAACACTAGGAAAGTGATCACTCACTGTAAGGTCATCCTAATTTAGTTGTGGTGCAAATGTGTTTAATATTTTAGTGAATCTGGATTATTTGTTTTTAACCACTATCAAAGAGGATAACAAAGCACAATGTGCATCTATTTACTTCTATTTATGTAGACATTACTTGTTTAAGTATTGGATGTTTTATCACATTTGCTCATCCATCAGTAAATATAAATGATTTCTTCAGAGGTACAATGTACCAATATGTTCTAAACTTAAATAAGCATTTGTTTTTTGTATTTGTGTGTTTCAGACTGAGAATCTTCATTTTAAATACTGAGGATCTGAGTGGGAAAGAGACAAGAATGCTTCAGAGACACCACTACCAACTGTTCTAGAGAGTCTGAGCTAAAGATCTATAAAATTGTTTAGTGTTGGAAAAGTTAATAATCTGTTTTTTGTCTTTGGTGAAAGAAAAACTATGTAGGATTGTTTTTGTGGTGTTTAGGTTACAAAAGCCCAGAAACTCTTAGCTAGGTTGATGAATGTTTCTGTTAATGACATACAGCAAAAAAAGTCCTTTCTGCTCATTATTCTTCTCTTTAGGTGTGATATCTTTTTAAGAAAATCATTATTTAGCTTATTATTAATTATAATTTTGAAAAAAGAGACAAATGCATAGAAACATTCAAACATTGCAGTATTAATAATCAGCTGCTAAATATCTAATTCCACTCTGAGTCTTTGTGTTTGTTTGAAACAGTGTCACACCACATTTTATAAGATGGCAGCAGGCTGAGGAAGGGTCATAATATGCACACCCTTGCAGTATTATATCTTTTTTGTAGCAAATAAATGAGTTTTGATCAATTTGGGTTTGAATGATGCGTGGCTTGAAATATGATTGGATCTTGTATCTGCTACCGTCTCTGTCAGCATCTTTGTTCTCTTAAATCATGGCAAACAGAAAACTCCAGTTTCACATACATTATCCCACAATAAAGTAACCTCATGCTCCTTTGACTTTTTTGTTTTGTCCTGCATGATCTCTGTCCAGTGCATAGACTGAAAAACCTGAATACAATGCCTATTGTTCATATCTGTATTTGTTTTGGACACATTATCTGTTCAATCTGAATAATTTATTTGTATTCCGTTACATCCCTAATGTACATGTGGGATACATGTGCTGTGCAGATGAACCCAAAACAAAGATACAATAAATAGGTTGAACTGTTTATGATTTTGCCAAATGCAACATGCAACAATTATTTTATTTGCAAGCTAATTTTACCAGCTTGTGATAAAACAACCACTCCCACCACAAAAGTTTGAATGGTATAACCATACCACCTGTACGTGTTGTCAAATACACAAATGCAAATCATTAAATCCATTTAAGAAAAAAAATTAATAAATAAACTATGCATTGCCTTATGAGGCACCCACAAGAGCAGCTGAACCATTAACGGTCAAAATATGCCATTCTTTATTGTGGCATAAAATGACCCTTCAGCATTTTCCTACATTATTATTTCAGTATTTCATAATTGTCATTCACAATCTTGAACAACCAGACAAGTAGCAAATGGAACAGTAAAATGGGTTATGGCAGATAATTGAACTTTTGAGCAAGAGGTTAATGGATTTCAATTAATACAATCATAAGTCCAAAGTGCCCAAATGTCTAATTTCTTGAATATGATTTGTAATTTGTAATCTAAGCTGGATCTTTCCTTTTGCGTGTAATTGCAACTCCCAGGAATAAATAGAGCAAGACACAAGACAACAAAGAGACCACAGATGAACATACTTATCAAGTTTTGTAATGATTGTTCAATACTAGTTGTGTGAAATGCCACAAATCTGATTGGCTGAAGCCTATTAAATATTATATTATAGCCAATTTTTCTTTTGGTTACTGAGAAATAGTTAATTGAACTTCCTACCCCTTTCAATGACCACATCCAAACCTTTTCAGTCATCCTCAGAACATTGTACTGAATGCTTTTCAAGGTTGGTTAAAATCCATAACACCAATCATGAATTACAGCTGTTAGAGAAAACCAGCTCTACCTCCTTAGATTTGATTGACTTATAGTAGTCATATTGTTTACAAATGTCAACATGTTTTTGATAATTATTGAGTTTCTCTGTGCTAAGTTGTTTGACACCACAATTGTGAAGATAGGCCAAAAATCCCAGGACTAGTTTGCAAAAGTAGATTTTGCTTATTATGCAAATTACCACTAACTTAAGTGGGTGAAGCTACACTTAACCTTTGTGTACAGCTACACTTACACAAAAAAATCGATCTAAAAAAGAATTTTTACTGTGCAGCTTATTTTCTATGAGATATGCTTATTTTTTCAGGCACAAACATGAATAGCACCCATCATTAGTTAGAATATACTAACTAATATGACAATAGCACAATGATAATCTTGTCAAATGTCTAGTGAAATCTGATTGGACGATGGTGGGTATGTTTTTAAGTAAAACTCATCATAAAAAATCCACTTATATATTAGCACTTAGATGCACCATACCAAATGTTACCTTCTACCAAGTAGTTTGATGTCAGTTTTGTGAAGATTGGTCAAAAATCCTAGGACTAGTTTGCAAAAGTAGGCTAAATGGTTTTTTAGGGGGTAAGGAGACAAAGCACTGGAAAAAAGAAGTTTCATGTTACCATTTATTTACAAATGGTATGCTTGTTTTTAAGTGCAAAAACATGAATAGCGCTCCCCAGAGGCCACGTTGAGTGAGACTATCAAATATTGGGGGTCCCCATACTTCCAAGTTTTGTTTACTTTGTCAAATGCCTGCTGATACCTGATTGGCTGATGACAAGTTTCATGTCTCTACGACTTATGGTTTGGTCTGCACAATTCGTTTTAAGTCAGTATTATTATTATTATTATTATTATTATTATTATGAAGAAGAAGAAGAAGAAGGAAAGGTCTTAACATTTACAATAGAGTTCCAATAGGGTGAATACAAGAACAGATACAAATAATTTGAGCATTAAACTGATTGAAACTGTTATATTGTCTTTCTTCCTTTTCCCCATCAAAACTTATCAAAATATATGCATAGATAAAATAAAATTTATTTTAACTGTCATGTTGTAATTTCTTTTCTTAAAGTTCCTTACACAGGGTGAATGTAAAAGGATGGCAGAGAATATATGGCAACATGGAGCATTGTTTCAGGGCCATTCAAATGTTCTGTGAACACTAAATGTATGAAATGAGAATCTGTGCATCAGTGGTAAATGAACATTCAGAAAATGAGCTCTGTTATATCAGTCTTTAGGCCTGCCATAAATAAGCCACCACAGTTAGGTAATATCTCAGATAATGGTAGGTCTGTCATTTAAATCAGGTTCAGCAAGTGTGCATTCAGTCTTGTCAGTGATGCAATATGAACAATGCAGGTTGTGGATTTGGAGTAGCAGATATGGAAAGAAATCTCAACAGTGTTGGAAAGTGTGTGAAGAAACAGAAGAATGAGTGCTCTGGTTTTCAAGAGAGCAGCATGCACCCAAAATGCCTTCCATTATGTACTTTTACATTTCCCCAATGAGGAAGGCATTATGCAAATGCTCACTAATGCACTAATGCTTCAAATATCTCTGCTGCTCTCTGTCTTGATGGAGTATGTAAAATGATGAGGGATAAAAATTGCAAAGTAAAATTGCCCATACTGTACCTGGACAGCTCTGATAAAAGTGAGAGATGATCAGACAGAATGGAACCTCTGATGGAATACTGAGCAACATTCACAAAATGATGATCCTGTTCATTCTCCCCCATCATTGCCTTTAATTGCTTTCATTTTTGTTGCTATGGAAACAGTGGCCACACATTAGAAACCATTACAGATTTCCTACTGGTCTCATGGGAAGAAGTGGTAGCATGGTTCAGAGTTTGATAAACAGAACCGCCTGCATGGGCAAAAGAGAGATCTTTGGAAACCAAGCTTGCCAAATAAAAAGAGTCATGAGAGGGGAAAGGTGTGGCTCATTCATTAGACAAAAGTAATAACAATTCATAAATAAACTGCAGATACTTATTGCATTTCCTTGGATAAATGGTATGCATAAACATATGCAACAGTAGGCATGAGGCCATGGTTTTTGGTGTTACACTGTCAAACGATTACTGACAACATCATTTCATTTTGACATCATTTCAAGCTGGATCCTGCTAGAATATTGAAATGCAATAAAGATGACCAAATAACAATTATATCTCCCTTAATTCCTCAATTTTCCAGAATAAATGTGGGATGGAGATCAGCTACTTCACAGATGGTTTGGGGCTGTGTATGGGCCACCTAATGTTTCTATTGCTTTTCCTCTCCTCCACTGTAGGCTTTTTTTTATTGTTATTGCTTAGTCTCTTTTCTGTCTCTGATACTTTTGCCATTCTAGAGGCTGAAGAGGAAAATAAAAGTGAAGGATGGTAGTTTGTGGGAACTCATCCGAGAGTAGAAGACAACATTGAGAAAGAGAGATGCTGATGATATCCACTAGGAGTGTAATGATCAGACAATTTTTATTGATGTTTCTGTTCCAACCGTTCAGGACAATTCACTACCCCAACACCAGAGGACACTTCCCACAAATTCTTAAAACTCTTCTTCAGTTTTCTAACGACTGCTTGCTGTTAGATAAAATCTCAGATAAAAATTTAAAAGGGGTAACCATTTTAATGCATACAATATATTATCATATTATCATTAACATTTGTTGCATAATAATCATAATGTAATAAGTAATAAGTTCATGATCATAAACACCCTGACCTATGACAGTAGATGAAGCAAATCTGTTCACTTCCACTAAATGTTTTTTTAATTCCAAAAATTTTTAAAAGTGCTTTAATATAGGCACATTGAAACAATAGTGAAACACTCATATGAAACCCAGCTGTTTACTACTTACACTCCTAACCACCTTAAATACCAAGAATGTAACTGAATACAAATAAATTATTCAGACTGAATACAAAATATAGATATGAATAATAGGTTGACTATTAGGGTTTCTTGTAGAAAGCTTGCCAGAAAGGGCATCATAGATCCCAGGAAAAGCAACAAAAGAGTCATGCAAGTAGAGTGGGAGGTTTTTACTTTCCTTGCAATGCATGCTCAAGCATGCTCCAGCATAAAAATAAAACAAACATCATGTTAATTAACATCCTTACTAACTGCCTGGTCAGGGTCATAGTGGTTTATATTTATATGTTTATATTTTGAAATAGAACCAGCTCAATTCCAGTGCTGCCATTTCTACCTTTTAGAGATATAACCAAATAGGAGTACATTTGGACTAAACAGATAATGTGTTCAAAAAAAAAAATACAAATAGGCCTACTGATTTTTTAGAAAGCCTGCGTGAGTGGAAGATTTTTACTTTAATGCGATGCAGGATAAAGCCATGATCATTAACATGATATAAATAGGAGGTGCACTATTCTGTAAAAACCGGCCCAAAATTCACAAAAATATGCTTTTATTTATAGAGCCTCTGCTCCATATGGCCCACACAGACAATACTTTATGCACAGAGCAGCATATCTCTGCTGGAGTCTCCAATAAAATCAATTAATTAATTTTTTTAAATATTAACTTGTATGTTCATTGGGCTTAATTAATCAAGCTTTTAGTAAAGCTGTGTGTAAATGTTAATGTAAGCCACACTAAATTAAAAATTTTCACTGGACTGACAAAGGCTTCAGAAATGCTGATTTTCTTCATACTGATGGGTGTATATGTCTGAATGCCAATCACCCATAAATTACCAGGCGCGAGCACGGCAAAGCTGATAAAAGGCAAAGCTCAGAGTGAAATTACGAGTAAATAGAAAAAAAGGTAGAAGTGAAAGATATTTTGACTCACATTTTTGCCAATAAAAATATATACTATAGTGTAATACAGCATAACAGCACCTGAAAAGGCCAAAATCTGGAGACAAATTACAGAAAATGTGAATTAGATGTAAATTAAGTGAGGTAAAAAGAAAATGGTTCAACATGAAAACAGAGGAAAAAATTTATATATATCTACTGTACCTATGTAATCCTGGACGCCAAACACATCACACAAGAAAACTGTTTTGTTTGTTTTTTTCAGCAGATTTAAGTGTTTCGTTTTTTTTTTCCTTTTTTGGCTGTTTTTCTGTCAAGATATGTTTTTCTCAGCCTGTACTAGGGTGTGTCAGTCTTGACCATCTGCCAGAAGACCATCAATCTCAGGTGAGAGCCCTCTGCTCTTTAGAAATTTTTTCTGACTATCCTGGAAATACAAATCTCATACAGCATAACATCATGTTGTAAAGGAGTGCTGCAGTGAGATGCATGAGTTACAGGATTACAGAGTGGCTCCAAGCATCTTTGAAGGAGGAGATGGTTACAATGCTGAGACTGGGAATCATTGAACCTTCAGGAGCCATCCAGTGATCCTGATACCGAAGAAGGATGGCACCATAAGGTTCTGTATTGAACATAAATTTCTGTATTTACGACAGCATTCAGAAAACAGTGGGAGCTTTTCCATTTTACAGTTTTTCCTTTCACAACCAGATAAAGCTGAAACTGTTTTTGAATCTCCAATTTTGTTGTGTGTAAATATAAAACACAGGAGCAAGAGTTAGCTTTATGGACCAGCTTTTACTTCAGTCAAATCTGCTGGAACTCATTTGAAATAGTGTCTTCAATACAACTAAATGGCTGATGGATCTCATATCATGACACATTACATGCTCAGTTAAGGCCTTTAAACTTTCCATAGAACCAACTGACCTCAGGAACCAGCAGCCAAATAGCTTACCAAGGTCAGAAATGTGTCAATAGTTTGAGTTTCATTTCTGTTTTATCTCAGGTTTGGCAGCTTGATACCGCTTAAACAGTGGTTTGTATGATAAAGTACACATTTCTTCGTTTGTTTCTGAAAATATTCTCTCAACTCTATTTACCAGAGGCCAAAAAAATTTAATTTCCACCTGTTTTGGGGGTGCCTGTGTTCAGCATTTAATTTATTTGTGATGGCACACTCCACAGTAGTGTTTAATGGCTCATTTGAAAGTAGACACTCAGGTCTTTAAGAATTTGCAGTTTTTCAGAAGTATTTCTTTTTTTACCTAGTCTACTAGGTTTAATTATTTTTATTTTATTGTGGCAGTTGTACATAGGGTTTTACTATCAAAAAAACTTTAGTTGTGCTGTCCATTTTATCTCTGTACCTGTGTTATTGTGGAGAGGGGGGATTTGTTTGCCCAGCAGGGGGCTCACACCCTCCCCTTTCCCATTGCCCTGCTTACCAGCCGCTAAATTGACTCAACAGTGTCCCAACAGTGTCCTGACTAATCTTATAACAGATTTGTGCCGATAAAATAATTCATTTGTTTATAGTGACTGAAAATGTCTGATAAATCGATTTCCATTCCGCCAGTGGAATGGAATGCCAGTGTATTGAGAGAAAGTGTTAAATACGGTATGGCAGACACACATTATGATATGGCTTTGGAGAAGCCTGAAGGACAAGTTGCATGATGCATTTTCATTTCTGAAGAAGTGGAGCTCTCATGATATGGCAACATTGTTTACATTCATCAGTACATTGTTGCCAGATCATGAGAGCTCCACTTCTTCAGAAATGAAAATGCATCATGCAACACAATGAATTGCAGTCTGTTTATATGTGTAGGTGATACAAGATAAATGCCGATAAAGTAAGACATTTAAGAGGAGTTATTGATGTTTTGTTGGTCTGCTAAACTGAATTTTTTTTTTTTGGTCTGACCCACTTGACATTGGACTAAGTGTAATGTGGCCCATTACTTAAAATAAATTTGACACCCCTGTTATAGTGTTATAAACATATTTAATAGGATAATATTTCATTACCAGAAAAATTACCATCATAAAATAAAGCTAAAACAAAAACAAACAAAGGGCAAAGTGGATTTCTAAACATAAATAAATAAATAAATAAATAAATAATGTTGGGTTTCCAGGTCAAGTGTTAATTCTAGTATCATCAACATGTTTCCTCCATGCCTCCCTCTCTCCAACATGCCATTTGTAAAACTCATATTTCCCCTCTTCTTGCTACTGTTCCATAAAACCTGGCTTTTTGGAGTGTCCAGGCAATGGCTGTCTTGTGAACAGTTTCTCCCTTCTGAGCTGTGGATACTTCCAGCTCCTTCAGAGTTATCCTTGGCCTCCTGGATATAAAGAGTTATCCTTGGCATCAAAGACTGAATGATACTTTTTCATAACTTGTTTTGTTAGCTCCTTGATCTTCATGATGCTGCTTGCTTAGGTACAGTACTGTGCAAAAGTCTTAGGCACATGCAAAGAAATGCTGTAAAGCAAAGACGCTGTCAAAAATAATGAACTTAGATGTTCTTTACATAAACAAATTACTATAAAGAACAGTAAACAGTAATAAATTAAACGTCAATATTTGGTGTGACAACCCTTTGCTTACAAAACCCTATTTAATGGGAACTTCTTGTACCAGAACTAATTTAGGTTTCCCAGGGACAGGGTGAATACTTATGCAGTTTAACAATTTTTATTTGTAAATCATTTTGCAAACTATATTGACCATCTGATGGTCCAATAAATGTGGAATCAATAATCAATAAATGTACCACAGTATTCTGACAAACCAAATGCAATGTATATTCGAGCATTTCAATGCCTTTGAATAAAAACAGAATCCAGAATTTGACCAGTCTAGCTAAACAAACATTTAACACATATTTAATATTTAATAATAAGTTCACTATTTGACTAAATGAATGAAATGAATACACTCACCATCCACTTTAATAGGAACATCTGTGCACCTGTTCATTTATGCAGTTATCCAATCAGCCAATCAAGGGGCAGCAGCACAATGTATAAAATTATGCAGATACTGGTCAAGAGCTTCAGTTAATGTACACATCAAACACCAGAATGGGGAAAACATGCTATCTCTGTGACTATAACTGTGGCATCATTGTTGGATTGAGTATTTCATAAACTGCTGATCTCCTGGGATATTCATACAAACAGTCTCTAGAGTTTACACAGAAAAACAAAACAAAAAAACACTGAGTTAGCTCTAGTTCTGTGGGTGGAAATGCCTTGTTGATAAGAGAGGTCAGAGGAAAATGGCCAGATGTTTTCGAGTTGCCAGGTAGAACAGAGTAACTCATATAATCACTCTTTATGACCGTGGTGAGCAGCAGAAGAAGATATTGGGTTCCATTCCTGTCTGCCAAGAACGGGAATCTGAAGCTATCATGAGTTACTATAGACTTCCTGTCAGCACAGACCAGTCTGGTCATTCTCCTCTGATCACTCATGGTGTTTCAATCCGCAGACCCTCTGCTCACAGGATGTTTTTTTTTTTTTTGCAACATTCTGCGCAAACTCTAGAGACTGTTGTGTATGCAAATACCAGGAGATCAGCTGTTTCAGAAATACTCAAACCAGCCCATCTTGCACCAACACCCATGCCTCGATCAAAGTCACAGAGTTCAAAGTCACAGAGATCATTCTGCCACATGATTAGCTGATTGGCTGATATGATAACTGCATATATGAGCAGGTGTACAGGTGTTCCTATTAAAGTAGACAGTGAGTGTATATGGGGCAATTGAGCCATAGCTGCAGTCACTGTCTCACTTTTAACTTGCCAGTGGTGCATGGCACATATGCTATGTTTATGTTAAGACTGATCTTTCTTGTATATCACTATTGGCAGATCATAAACTTTGCCATTAATCATTTACCCAGTCATTAATATTGCTATAGGACTATATAACAGTAATTTAGTAAAAGAATCCATCCAAAAAAATTATTGGAAAATCCATCTTGGTCTGACTATGTACTATTTCTCAAAGTCAAGTCAAGACAACATCTTTGTTTATATAGCAGGTTTAGAAACAACTTTCTTTAACCAAAGAGCTATACAGAAGTGTCTAAAAGTCTAAGAATATTAAAGAAGCAGCTCAAAGATAAAACAATGCAGCTAAGATATAAGTAGACATACAGAGAAAGAAGTAATTAAATAAATTAATAAAATATAATAGGTAACAAAAAGGCTGAAGAAAAAAAGGTGGTAGATTAAAAGACTAGAAGTAGAAGAGAAAAAAAATAAAAAGGACAGTCCAATCAGCCTGACTTGAGAGTCAGAGTGAATAGGTGTGTCTTTAGCCTGGATTTAAAAACTTCTAAATTAGGGAGGTTCTAGTGCTAAGGGGCAGTGAGTTCCAAAGCCTGGGGTCAGCAACAGAGAAGGCCCAATCACCTTTTCCTTTGAGCCGGGAACAAGGAACTGATAGGAGAGATTGGTTAGCATACATAGGTTCCAGGGAGTGGAATGGAAATGGAGAAGTTCAGATATATACAGTATGTGGGTGAGAAACCACTGATGACTTTAAAAACAAAGAACAGTGTTTACAATTCTGTTCTCTATTTTACATAAATCCAGTGAAGAGACGCCAAACAGAGATATGATCTCTCTTCCTGTTTCCAGTCAAAAGCCTACCTGCAGCAATCTGGTGAAGATGTAGTTGGGATAAAACTGATTGTGAGACATAATAAAAGCACAGATAACGATTTCCATGTCTCTGGCAGAAAGAAAGTTTTTTTGTTTAGATATAGATTTGACCTGAAAAAAAAAACAGCTTTCACAAGTTTATTTGTTTACCAAAGCTTAACATTTCTGACTTAGGATTGTAGTATTACAGAGAGGGAGTCTAGGTTGCTCTCCAATTGGCTGATGGAGTCATGAGGCCCAAAGAGGATGAGTTCAGTTCATTAAGCTGGAGGATGTGGTTAGCCAACCATCATTATATGTCCTCTAGATAGCTGATCAGTAGGAGGAAAATTATATACAGTATACAGTTTTTGTTGAGATAAGCAGTGAGTTGACATCTTGGTAAGGAAAGACAATTTAGATATGGGTTAGTAGTTGGAGAGATTAGAAGGGTCCTGGGTGCGTCATTTGAGTAGAGGGAAAATTCAATTCAATTCAATTTTATTTGTATAGTGCTTTTAACAATGGACATTGTCACAAAACAGCTACACAGAAATAAATACATTCAGGATCTAAATTTTAAATGTATGAATTTTCCCCTAATGAGCAAGCCAGAGGTGACAGTGGCAAGGAAAAACTCCCTGAGATGATACAAGGAAGAAACATTGAGAGGAACCAGACTCAACAGGGAACTCATCCTCATCTGGGTGACAATGGATGGTTCAATTCTAAATAAATCCCTTCTATGACTGTGTACTACATGGACAAATAGTGCGATTGTGTAACCAGGAAATTCATTACAGTTTTCACATGAAGTCTGTTTTGTTGAACCTATCCACATGAGGGCGCCCTTGGACATAAAGCAGCCAGCCACTCCACCATCAACAAACCTGAGTGAACGTGTGAGAGTCGGGGGGTGACAGCATCCAAACATCCCAGTTCACCAAGTACACTATGCCTGTGAACCCTTGTGAACTATTCACAAAAGGCTTGACTAAACAGATCAGAAAGCTTACTTCTAGCTGCATGTGGTTCTAGTACAAGTACTTCTGTCTTGTCAGAATTAAGTAAAAGGACATTAATAAGCATCCAGTGTCTAATGTCCTTTACACAATCCTCAACTTTATTGAGCTGGTGTGAAACATATGTCATCAGTCATCTGTATGTCATCAGCATAACAGTGGAAGCTAATGCCATGTTTATGAATAATTTTCCCCAGAGGTAGCATATATAAAGAAAAGAGCAGTGAGCCTAAAAAAGAACCTTGCAGAACGCCACACTTTACCTTAGTATGTATAGAGAAGTCACCTTTTACATCTACAAACCGATAACGATCAGTCAAATAAGACCTGAGCCAGAAGAGGGCCGTTCCCTTAATGCCAACAACATTTTCTAGTATGGAGAATAGCATGATCAATGGTATCAAAAGCTGCACTAAGGTCAAGGAAAACAAGCAAGGAGACACAACCCTGATCAGAGGCCAGTAGTAGATCATTTACCACTTTAACCAGTGCTGTCTTTGTGCTATGATGAGGCCTGACTGATACATTTCATGAATGTTATTCTTATGTGGATCTTGGAGATAAAGCAGAGGTTTAGCCAGTGCTAAGGGAAAAACTGATTATTTTCAGAAGAGGTTCGATTGCTTCTGGAATTATTTTTGGCACACCACCTGGACATCCAGCAGTTCAGCGACCATAACCCGCTGTAAGCTACATCGCCACACCGCATTGGGATGGGGCCAGAGCATATTACTTCATCAGACATTGCCTTCACTAATTTACACACCTCTACAATGTTACTCTTTGTAACCTCTGATTGACGAAGGCGTATATCATTAGCTCCTACATGAAAAACTATCTTTGAAAACCTATGCTTGCCTAAGACCCTAAGATTATACCCTATGTATAGTATAGTAATAGGAAAACTATTGTTTGTTTAAAGTGGGTACTTGCCCTGTAGTAAGGCAGGTGTTACAGGTGTTAATGATGTTTGTTATACTTGTGCTGAAAGTATCCCAAAGTTTGGAAACAATATCCAGGAGACAGTTGCTGGGCTTCCTGTGAGAGATAATATCACACCTATCATGGAAAGTGAGTGGTTTGAACTGAGCTAATGTGGCAGTGGGAGGGTAGTGGCAGGAACACGGACAGGACAGTGAACAGAACTGTTTGCATAATACAAGTGATGCATCTGGGTGGGGTAAGGTAGAAGGATTCAGGATGCTATCAGTGGTGCTGGAAAGTAGTTTAGAGTGATGAGTGTTCTTTGTGATGATGTCAGATAAGGACTTAGCCTGGCTGCCAGAAATCTGATACTTGTTGAGGTGGTCTCTCAGGATCTCATAGGACACTTGCAGTTGGTTGTTTTTTCCACTTGTGCTCCCAGTGCCTGCACAACTGCCTAAGACCACGAGTAATTGCATTAAGCCAGGGTTGAGCTGAGGCTTTGTTGTGCTTCTTACATTGTATGGGTGGTACAGAGCTTAAAATGCTTGAGCAAAAAGTGTTGAATTGAGTAGCTAAACATCAGAGTCTATTTGTGAGGGTGAAGATTTGCTGGTACTAATAAGATGAGTGGAGTTAAAGTCATCAGCAAAGAGACTGGCAGTGAAAGAGTTTTGGAATGGGAGAAAAACGTGAGGTGGGTGGGGTTTTGAGGCAGGATAAGTAAATAAAGTGTCAAATAGCATTTTGATCAGAGACAAAAATTGGTGGTGTCAACATCAAGTATAGATAGGAAGGCCATGAGAAAGAATTAAGTCAAGTGTGTAACCTAGGTTATGAGTGGGACCTACCACTGACCGAGAGAGACTGAAGTAGTCATGCAGACGCAGGAAGTCAGCAACCAAAGGCTTAGAGGAGCAGCATACATGGATGTTAAAATAACCAACAGTGAGAATACTATTGGAGCAAGAAATAATGTAGGATAAAAAAATCTGAAAATTCTTCAGTTAAAAATATTAGGTTTAGGGTGTCTGTAAACAAGAGCACCTAAAAGCAGTGCAGATAGCTCCACTTGGCATAACTGAATTTCAAAGACCATCTTTGAAACCTTGCAGAACACCACAGACCATCACTGGCAAGTTATTTTACAGCTTCCTTATTTCTTAAATAAATTGATCAGTATATGGTTGACATATTCTAGTTGTCTTATGCATTATTTTACTTAAAAACAACTTGTTTACAATTTGCATTAATAGTCATAATTCAGAAAGTGCAAAGTGAAAATCATTATCTCAATTTTGTCTCAAAAATGTGTCATTATTATTTAACAAACATGCAGCCCTAGGTGCAACAACAACGTTGTGTATATAGCTACATTTGATGTGTAGTGCCTGCTATAGGCAGTTTATCATACTAAGATGACTGGTTTACAGTGAAGCCCTGTATTCTGGCACTGGAAATATTTGCTGTGGCTTTGTGTAAATCATGAGGGGATCACAAGGCTTTAATTGCTGTGATATATCTGCAGTATATGTGGGGATTTATGTTGGGGAGGGGGATACGTGATGTATGCCCTCTTGAAGGTTTAAGCCCTAAAAGCCTCCTCAACCTACATCTAAATCACAGGTGATTAATAGTGATTTACTGCATTATCTCACACGTACACACATATGCACACCCACCCTCACACGCACACACACACACACACACACACACACACACAAACAGTGCGCTCAGCACATGCCCTTGCTGCAAAATAGATGTTTAGATGTGAATTTCTCAATACAAGAAGCTCCAATTCTTTATCTCTATCTTTGGCAGCACAAAGCAAGACTAATTTGCAGTTTTGTTTTCTCATTGGCTCAGGCATTTATTGCCTCTCTGTCTTTGGTCTTGGCTGTAGTAATTAACTTGTTGTCAAAGTGTACATACTGTGCACTGTTCTAATTAACTAAATGTTCGAGCTGTTGACCCGGCAGAGATTGAAAATACAGTAATGAACAGAGTCTAACGATGATTTGGGATGCCTTTAATTCAACCATAAATTTTGTTGATGGTTGTTTCATGATTATGCTTATGATCTTTGAAGAGATAATTCAGCTTGGCTGTGCTCTACAGCTGCTGAGGTGCTAAAAAGATGAGATTGCATCTAACACATTTAAATGTTTTCTGTCATTACATGAAGCCTTGTGAAGTTCAGATCACTGTTGAAATATGCAAAACTAGTGTCTCTAAACAGGTACTTATTTCTGCATGGCTGTTAAAGAAATGAGATATCCTATATCATAGCTTATGTAGCACAAGTGCTAATTTACATAACTATGATGCACAAGATAACACAAGTTATCTTTATTACACAAGTTATCTTGTATTTGCTTACCTTTTTTGATGAAACTCAGTGGGATCTTTTTACCCCTGCAGATTATTGAGCCAGTTCTTTGGCTAACCATCAGATCTCTGTTTTTGTTGTGTATGAATTTGGCAATAAAGGAGCAAGTCCATTGTTTTAACAATGCTTCCTGGTCAAGCTTCTTACTCTCGTACGTCACATTGGTGCAGAAATGGGATCGGCCTGGTCAGCTGGAGCAAGTGGCACAATTCCTGAGAGAGATTGGTCAGACAGTGGCCAACGGGAGAATGAAGAGAAGGCAAAGCTGGTGGGAAGCAGAGAATGGCAAGGAAACCAGACACAGTCTGGGTACTGCATATTATGCACTGCCCAGCTCTTCACTATGGGGTTAGCCATCTACAATATCAGCTGGTCACAGTGATAGCCCAGTGTTAACTTTAGGAGTCCCAAGTTAACACAAAGGCTGTGCTCAGTTGGGCCTCCTACAGCTGGATAGCAGAGGTGATGGTGATACAGATCAGCCTAACTTTGCTGCAGGTATTTTTTGATGTCCCCAAATCAAAACATGGGCTGCTGACTGAACTCAAGATTATAGTGGCATTATAGCTGAGTTCCAGGCCCCACAGTCAAGCGTAGGCTACTGCTGAGTCAGTGCAAACCCTGGGATAGGAGTTGCATGACTACTAATTTTTAATAATTTACCAGTAATTCAAAAGGTATGTGCTCAATTGTCCAGTTGAAGCCGACCTTGAGCATTTCTTGCCATATCTCCTTGTACACCTTTTTTTTCCCCCTTTGCAAGCTCTCTAGTTTCTCTTGGATCTCCACGATGACTTTTTCAGACATTTTGTGTCTATTTTCTATTGCAATAGTTACTGGAAATGTTAACGTTTGCTAGCAACGTTAGCTAGCAGCCAACACTGTTGCTGGTCAGAAAGCTTTTCCTGGTGACGCTACATTTCCCTGCCCCTGCACCACACCTGCCCCCTGACGTAACTGGTACTGGGGTTCCAGTCCATCAAGTTTTTAGGGCCAGGGTGGAACCTATTTTTCCAGGCTGGAACCACCTTCTCTGTGGTGGATATGCACGGAATACTTCAAGCACTGGCACAGGCCAGGACCCCACAACAGAACCGTTTCAGTGGAAAAAGGCCTAAAGCATACCACTGGTGAGTATATTGAGTAAGTGCATTGTTTTAATGATGCTTTTTGCTCAAGCATCTTCCTCACTGATGCCACAATATCATATCATTACCAATTCCATGCTAAAGCAATAGAAAAACCTTATGATCACAGATATTGAATCTAAACCTTGTGGTGACCAAACCATTGTCAGTTAGAGTAGATTTGTGGTCATACTATACATTAGTGCTGGTGACTCATTTTGGGCAGAGTGAGCAGTTTTTAAATAGACACTATGTTTTGAAGTATATCAGAGGATTCATGGGTTCAGTTGCAAAGCCTTATCACAACCTGCCAGCTGAACAAGGCTGTAATAACTCAATTTAGCATCCATCTGAGTGGCATGATAATGGCCCCTGTCATGGCTTCCATTGCCCCATGCTCCTTACTCTCTGTTCATTTGAGAGAGTCACCGTTCTTTATATTACACTCGTGAGGCCTTATATTGCCCTCCACAATCCATCAAACTCATTGAAGCTAAAGATGTAAGGGCTGTCTATATAAGGTAAAGAAGGAGGCAGAGCCTAATTAATACCAACATGAGGAAAGCATTTGGCATCTTTCAGTATTCTCATAGTGGAAACCAAATCAAGTGTTATGCATATAAAACTCACATTTTCAATGGAGCTGACAACTTGCACATAACACTTCAGTGGCACTGTAAATATGAAAGGAGCTATATTGAGAAATTTTAACAGATTTACCATTATTTCTAACATCACTCTGCTAAATTGAACATGCTTAAGCTTTGGGGTGTGGGGTTGGTTTAGTTGTTGTTCAAGATTCTTATGAAATCCAAAGAATTTACTTTTTCATCTTAGAATTCCTATTTTGCATGTATGTACCATAAGAGAGTGACCAGAGTGAGCTTCCTGAAGTGGAGGAACATTAGCCCCCTCTATCATACTGATGTATGATGATGATGATCTGTAGTCAATATAGAAGCAGGTTTAAAATTCTAGAAAAGGCTTCCTTAATGTAAGTTTGACTAAAAGCCATCCACCATTACAATAAGCTAAGAGTTTGTAGTAGACACAGACTGTCAATGCACTGGCTAATGTACTATCATGCAATCCAGCATTTTTACATAAAACTACACAAAATTATAAAAAGAGTCACAGAGCAGGCAGATTTGCTACTGTTGGCAGATAAAATATTTGCTTTTTAGACTTCTTTTTTCTTCAGTTCTGAAAAAAATTCTGGTAATTAAGAGCTTTAGTTAAGATTTAAGTAAAGACACCTATATAAATCCTTCATGATAACTAATATAAACCTACATAAATATTAGTAAATGCCTATTCCAATAAGTTTCAGCCTATAGACCCTCCGCTCACAGGATGTTGTCTGTTTTTCCACAGCATCCTGTGTAAACTCTAGAGACTGTCGCATGTGAAATTCCCGGGAGATCAGCAGTTTCAGAAATACTCAAACCAGACCAGCTGGCACCAACAACCATGCCATGCTTAAAGTCACAAAGATCACATTTTGCCCCCCATTCTGCATGATTTTATGCATTGTGCTGCTGCCACATGATTGGCTGAGTGGATAACTGCATAAATGAGCAGGTGTACAGGTGTTCCCATTAAAGTGGATGATAAGTATACATCTCATATCATAAATTTCAGCATGACATATTGTGTTTATATAAAACTGCCAGATAGCGGCACTGGACTAAATATTAATCTTCATTCAGAATGGCTGAATGGCACATAATTGAGACACACCTCTGGGCAAACTCCCGCTACTGGGGCGTCTTAAGTGGGGGAAAGGGTGACTGAGTATGACCCTGGCATGTGAGGGGCCCTTGAAGATCCTTAAATTATTATTATTATTTCACAATTGCGTCTGCACTACTTCTCGGTTCCTCACCTGTTTGACAAGCTCCGGCACACATCTGTGTACAAGCCTCCCATGAGCACAATATACGCACAATTTTCATGATTTGAATGGTTGTCTAGGAGCGATACCAAATACCAGGTGAGAACAAAATTGTTCGAGGCAACAGTGACCTAATATGCCAGTGCTGTTTTGTGTGAATAGATGCTTGCTGCGCAGTAGTCTGCACTTCCCTACATATGAGAAATAATTTGTTTCAGAATACCGAAGTAAAATGTAGAGTGTTCGAGACTGAGACAAATGTTTAGAGATAAAATGTTAGCACTTATGGAAAACAATATGTAAATGATGTTTGTACTTTGTAAATACAGACGGATTGCGTGGATCTTTCATCAAAATATTAATATGAGCAAACTTGGTCATAACATTAAGATGATATGATAATAAACTGGAAAACATTATACAAATGAAAAATGATTAAACACATTAAGCACTCTGTTCCAAAAACATACACTATTCATACACAAATATGATTCAGCCTATTTTTTTGTTTGTTTGTTTTTTGGCCATTGTACAAATGTCATTGCACAAACAAGAATGTGTTCGACCTTAAAATACTTAGTTATTTTAATTGCCCACAGCACAATCATCAATAATTAATTATATCAGTTTAAAATATAGTTCACACAAAAACGGAAATTGTGTCATCATTTGCTCACCCTCATATTGTTCCAAGCCTTTAGGACTTACTTCCGTGAAACCCAAATAGAGATGTAAGGCAGAATGTTAACCTCACCACCATGGTGACTTGAGACTAACATTCTGCCTGACATCTCCTTTTAGGTTTCATGAAAGAAAGTCATTATGTTCAAAATGTTCAGATTAACTTATGGTGCTGTTAGAGCAAATAACTATATAGGACCTGAAAGTCAACATTACACACACACACACACACACATATATATATGTTTAATACATTTAATATATTATAATATATTATAATGATTAAATATATTTAATCAATCAAATCTTTAAAATGATTTCTGGTTTCAAAGTAAATGTAATATCTCTCAAAGCAGCAAAAACATCATTTAAAAAGGCTGGCAACTCTGTACTGAATTTGAATTTATTTTAAGTGAAAGTATGAAACTTCCAATTTGTCATCAAAACAAATCAAACTATTATCACTTACAACTGGATCCAGCAATTGTTATAGTTTAAACCAAGGACAAATCATGCTATCTTTTCATTTACAACTTATATCAACTAGATTCTATGACTGTTGTCGTTTAAAGCAAAGATATTCACAAACTCATCTAGGTTCAAGGAATTAAGCATCTTAGTCAACTAAGGTAAACCTATCTAGTTTCTTTACTGCTTTTTGTGCAGGGCATGGATAAACCTCCACAAAATTGATAATGTCGTTTTAGAAAGAATTAAAAACAATCAAAAGAATTTTGATTTCATGAGCTCACCTTTAAAAAAATTACTGAAAATGCAATTGCAACTGGGGTGGTGCTATTTGTATAGTTGTACACTATTATTTAAAAAAAAAAAAAAAAAAAAAACGCGTGATAAATAGCATGGATCATGGGATGATGGGAAAGGGGCCCCCACACACTGTCTTTGCATAGGGCCCAGGATTCTGTGCTAAGCCCCTGCCTGCAACACTCTGAGTGTGCACAATTTGGGTATTAACTCGTCACTACACACACTAGGGGGTGCATAGATTAGTTGATTATTTGACTAATACAATCACTATTTGCTGCTTTCAATTAGTTGGAATGGTGGAAAAAGCCATGCAAGTAGACAGTAAAGAAACACAGGTAGATGGTAAAAAAAGCAAGCTTAATGTATTTGGTTAGCTTGAAAATATTTTAGACTAGGTGAAGCCAATTTTGCAATCAACTGAACATTGTGCTGGACAAAGTATTTTCTTTTTATTTTCTTTTGCTTTAATGCAAAGTTAGCACTTTATCACTTGCAATGAAGGGTAGCGGTCCCAAACCATTGACTACCTGATATGTCAGCCTCAGTGTGTGGCTAGGGAGCTTCATGTCTCAGCAGACTGTGTGTAACACAATTGCTTCACAGGGGACTGCTCTTATCCTTTCCTCTTCACATTTTACACTTCTGAATTAAGGTATGATGCCAAAACATGACATGACAAAGTTCTTGGACAACAATGGAGGGAGGAGGAAATTCAAGGGCTTCACTGACAGCTTTGTGGAGCGGTGTCAGCTCAGCCATTTTCAGCTTAACACTAGGAGGACAAAGGAGATGGTGTTAACCTACTGATACCAGGGCATTCATCTGAGAGACAAGTTGGGATTGGAAGTATACATGGACAGGCTGTACAAAAAGGGCCAGAGGTTCTTTGGTGTAAGTGGGAACCTGATGTGAAAATCCTCTGAGTCTGTTGTGTCAAGTGCATCTTTGCTTTCTGCTGTGTGCTGGAGTAGCAGTATCACCATAATGGACACTAACAGACTCAGCAAGGTAACCACGAAGGATGCGCTAGTCCAAGGACTCAATCTGGATACATTGGAGATGGTGTGGAGAGGACAATGGAGAGTGGCCAAGCTCTCAGACAACATATTGTTTACATTCATTTTTGTTCAAGATTATTTTAAATGCATATACAGGTTGTCTGGATCCAGTCAGGAACAAATGGGAATATGCTGAGCAAATGTCAATCTGAAAATGTTGAGCAAATCTGCAAAAACACGATACAGCAGATGAGAAAATGCATAGAATGTAAGAGTGAACATGTAAAGCATAAAAGAATAAATACAAAATCAGGTACATGTAGTTTTACTCTCCTTGGTTCCTGACTTTTCTAACATCCTGTAGAAATTCAGCATGTAACTCTGTTCCAACAGATACATGGCCAGTCACTTAAAAAACTTGACTGGTTTAGATTTGACATAAGCAAACTGTGGCATTCAGCCCACACCATAGTTTACCTGTGAGTAATCTGAAGTATTTTCATCTGGCCTGCCAGCTCATCAAGACAACCTTTTGTTAACCCATTTATTGCTTAAATACTGCAGTGGTGGCTCAGTGGTTAAGGCTCTGGGGTACTGATCAGAAGGTCAGGGGTTCAAGCCCCAGCACTGTCAAGCTACCACTGTTGGGCCCTTGAACAAGGCCCTTAACCCTCTCTGCTCCAGGGGTACTGTATCATGGCTGACCCCAGCTTCCTAACAAGCTGGGATATGCAACGAAAAGAATGTCACTGTGCTGTAATGTATATTTGACAAATAAAGGCTTCTGCTTTCACATATGTCTGATAGATGGCACTGTGACACTAGCTTTCTCTGTTAACTATGTTGAATCAAACACATTTTCCAAACATGCTAAAATACTCTCAGAGGATGTGTGTTATATTCAGG